>NC_080549.1:26597583-26899765 GCF_028640845.1 Ahaetulla prasina | reverse complement strand
CAGCTGTTCCAGGCTGCGGGAATCAATGCCACCCATCAGCGCCGGTGCCGCCAATCTCCACTGCCACCTATGGCTGCTTCCGCACGCCCCATTTGCGGCCTCTGCGCATCCCACTTTCAGCCCATTCCAGGCAGTGGGGATCACTGCCCCCTATCCCCGCCTCCTGGAACAGGCCAAAATCAGGACCCATGGAAATGGGATGTGAGGAGGCCAAAAATGAGGTGTATGGAAGTGGTGATAGGCGATAGGCACCGATGGGTAGCGATCCCATCACTGGAACAGCTGATAGGAGTTATTCCGGGAGACAGATCCAACTGCCAATCAGCTGCTTGTGCGAAATCAAGCTGTGCTGAAGCTGACCAGGCTGTTTGCTGTTTGCTGCAAGGAGGCAAATTGCTGGGAGGCAGAGGCCGAAGGGTGGGGGCCGACAGATGGGAGGGGCTTCAGCAATATTTGCTGTATAATACACACAGACATTTCTATCCACTTTTTTTGGGGGGGTGGAAGGGGGAAGTGTGTCTTATACTCTGAAAAATACGGTAAGTGCTACTGTTATCTTATAGCTACAAAGCTACATGATGGCTTTTTAACTGCATTTTAAAAAGTGTGAAAAATGTCTAATCTCCTGCAATTTTCCTCACAAATTACAGCCATGCTTTGGAACGTTATCAGAAGAACAGGACAATTATCTAATAAAATAAATAATTAATAAATTACAAACAGTTCTGCCAGGTGCTCCCATCTCTTCCTGGTAGACAGAAATCCAGGTGGCCCCCACTTAGAAGGAAGTGCTGCCCAGGAAAACAGAGCAAGTCATATAATGGAAAGGAATAATAATACAATAATACAAATCTAGGGCTATTTTTTTTCCTAAAAAATCCATAGCTAAGCAGCCCATGCCTGGAGCTTCCTCAAAGCCACATTAATGCTAATGCTGGGCTCCCAGGGTGGAGAAAGGTACCTGCTGATCGTAGACAAGGTGGGGGATTTTCCTAGGAAGTCGTCATTCAAAATATGGTGAGGGGTAGAGCAGGCGGGATTCCTACCTTCCTGGTGGCTTATTAATTCCAACTGGGAAAGAAGCTCCTTGTGCATTGGAGTCTCCCACTGCTGCCTCCATAGAAGAGGGACCCCCCCTCCCCCCAGGCCTTCTGGAGTAGGAAGAGGGTGCTGGGGATGGAAACTTTTCCACGCAGGGACCGATATTGGGGCATGGTGATGGGACCCTTTTTCATTTCTACTGCTTAAGTCTAAATTCAGGCTCACTGGCTCCTGGGTCTCCCAGTTCTTTGACAAATAAGGCAGAATCAGAGCCAAGCCATTTCTTGGTCCGGCAGGAAAGCATGAAATACACCATAGCCTGTTTGGATATTATGGTTATTATTCCCCTGTGAGGTTTTGTCCTGCCTTTTTCTTTAGTGTCTCGGATACCCACATCCTTTCTTCTTGGAATTATACCAGTATGGCCCAGTACGCCAAGTGGTCCGGCGACAGGAATGCCAGTTTAGGACTTTTTTTTTTTTTGCTTTTTGAGAAATCTGCAGGAAAACCCGTCAGGTCAGTTGCAACCTGCTTCTCTTGGAACATAGGAAAGACACACCTGTGGATGACATCATTTTGGTCCATTGTCAATAATTCCCTTTTTTTCTCTTAGTTATGTGGCAGTAGAACATCACTTCCCTGCAACTGTCTACCTGCTTTTATCACAATTGGAACACCTTCTAACAGCCTCACCAATTGCTGTACAACATATTGAGAAGATTGCATTTGCCCTTTGGTCAATGTCAATCCCCAAAAATGGATGGGATTATCAATTATAGCTATTTATTTTGGATTTTTAAATGCTACTTATTTTAATTCTCAGTGCTATTAGTTAAAATAGTCTTTATTAAATTATTTTCCATATAAAAAAGTTTGGGGGTTGATGAACAATCTGAAAATTTCTGAAGGTTTCTAAGAGTTTGGGGACCTCTGCATCAAATCGATGGGATGAAAACAGAGCAAAATTAAAGAACCTGAAAGTATTTAGTTGCTGTGAAATCAGAGAAGAGCCCGGAAATTGTGCAGTGGTAAATTAAACCTGAGCTGTTGCATTTTTCGCTGTCCATGATAAACAGCAGCGGCTTCAAGCTCTGTTACTTATATTTAGAGTTGGTTTGTGTCACCTTTTGACTGAGAGAGAAGCGGAGCTCCAGCAGACCCTGTTTTCTGCTCAGCTGATGGAGAAGTGTCTCCATCAGCTGAGATGGAGAAGGGTGACTCTGCAGCCTTAGGGGGTGGCTGTGGGACCCCAGGAAAAGGGGTGTGGTAGATTTAGGGCCCTGAAATGGGCCTCCAGATCCCAAGTCTGCCCACCTCCTGAAGGATTCAGAAACAGCCACTTCCATTCAGAGATCCCCCCAGGAAAAGGGGTGTGGTAGATTTAGGGCCCTGAAATGGGCCTCCAGATCCCAAGTCTGCCCACCTCCTGAAGGATTCAGAAACAGCCACTTCCATTCAGAGATCCTCCCAGGGAAAGCTCCTCTTCTCCCTCTCCACCTCCACCCACCCACCACCCCCACCCCCGGCCAGGGCCCTGCATTGTGATTGCTGAGCATGACATTCATTTGGAATGGAACCAATTCCCCAGGGACCTTCTGTCGACATCTGAGTGCAGCCTGCAGATTTCCTGAGGGTAAATTTATTCAGCCTCGGAATGAATGAAGCATCTATACCAACCTTTCCGGGAGCTCCCTGGTGGGGAATGTGAAAGAAGAAGGGGTGACATTGATGCTGAAGCAATTATGTCTCTCCTGGCCTCTCTTAGTCCAGGATCCCAGCTTGGACTCCAAATTAGAGGCTTCCTCTGTTCCCTTGAATAAACCTTCTCCCTGGCTGTGGAGACAATCGAAGGGGACATTTCGTGACAGCAACGGAAGAATGTTATTGCTTGCACTATACCCTGCTGAGCAAGTGGGCTTCAGCCAGACCCCTCATTAATCTTGGCTACATGGCAGTAACTTTGCCTTGTCCTGCACTGCGACCTGCTTGATTGACCTGTAACAAGCAGGGAAGCCAGGGGACAACTCAAAGGCCCTCGAGACACTCCCAGGGCGTCCTGACATCCCATGGCAAAAGTGCCTTCAGATTTAATTGAATCTCTGGAATGCTCAGAGCCTGCAGTCCCTTGGACCCTCTGTTGAGTTTCCAGGGCAACCTCATCTTTGGCTATCTCACAACTCCATCATTTCACTGAATGCTCTCCTCCGGTGAAGCCAACTGCTCTGGGAAATTCTCTTTCCTCAGAACTCAGGCCCAAAAAACCAGGAACAGCATGTGGAGTTACTTCTGAGCAAGAACACAGTAGATATACCTGTGAACTGCTAGGGAGGGTCTGTCTTTGCCCTCTTCTTGCTGACCAGACATTCCAAGCTCCATTGTCTCTTAGCCCTCTGGGAAAGAGCCCATCCTCCTTTCAGGTAGAAAACCATGTGGGAGAACTTTCCTGCTGTTAGATACCAACAGTGAAGCAATAGGCTTCACTCAGGTCCACTAAATGACCGGGAAAAAATACTTAAACCTGATTGGTTGAGACGCCTGACAGCTCCCTATATAAGGGCTAGCTGTCAGGCAGGATTTTGCTGGATGTTACAGATCTACAATAAAGAACAATTGTATGAGCTTCGCTTCCCTTCTCTTCATTCGCCCTATCTGACACTGGTGAAGAAGGTGGGATCTGGTTCGAAAGGATCTTGAATCCTTTTGAAAGAATCCCCAGTCTCCATGAAGCCTGATCCTGTTTCCCCAAACTGTCCCTTGGCTTCCTCTTTCATGCTTGAGCCCTTCTTCAGGGGCAGGGATTGGGCCAAGCAGAGCACCTTTCCCTGCCAAAAGGAATGGGGTTTAGCTCCAGGGTCTTGGATTTCTATCCCTTAAGACCTTGCATGTGAGGCTGGGGTCCCAGGCCCTGCTGAATTTCAGAAGCTGCGAGGCCTCCCTTCTCTGGGACTTTGGGAGATTCCTCTCCCTTGGGTTTACTATTTGATTTGATTCAGGAGGTCATGTGATTCAACTTGGGCATGCAGATCCACTCATGGAACCATTTCAGTCCAGAAAAGAGGGTATTTCACGCGCAGAATCCAAATCAGTTGAACAATTTAAATTGAACTGCCGTTGGATTAACACAATCTGCTTGATTTAAGGACTCGAAGGAATCATCTTCCAACGTAAGCTTTGAGCAAAACTTTTATTTGCTGCAGTAGTTATTTATCTCCTTATATTTATATAGCCACCCACTTAGGTGACCTGCAGAATGTAATATTATTTAAAACACAGACAAAACAGAATGGCCTGAACTTAAAACAGTCATTACAACCATTCTTTGTAAGTGGCTCAAAATCACAGAGAATGAGTTTGTCAGTCATATAAATTGTCTTAATAAATAAATAAAAATAAATAAACCCGGCATGATGCCATCCCTTTGACCCAGCCCTGGGACCGAAGCCAAATTTTAAGGCTTTTTGGAAGCCCAGCAGGGAGGGGGGTCCCTGCTTCTCTTGCATGGCTCTACCACTCTGGCCTGGCCCAAGGCAGATGGGCACTGCCCTCCAGGTGCAGAGTCCCTGGGAAGAGGGCACAGGAGTTAACAATCAATCCAAAGGGTGGTGGGTCAGAGAAGGAGTTGAGAAGACCTCAAATGCCAGAATTCCTGGGGAGCCTTAGAGGGGACCTGATCTCATGGCCCCAACCACAACATCATTCTACCTCATGGGATTGTTGTACAGGTGAGAATGGCTGCAGAAAGGTCAGCAAGATTTTTTTTAAAGAAGTTGCCAAATGGATGATGCGAATATAAGGCGATTTGACACCGATGACAAACTTCTAATTTAAGCACCTTAAAATTTCCATTTATTCAATTCCCTCAGTTGCCACTCAGCTCTGACATTTGTTTATCATCCTTCATGGTTTTTTATATTCTGCATCAATTAAGCATGCCAGAATAGCAAAAGGTAATGAGAAGGAAGTTGCCGGGGCTCTTACAAGATGAGCCGGGCAGGAATTTTGCCAAGGGGGTCCTCGTGGGTGAAGGGAGCATGAAGAGGCTCAGGGGCTTTGAGGAGGAGGGAGGAGAAAGTAGGGGGGGAAGATCTGGATTCTGTGAGGCTCCAAGGAGCTGCACCGGCTGACCTGTGGCTCCCAAGGCTGCTCCCCTGGGAGCTGCCCCCTCCCTCTGCAGGAGGAAGAGGCTGGACGGGGTCTTGGCTGCATTGTGTGTTTAAAGATTATTTAATACATTGCTGGTAAGTTGCTAATAAATAACAGAAAAATGAAAAAGTGACAGGCACAGAGATATTGCATCAGGAAGTCTCTGGGTGGTTTCTTCCTTGGGACTGACATATCAGTCCATTCCTCTGCTGAATGTGGGAGGAGGAGGAGGAGGAGGCACAATGGAAGGGCTCCCGAGGTCTCCTTCGTTTGGGTCTGTTACAGATTCCCTGCTGAAATGGAGCAAGGGCTTCTAGGGAAGTGGGAGGGTGACCCCGCGGCCTCAACTGGAAGAGAAGGAAGGAAAGGCAGAGAACTGGGGTGGGGTGGTAGTAGCTCTGGTTGTTCCAATGCGTGGGTGGGGGATGGATTCCAGTGCAGGCGATGGGCCCAGCTGAAAAATGGGGCTACCCTGGAGGGAATTCCCAGGCAATATTTTACCACCCCTTGTTGGGACTTATTTCTGTAAAGAGGCCATCTTCTTCAGAGTCATTTGCAGAGGGATGATATCAAAATTGGAATAATAATTATGCAACATTATAAAGATGCAACAGTAGCAACTGTTAGAGGGATCTTGGAGTCCTAGTGGACAATCATTTAAATATGAGCCAGCTGTGTGCTGCAGCTGCCAAAAAAGCCAATGCATTTCTAGACTGCATCAACAGAAGGATGGAATCAAGATCATGCCAAGTGTTAATACCACTTTATAATGCTTTGATAAGATCACACTTGGAATATTGTTTCCAGTTTTCACTACGATTTAAAACAGATGTTGAGAGTCTTTCTAGAGTAAGTGCAGAAAAGAGCAACAAAGATGATTAGGGGCCTAGAAGCTAAAATATAATAGAACGGTTGCAGGAATTGGGTATGGCTAGTCTACAGAAAAGAATGACCAGGGGAGAGATGATAGCAATATACGAGGGGCTGCCTCAAAGAAGAAGGGGGTGTATGTGTGTTCCAACTTATTTTCCAAAGCACTTGAGGGCAGGACAAGGAACAATGGATAGAAACTGAACAAAGAGACATGCAACCTGGAACTAAGGAGAAATTTCCTGACAGTCAGAACAATCAACCAGTGGAACAAGTTGCCTCCAGAAGTTGTGGGTGTTCCATCACTGGAAGCTTTTAAGAAGAGATTGGATTGCCACTTGTCTGGAATGGTATAAGGTCTTCTGCTTGTGCAGAGGGTTGGACTGCTCTCTATTCCAACTCTGTTATTCTGTTATTAACCGGGAGAAAAAGAGCAACATTTCACTGCTGACTCATGTCACTGAGAGGTGCTACTACTGGTAATTAATGGTGGTGCCAATGAAAGATCCCCAAGTAAAAGTAAATGGCAGGACATCTGGTCCCTATAACTGATCCAATCCACAATTCTGGGCCAGAAAACTTTCCCTCCATCTGTTCTGGGCCCCCAAAAGGTTTGCTAATGGGCCCCCCACTCTTGCACCTCTGAGGTTGTATAAATCTATCACTGTGGTTTATACACTGCTCAATAAACCATAGTTGATAGGTATTGCAAGTTCTCAGCCCTGGCCCAGGTTCTGTGATTTCTTCAGTTTCCAGAATTGTGTTGCTGAAATTTGACAGCAGTTGAATTGTTTCCTCCTTTTTGCAAGGGAGTAAATAAGAGCCCTTCAATCACAGAAGAGCTTCTCTACTTCACAAATTCCTAAAAGCCAAATGTAATGGAGGTCATAAGAAAAAATGGTTCAGCCTTCTTTCAGCTTGCTATGACAATTGTGGTTTCATAGCCATGGGGATTGTCCTGGGACCCACCCTGGCCTCTAGGCCACATTTGGCCTTTGAGGACTCGAGAACTTCACCCTGCAAAAGACTGGTGGGTCTGGAGGAAACCCAACTTTATTGTCATCTCCCCCCCCCCAAGATTAATTCATAGGATTATTCCCCATTCAGGTCCCTCTCCAGCCTTAAAGGGCCAATCCAGGGTTTGCCAGAAAGGGAAAAGAACTATGCTCACAATAATGGGGAGCTCATGACCTGCCTGCAGTTAATGCCATTTATGGCCCAGGGTCACCAGAACTGCCCTTTCTGATACTACCTTGGAAGGTCCTTCAGCCTTTGCTCACCTGCCAGTCCCTGATCTGATTGGGTTGTGTCAAGAGCACATCAAGTGTCAGGGACTTTCTTCCACCATGCTTGATATTAGAATCTTGATATTAGGAAGACTACCAGAAAATGCGGAAAAAACACAGATTAGGAATGCCCAGGTTTATCTTTTGATCCCTTGAAGTCCTTAAATTCATTTTGGTTTTATCATATCAGATTAGAAGAATTTCATTTGAAATTTTGATGGCCTGGGACACATTTTAAATATCTTCAAAATTCCCCAGACCTTGTTCTAGTTCCTTATTCACACTGGTCAGTCAAAGTCAGGATATGCCACGTGGCTCTGAGATGAATAAATTTCTGATATTTTGTAGTGTAAAGAGCCTCCCTGGGAAAACTTAACACAGAGAGTTGCTTTTTATTATTTTTATTGCTAAAATTATCAAAGAAAAACAGAGGGACTAGAATAATTTTAAAGACATGCTCTTGATAGAATAGATAGAATTGGGACATCGGCATCTCCATTAGGTTCACGAACAACCAGTAAAGAAAGTTGCTGGTTTCAGATAACTCCAGAGTTTTGACTTTGACTGACTTTTCAATTGTTTTCTGATATTGGCAAAATAATTCTATACCAGAGGCAGAGGGTAGAAATGTGTAATTTATATAGCAATGGCAATGTGTGTGGAAATGACCCTAGGAGACAGGAGGGAGAGCTGCAGAAGGCCAACCTCCAAGGAAAAGGGGTCTTAATCCACAAAAGGAGATCAGGTTTTACACTTTACAAGAAAAACCAAATGCACAGGTGTAGATGGCTCAACAGCAGTAACTATGAGAACAATCTAGGAATCCTAGGGAACAATTACTTAAGTAGGAGCCAGCAGTGTGCCATAGCTACCAAAAAAACCCACTGCAGTCCTAGACTGCATCACAATACAGGGACAGAATTAAGTTCACGAAAAGTTATAGTACTGCTTTATGTAATGAACTACAGTAGTGAGACCACTTGGAATACTGTGTCCACTTCCACAATACAAAAAAGATGCCGAAACTCTAGAAAGAATGCAGAGAAGAGCAACAAAGATGATTAGGTGGCTGGAGGCTAAGCTGTACAACAAATGGTTATAGGACAGTGATGGCTAACCTTTTCAGAATCGAGTGCCCAAAGTGCGCACATGTGAATGCGCATGCGCCCAAACCCTCAAAATGCAATGCATGCACGCCCCCCCATGCACCCTGCTCTCTTGCATGCATGCACAGGCCTCCCACACATGCCCTGCCCCACACATGCACAGCAGAGACCTGAAGACCAGCTGGCTCACAGGAGGCGTGTGTATATGCACGCTGGAGCTGAACTGGGGTGACAGCTCAGGTGCCCACAGAGAGGGTGCTGTGTGCCACCTCTGGTTCCCATCACGGTTATAGGATATACTGTAGGTATGCCTAGCCTAAGTAAAAGAAGGATTTGAGTGACATAATATCCAAGACTTGAGGGGCAATCACAGAGATGAAGGGGTGACTTTGTTTGAAAGCAACTGAGGGCAGGAGAGGAAGCAACGGGTGGAAGCTTATTAAAGAGAGATTCCATCTGGAACTAAGGAGGAATTTCCTGACAGCAAAATCCAAAGAAAAGCTTGCCTCCTGGAGCTGAGTGTCCTCCATTGTTGGAGCTTTTCAAGAAAATATGGGACATCTACTTGTAGAGGATGGTATAAAGCAGTAGTAGTCAACCTGGTCCCTACTGCCCACTAGTGGGCGTTCCAGTGTTCATGGTGGGCGGTAGGGGTTTTGTCCGATACTGAAGCACTTTCTTTTTTTAAATTTTTTTTTAAAAATTTCATTGCATTATTTAAAAACATTTTCATTAGGTTTTCATAAAATTCCCCGTGACAATTTAAATTTCTGAAAATATACTATTTGTATCGCCCGCGCACAAGTTTAGTTCACGTTACGTAAGTGAAACTAAACGGCACTATAGTGCGACCGCAAACATAAGAGCCTCGTCCCAGAATAGCTCACGCATCTCCCCCCATACCACCCAGCTGTAACAGACAAGCAGAGCTGGTAGCCGGCACCCCCCCAAACCCAATCCACGATGTGCAAGGGGCATGCGCAGACAACGATACAAGGCGCATTACTGTGGAACCGGGGGGGCGGTTAGAAAATTTTACTATTAACAGAGATACAAAAGTGGGTGGTAAGTATAAAAAGGTTGACTACCCCTGGTATAAAGACTCCTGTCTTGAGTTGGATGTTTGACTAGAAGACTTGCAAGGTCCCTGTGAGTCTACAATTCTAACTTGTCTAGTCAATTGACAGCTGCTTCCTGCCAACACGCTACTGCAAAACAGAGAGAGCAATCATTGTCAGTTTTGAGGTGACCTGCATTGCATGGTTCTCCTTTTCCTCTTGTTTGCTAGAAAAAGAAGGAGGTACTGGCAAGGCCAAGAGAACTCATGGCTTCCAGCTCAGAGGCTATGTCTCTCTCATCTGTTATGAAGGGTTCCCTTGGATATGTTTAACACAGGAATGGAAAGGACTTGGTCAGCCTAACCTCTTTGGCCCTATTTAGTCCATGTTTCTCCTGACAATGACCTCAGCAGGAGAGACCCAGCAGACAAATGCCATGCTTCATATTTCTACTAAAACTGTATTTCACCTTTCCTTCAGGAACCCAAGGCAGCTAAAGCATAAAAGCAGAGAGCAAAGTCTGAGGATAATGGGAGGTAGACGGGAGAGAAACCCATCCCTGAAATTGGAGGAAATAATAATAATAATAATAACAATAATAATAATAACAATAATAACAATAACAACAACAATAATAATAACAATAACAACAACAACAACAACAACAACAACAATAATAATAATAATAATAATAATAATAATAATAATAATAATAATAATAATAATAATAATAATATTTTAATTTGTATACTGCCCTTCTCCTGAAGGACTCAGGGTGGTTTACAGCCAAGATAAAATGCAATGAAAACACATACAATACTAAAAACAGACATTAAAAAACTTATTAAATTTGGCCCAATTTTAAAATACAATCAAACCCTATAAAATTAATAAAAATTAAAACCCATAAAATCAACTAAAAAATTAAAATTCAAGCCAGTCCTGCGAGACGGAATAGATAAGTCTTAAGTTCGCGGCGAAAGGTCCGAAGGTCAGGTAGTTGTCGAAGTCCAGGGGGAAGTTCGTTCCACAGGGTAGGAGCCCCCACAGAGAAGGCCCTTCCCCTGGGGGCCGCCAGTCGACATTGCTTGGCTGACGGCACCCTAAGGAGTCCCTCTCTGTGAGAACTCACAGGTCAATGGGAGGTACAAGGTGGCAGTAGACGGTCCCATAAGTATCCCAGTCCTAAGCCATGGAGCGCTTTAAAGGTGGTCACCAATACCTTGAAGCGCACCCGGAAGACAACAGGCAGCCAGTGCAGTCTGCGCAGGATGGGTGTTACATGGGAGCTCCGAACCGCTCCCTCTATCACCTGCGCAGCTGCATTCTGGACTAACTGGAGCCTCTGGGTGCTCTTCAAGGGGAGCCCCATGTAGAGAGCATTGCAGTAATCCAAGCGAGAGGTAACAAAAACATGAGTGACCGTGCATAGGGCATCCCGGTCAAGGAAGGGGAGCAACTGGCGAATCAAGCGAACCTGATAAAAAGCTCTCCTGGAGACGGTCATCAAGTGATCTTCAAAAGACAACCGCCCATCCAGGAGAACGCCCAAGTTGCGCACCCTTTCCATCGGGGCCAATGAATCGCCCCCAACAGTCAGCCGCAGCTGCAGCTGACTGTACCGGGGTGCCGGCATCCACAGCCACTCCGTCTTGGAGGGATTAAGCTTGAGCCTGTTTCTCCTCATCCAAACCCGTACGGCTTCTAGACACCGGGACAGTATTTCGATAGCTTCGTTGGTATAAAGATACTTGTTTCAGATTGTTTCTCTTCAACTTTCAACTTCCCTTCCCTTCTCATCCTATTGTTGGGCGCAGAAAATCAGGAACCAGGATAAGAGGTCAAAGGCACTGTGAGTTTATCGCATGTGACCTTTACATTGGACTTTGATCTACTGACAGTCAAGGCAAATTGGCAAAGTGTTAATTGATTTCAAGGGGGAGGGGTTGAACTGAGGTTTCTTCCTGAGATGTAGCGATTCCAAGCTGATGATGCATTTGACATCTCCTCCCTCCGGCTCAGCCTGGTCATCTCCTACACTTCTCCCCCATCAGCCTCATTTCTCTCTTTGAATGCAAAAACAGGAGAGTGGATTTATTGGTAAGAGGGACATAAAAGAACAGAGAGAGGAGAATTCTGAACTGTTTTGGAGTTGCCAAGCTCTGCCGAAGAAACCTGTAAACCGAGGAAGAAATCCAAATAAACTGGGTGGTGAAGGAAGGTATAAGGAGTTTGTGTATAGTCTAAGTCCAGGAAAACCAATTCATTATTTACTTGTTTATTTGTATCCCACCTTTATTATTTTTAGAAATAACTCAAGGCAATGTACATATCCAACACATATTCCTCCTGCTCTTTTCCTCACAACAAAAACGTTGTGAAGTGAGTTGAACTGAGACAAAGGAACAGACCCAAGGTCACCCAGATGACTTTCATGGCTCAAGCAGGACTTGAACTCAGGGTCTCCTGCTTTTTAGCCTGCTGCCTTAACCACTAGACCAAACTGGTCTAATAAGAATATCTTACAAGATATTCTTATCAAAATGGAGAAGGTGTAAAAATATCATCTCCATTTTGTCTTTGCTGTTTGTCTGTTTGTTTAACCGGAAATATTTAGCTGTAGAACAGGTTTTTAAATGACCTCTACAAATTGCCTAAAAAGGAGACTCTTTAAAATGCAGTTATTTCATTTGAATGTTTTCAAGTTAATCTCTGCTTTTTTTTAAAAAAAAAAGCATTATTTTAATAAGCAGTATTATCAGAACCCCCCCACAATAATCCAAAGTGCGTATAACTTCTACAGCAAATACAATTTGCAAGCCAAGATGAATGCCAACGATTGAGAAAGTTGAATGGGCAGGGAATAAATCCATTGTTTGTTGCTTCCCTGCTCCTTTTTATTTATTTATTTTTGTGAAGCATGTATTTTATGACAGATACAAGTGTAAACATAATTATAAACACATGTAAAGGGTACGAATAAAAGAAAACATTAGGACAGGGACGGTAGGAACGCTGGTGCGCTTATGCACGCCCCATACAGACCTCTTAGGAATGGGGTGAGGTCTACAGTAGACAATCTAAGGTAAACGTTTTGGGGATTTGGGGAAGAAACCACAGAATCAGGTAGTGTATTCCAGGTGTTGACAACTCTATTACTAAAGTTGTATTTTCTGCAGTCTAGTTTGGATCGGTTTATCATGAATTTGTATCTATTGTGTGCTCTTGTATTGTTTTGGTTGAAGCTGAAGTATTCACTGGCTGGTAGGACAATGTAGCAGATGATTTTAAGTACTATGCTTAGGTCAGACTGAAGACGGCGAAGTTCTAAGTTGTCTAAGCCCAAAATTTTGAGTCTGGTGGTGCCAAGCGTACCACCTCTTTCAGTCTTTATAAACAGAGGCCACTTCAGAAGGTGAGGTAGGACCTTCTGTGCTCTGATATCCAAACACTGGATTCTCTAAAAAACGGAACTCATCACAAGCTAATTATAACCAGTGTGACATTGTTGTTTAAAAAGACCTGTGCGATATTTGGCTGCAGCAACAAAAATTCAAATTTCCCAATCACAGGAAGTAATAGTTCCACTTTATTTTATGTTGGCCCTACCCTGCCTCAAGTGCAAGATCCACTTCTGGGTTCCATATTTAAAGAAAACAGATAGATTAAATAGAGGGCCGTGGTAGCTCAGGCTGGAAAGAAGCCTGTTATTAGAACACAGCAGCCTGCAATTACTGCAGGTTCAAGCCCGGCCCAAGGTTGACTCAGCCTTCCATCCTTTATAAGGTAGGTAAAATGAGGACCCAGATTGTTGGGGGGGCAATAAGTTGACTTTGTAAATATACAAATAGAATGAGACTATTGCCTTATACACTGTAAGCCGCCCTGAGTCTTCGGAGAAGGGTGGGATATAAATGTAAATAAATTAAAAAAAAAAAAAAGAGGGAAGGATAATCAGGAGACCAGAAATACTCTTAAGGGATGCAATCGTAGCACTGAAAACATTTATCCCTGAGAGAAGAAAGCAGGTTCTTAACTGAATGTTCAAAACAAAACTAACTACTGAGTAAGAGCAGATGGACGGTGCAACCAAACACCCAGGGAGGAAGCTCCCCTTTGGAGCAGAAGCTGGACATTCATCTACCTGGAATGCTTTTAATCTGCCTTCCTGCACTGAATGTGGATTGGACTCAAAGGCCTACAGGGAATCACTGCCTAAAATAATGACTGCCTCACCAAACAGCTGGAAGAGCAGGAACAGGTTGATAGGAAACCTTTGAAATTAGTCTCTTTGCTGATTTTCCAGAGACACAATTAATCATCTGGATAAACCAACAATCTTTTATCCTTTTGAAGGCATCCAAAAGTCAAAGGTTAGAAGTGCTCAACTTGAGCCTCAGAAGTCAACAAATGGTTAACTAATATTCTCCCTCCCTCCCTCATGACCATTCTGGCTAAATAAATAGCCATATAATCTTTCTGGTAAGCATAAGTGAAGAAGAAAGAAGAACTTTATCAAACTTCTCTTCTAGCAACATGAATTGGAAGCAATAAATCCCCAGAACGAGTCTTTCAGATTTCTGATTAATAGCATTTCTTTGCAAGAAAGTTAAGGAGTCAAATTAAGAATTCCAACCCATCCTCTACCTTTAAATGAGATGCTTGCAGAGGGGTAATTTAAGACAGCCTGGTTTCTCTTCTTGAACGTTTTTTCCAGGGTAAAGGAAGGCTTGTTTTCACCTCAGAAGGTGAGGTAACTGCATCTGTGGATTGTTTGGGAAGCAGCTGCTTAGCAGTGTGCAAACCAGGCATGTGCATTTCAATTTCAATTTAATTTTTAATTCATAATAGAGCTGGAAGGGACCTCGGAGGTCTTCTAGTCCAACCCCTTGTTCAAGCAGGAGACCCTATCCCATTTCAGACAAGTGGCTGTCCAGTCTCTTCTTAAAAACTTCACTGATGAAGGACCCATAATTTCTGGAGGCAAGCTGTTCCACTGGTTAATTATTCTCACTGTTAGAAAGTTTCTCGCTCCAGGACCCATGTTCCTCAGCCACTCTTTGATCCTCCTCCAAGAGATCATGCTGCAGCTTCAGGATTCCTTCCCAGGTGCAGGGCATGTTGCAGAAGGATGACAAAGAGCACCAGGCAGGAAGGCCTCAGACATGGGCAGCTTCGATCTTCTCCTGGACCAGACGGTGGAGGCTTCCGGTCAGCAGCCTCGGCCCATCCCAGCCGTGCTTCTTCCACTCCAGGAGGCAGCGCAGGAAAGCCCAGCAATAGAGGGCCTCTCAGGCCATCACTCTGCCCCATTCTGTCCCTTGGGGAGGCCAGGGGCTCTGGGTGAAGGCACTGGGGGGGGAAGAGGACCGAGGAGGGCTGCCCAAATCACTTCTCCCACCCTGTGTGGGTCTTCCCCCTCCAGGAGCCACATTTCACACACACAGACACCCCCTTCCAACCCCCCATTGCCACATCCCACTCCTTTGGCTGTCCCTGTCCCTTGGCCGTGTGAGGTCAGTTGGAAGTTAGAAAATAAAATGTAAATGAGCACCTCGGGGGGCAGGAGAAGAAACCAAGCATGCTCCTTCGGTCAACAGAGGTGAGGCTCTGCACTCCCTTCTCCTTCCACATGTGGGCGTCACCAGCAGAATCAAGTTCAGCATTGTTGGTTCAGTCTTCCACAGCTGCCCTAGGTTCTGTTGCAGCCCCTTGGGAAAATTGATTGCCCACTGCTGGAGCAAACAATTCTCACGCTGCCTCCCCATACAACCCCTCTTTCTTCTTTCTTGCACTGAGGGAGGCTGGCTTAGATCCCTCCCCCCTGCTCAAAGCCACTAGCTGATCAAGAGGTCTCCCCTCTGTCTCCCCCTTGTGCCACAGAGTTGGTGGGAAAGGAGCATTTGCCTCTTCCCCAGGGAAAAAATCTCCAGTGGCAAGGAAGAACTTAAAAGGTCCCAAATCCTGGTCAAGTAATTATGGATATGGCAGGCAATGTGCAAAACTTCCATGTTGGTTGCAGAGTTGAGGAAAAATTTGCACCCTTCTCTGAGGTTGGAGACGGGATTGTCAATCACCTGCTGATGAAAAAGGTAATTCAGCTCAGGGGCTGCTATTTAGAGCTGGGATGCAAATCATGCTTGCCAGCTGAAAAGGGCATCCTGTCGTGTCCCACTCCTCCGCTGACGGCCGGGTCAGGGAAATCCGAATCAGGCTTGCCTCTGCAGCTCTGCCCAAAGTCCTAGCAAAGTCCTCAGAGCAGGCAGGAGACCAGAAAGTGACTTCAGCAAGATAAGTTCGACTTTGCCTGACTCAGAGACTGCCAGAAAGCAGATCCTTTATATAGGCCATGGGGTGTGGCTCCATGACTCAGCACTCATTAAGGCCTGCCCCTCACTTCCTTCTGTTGCCTCCGCCTATCCAGTCTTCTGATGCGAGGATCACTCCAATCAGCTGTTGGAAGTAAACTTTCCTCAGGCTCACATGCTGTGGAGGAGGGGGCGGGGTCTAGCTGCTCCGTTTGCCTGGGCATGGAGCCAGGGCTGGGGCCGGGGGGTGCTCCCTCCTCTGCAGCCTGCTTAGGCATGGAGCCAGGGCTGGGGCCGGGAGATGCCCCCTCCTCAGCCTGTCTGGGCATGGAGCCAGGGCTGGGGCTGGGAGGACATTCTTCAGCGTTCGGAAGCAGATAAGCAGACCCCGGCTGCGGTGAGAGCGGGCAAGACACAACACATCCGGTGCAGACTAGCACAACTCCTGGTTAGGAAAGGAGATGTTTTCTAGTAGGCAAAGCCATAAACTTTGGGTTGCAAGAGCATCCTTCAAGCCCGTTTTATTTCCTCAGATGCCCTGCCACAAGTTCTTCCTGCTTCTTGCTGTGTTGTTGGGCCCTTGGCTAGGATTTTGGACTAGCTATTGTGAAATTATCTGGCTCCAGTCTAGGTCATGAAACATCTGCAAACAACCAACCAAGCTCAGAAAGCACCAAAGCATTTCTTCTCTTCACTTTACCATTAGTCCCTGGCTGATATGCTAAGGACAAAGGACATTTAACAGCCAAGACAATTTGACCTTCCTAAAAGAGGCCTTGCGATTGGAGACCAAATGTTTAGACTTGCCTCTTGGCTGGAAAATGTGAGTGAACAAGCAATTTTTCGTTCAGCAGGGAGGTCTCTGCAGGGGATGAGGGGAGCCTCTTTGCCACTTTCAAAAACAGTCCTACGTCCAAGATAATACTGAGACCCCTGGCAGGTCAGTAATAAAACTTTGCAAAACTGCATCCCCACTGGATTAAATATGTCTGTATTGCTTTTAGCTGACAAGGGAGATTTGTCAAGTTACATGAGTTCACCTTCTGGAGGTGAGGAGGAAGACGGAGAATGCAAAAAGACTGTGGAGTTTCCTCTTTTCCCCATCACTCAATTATTTCAGTTCTTCCAGTTTTCTGGCCGCGGCTATGCAGTGTTAGCATCTCCAAGGCGTCTGGATTGTCCTAGCAAGCCAGCTCATCCTTCAGCCCAGCAAGAAGGCCTTCTTCAATTTAGTCAGGTAAAGCCAGTTCAGTCTGTCCACATCTCTAAAGAAGAATGAGAAGTTAGTGACTTATGCCCACATTTCGGATGTACCTTGACTGAGAATATCCTAATTAGCTCTCACCCTCCTGCCTTTAGAACATCATTAAGATATTCCTCAGGTGCTGGACCGGGAGAAGAGGAGAACCAGCATTCGTGGTTCTGGGATGGGATTATTATAGTGCCTGATGGCACGAAAGGTTTGTATTTGTGTATGTTTTGTTATTTCTTTATTTGTTGTTAGCCAGTTAGAATTTTTTGAGGAGTCATGGTGGCTCAGTGGCTTAATGACGCTGGAGATAGTTTTGGCTCTGGTGATTCAAGTCCTAGCACTGCGTGGTGGGCTGAGCCCCCATCACTCACCTCAGATTTTGTCCACCCAGGCGTTTGAAAGCATGGTATATATGAATAGATAAATAGGTACCACTTTGGCGGGAGACAAGCCAGCACTTCATGAGGACAGTTAGAATCCTGCTGATTCTGGATTTTCCCAGATGCAATGCCCATTTGCAAGGTGACTTTGGTGGAGGGAGAAAGCCTCAGATGACACTGTAGGAAAGCCGCTTGTCTTTCTTCCTGGTGTGGAGTTAATTCGTTTTCATGTGGCACACCTTGGAAAGCATGCAAGCAGGAGCCAAAGAGGGCTAGCAGTCTTAGGCAGCCAAACTACTACTCTGCATTAGCATTGTAGTCTTCTGACTTAGATAACATCTCCGTATGCTAAATAAAAAAAAATCTTTTATTCTTTTAAATAAAATCAAATGATAAATAAATCAAAGTGAGATCTCAGTGTAAGCATAAAGTTGACATAAGTGTTCAGATCATTCTTCTCTAAAATCTGAATTGTCTACCCAGCAGCCATGTAGAAAATGAACAGTTGCCATGGTCAAAGTTGAAGAACTGCTGGTGGCATCTGGAACTGGGAAGAGCTATTGCCAAGTCTGGGTTAATACCAATTCTGCTTAGTTGTGTGAATTAATGAAAAGGTTAAAGGTGTGATACCAAGAAAATCTAACCAGTGTTCTACTCTCATGATTTCTATAGTTTTTATTATTTCTGGATTTTGGTTTCCCTTGTTAGAATTTGGCATCTGGAAGTGGTTGTATAGATAATAATACATCTCAAGTCCACTGAGACCTCCCTCCCAGCACACACACACACACACACTCACACATTTTAGGAGCATTTTTTAAGTGACCCCAAAAGAGGAAATGTTACAGAATCGTTTGTTTTGTCACATTATTGCTGCAGGTGCTTAGTTGTTTCCATCAAGACATTTCCTGGCAGGGAGTCAGCTATCCTGGCAGCCGCTTTTCAAGGTGATGGGAAGGAAATATTCTAGGGCTAATTGAGAATGTATTTTCTGAATATTTATGAGAAAGTCCTGGAGAATATGCAGCGGAGCCGTCGTAGAATTGCAATAGAAACCTTGGCGATAAACCTGAAACCCTCCAGCTGATGCTTCTCTTTGGTGGAACTTTTCAAGTGGGTTGGCTCAGCCATTCAGAAAAGCATCCCTAGTCAGAAATGGCTTCTGGAGGATGGGAAAGGGGACAAGCACCTTTTGTCTTCAAGCCAAGGCACTTCGCTGACTCTCTGGAACGACTGTTATTTATTGAAGAATTTCATTCCACATTGTGTATAAAATGCCCAGTAAATTTTTTTGGTCTAAATTGTTGCTATAAAATACCGTATCTTTTAATACATGTAAATTTTCTCTTGTAATTGTTAAGTTTGGGTATTGACGAGGCAGGAGACCAGGTTAGTGACAACAGCTCTTTAATATAGTGTGACCCAGCAAAACTCTGGAGAAAAACCTCTCCTTATATACACTTCAGCCTGAGGCTGCATCCAATCAGAGACGAGATATTTCCCGCCTAAAACTCCCGCCAAAACTTACAGTAATACATTACACTCCTTCCCTCCCAGAAGGCACTTTGCCCATATTTGCATACTACTTCTCTACGTAGTCCCGCAGGTACGTGGGGCGTCTCCTGACTCTCCCGGACCTGCGCAGTTCACTTTCTGGAGTTGAGTCGAGCGTGCCGGAGGGACTTTTCGTTCCTCTGAGCTCCTCCTCCCGCCATCCGCCCTGGATTATTCGCCGCTCGGACCTGCTGTCCTCTAGAGGGACCGGAGGGTGTCGCTGGACCTCGCCTGACTCAGATAAGTCTCTGTTTGGTTCTTGGCTTACGCTTTCTGTTTGTTCTCGGCTCCAGTCAGCTGTGGGGTTAATTATATCATAGTCAGGGCTGGTCTCGCCTAATTCCGTCTTATCGCTCAATCTATTTCTTAATTGATCTATGTGGCGCCGCCAGATTCTGCCATCGCCTAGTTCCACTAGATAAGATTTGGGGCCCGCTTTGTCTATGACTATCCCCTCTTCCAGTTAGGGCCGCGCTGTAATTATGTGCCCACACTGAGTCTCCTATGTTTAATTCTCGGATTCTATCTGGTTTTGTTTTGAACCCGCCTGCACGTAGTTCGGTGTAGCCGGTCTAGTGGGCACCGTAGCTTCCGCCCCATTAATAGCTCGGCTGGGCTGCGGCCGGTGGCCACACAGGGGGTCCTGTGTTGGACGGTTAGGAATGCGCCGATTTGTGCCTGCCAATCGCCGGGCCGCTTCGTGATAGCGCTTCTTCGACTCCGAACAAAACGCTCAGCAAGGCCGCTCGACGCAGGGTGGAACGGCGCTGAGAGGGCATGTCGGATGCCCTCTTCAGCCAGGTACCCTTCAAATAATGCTGCGTGAACTGTGGGCGTTATCGGACACGAGGGTGTCCGGTAGCCCATGTGTGGCGAAAAGGTGTTTTAGTGCTGAGATGACAGCTCCGCGGTTGTGGATTTCATTAGATGATCTCCAGCCATTTGGAGAATGCATCCACCACAATTAGAAATGTTTGGCCGTGGAAGGGCCGCAAAATCAATGTGTATGCGGGACCAAGGGCCTTGGGGTTTCTCCCACTCCAACACTGGGGCCGTGGTGGTAGTGGTCTGGATTCCTGACATACTTGGCATCGGCCAACCCTGTCACTGATTTCCCTGTCCATTAGGGGCCACCAGACATAGCTCCTCGCTAACCCTTCATCCTCACAATTCCTGGGTGACCCTCATGCAGGAGTTCCAGGACTTTTTCTCAGCTTCTCTGGAACTACCACCCTATCCCCCAGAGCAGGCACCCCTTGCACAGACAATTCTTTTTCTTTACAAATTCTAAAGCGTTCGCCCGGTTGAGCGGGCCATCCCTTTGAACCCAACTGATTACAGTTCTTAAAACAACGTCCCGGTAGGAGGCCCGAGCCACTTCCTGAGATGTGACTGGGCCAGAGTCCAAAGAGTCAATTAGTAGAACGGGTGCGCCCGGGTGGGGTCCTCGATTTCCTGGCAATGGGCATCTGCTCAATGCGTGCATGCCCCAGCTCCTTTCCAGGCCGATGCTGCAGTTTGTAGGAGTAGGCGGCCAGAAAATAGTCCATCTGGTCAGTCTAGGTGAGAGTGCTACTGGCGTTGGGCGGTCGCCAGCCAGTAACCCCAATAGCGGTCTGTGATCAGTGACAATTTCAAAGTCTCGCCCAAAACGTATTCGTGAAATTTTTCACCCTGACACTATTGCGAGAGCCTCCTATCTAGTTGGCTGTAATTCCTCTCAGCCGGGACATCGCTCGTGAATAGAACGCTATAGGGGCTTCAGTGCCGCTTTGGGAGTCTGTGGCTAAGTACAGCTCCTACTCCATAGGGGATGCATCACAAACCAATACTAACGGCAGTCTGTTGTTGTATTGTATTAACAGGCTATCGCTTGATAGCAAACTTTTACTGCCTCAAATGCCCTATTCTCTGACTTCCCCAAGACCAAACAGTGTTTTTCCAAGCAATTTATGCAACGGTTCAGCAACGGTTGCCTTGTCTTTTAAAAATACAGCATAAAAGTTTACCAGACCCAGGAAAGCCTGGAGTTCTGTCTTGTTTTTGGGTGCTGGGGCTCTCTTTATCGCTTGACTTTGCTCTCAGTGGGTGAATCCCTTTTTGTCTATTCTATAGCCCAAAAATTCAACAGATTCGACCCTATCTGGCATTTTTTGCTTTAACTTTTAATCCTGCCGACCTAAAATGGCCAAAACTTTCCTTAATCGCTTCCCCAGTTCTCTTAAATCTTCCCTGATACCAACACATCATCGAAATAGGGCACGACTCCTGGTAACCCTTGTAGGAGTCGCCCATCAAATTTTGAATAGCCCAGGGCCACACTCACCCGAACTGTAACCGAGTGCATTTAAAGGCACCTGCGTTATAATGGTCTGGGCTTCAGCTGTGCTAGCATCTACGGGTAGCTGTTGGTACGCTTGTGCCAAGTCTAATTTGGCGAAAACTTGTCCGTGCCCTAGTGAGTGCAATAAGTGTTGCACTACTGGAACTGGGTAGGCGCTTTTGCAATGCTTTGTTCAAGGTAGCCTTGTAATCAGCGCAAATTCTTATGGACCCGTCTGGTTTTATAGGGTGACGATTGGCGCCTCCCATTTGGCATGGTCAACTGGCACTAGTATCCCTGGCTGACTAATTTATCTAACTCTTTGTCGATTTTAGGTTTGAGTGCAAAAGGAACCCTCCTTGCCTTTAACCTAATGGGAGCTATTTGGGGTCTAAATTGAAGGAGATAGGGGTCCCTTGTACTTGCCTAAACGGTCCTCGAATACGCCTGCGAATTCCTCCATTAGGGCGTTTTGCAGGTTGCATCCGTCCGTGGACGCCAGTCACCCCATTCCCAACGCCTGAACCAGTCTAGCCCCAGCAAGCTTGGCAAGGTTCCTCGACTAACGTGATGGGCAGGGTCTTTTCGTATGTCCCGTACTTGACCTCGACGGTCGTTGTCCTCGAACAGGGATGCGGTTGCCCTGGTAATCCTGCACCCGGAGCCGTTGTTTCTGTAGCTTGCGCTTTGCGATGTGCGGCAAGGCTTTCACAAAAGTGTCCCAGGACATGATTGTGATAGCTGATCCTGTGTCTACTTCCAGTCGGCACGGTACGCCTTCAATTGTCGGGTTTGTGAAGATCTTTTCTTCGATGCGGTAGCTGCGTGGTCTATGGTAACAGTCATTCGGTTTGACTTCGCTCTTTCTTTCCTGGCCAATCGCTGGTCGCCTCGCCGATCTCGCGCCTGATTGGCTGGTTTGAAATTTCGCGGAATGTGGGGTTTGCATCTCTGACTCAGAGCCGCCTGATTGGCCGATTTGAATTTTCGGGCGGAAGGTTGGGGTGCTCGCAGACTTGAGCCAGGTGCCCTTCCTTTCACACCGCCGCAAATGGCGCCCTGAACTTACATCTTTGGCGCTGATGTCGCCCGCAACTTCCGCATTCCTCCGGGTCTTCCTTGTCGATTTTCCGTGTAGTGGACTTCTTCCTCCTCTTCGCTGGTTGACTCACGATAGGTTTCTTCGTGGTGGACTGTGCTCGCTTTGCGCCCGCCATCGGCGTGAGTCGCTTTGTAAGGTGTCTGCTGCATGGTTGGACATCTCATGGGCTCTGGCTTCGCCCAGAGCGTTTGCCAATGTCAGGTTGCTCTTGGCTAGCAACCGTCTCCTCAAACGGATGTCTCTGACCCCCGTATAAGTTGTTCCAGCAGCTCTTCGTCCAGATCGCGGTACTGCAATGCTTGGAGGCTTGTCTCAGGGCTGCCATGTAGTCGCTGATAGACTCGCCTTCTTGTTGCCTGCGCCCCCAAACTCGCATCCGAACGATTTGGACGGGCTGGTGCGTAGTGATTCTTCAGGAGGGTCTGAAGGGTCTGCCACGACACGGAGTGTAGCGGTGTTGGCTCCGCTAGGGCTTCTGCGACGGCGATGACTGCGGACCCACAGTGGCTTATGAAGTAAGCCCGTTACGGTTGTCGGAGACTCCTGTAGCTCGCTTGCCTCCAGGAAACTTTCAAACGGGTCATATATATTCCCCATGTCTCCTGGGCAGGGTCAAACGGAGTGGGTGGCGTGTAGCCGGTCATCGCTGCATTCGCCGTCACCTTGCTGGGTTTGGGTCTCGTAGTGAGTTCAGCTCTGTTCTGGTGCTCTGCCTCAAAATCCCACCTTCGTCGCCAATGTTAAGTTTGGGTATTGACGAGGCAGGAGACCAGGTTAGTGACAACAGCTCTTTAATATAGTGTGACCCAGCAAAACTCTGGAGAAAAACCTCTCCTTATATACACTTCAGCCTGAGGCTGCATCCAATCAGAGACGAGATATTTCCCGCCTAAAACTCCCGCCAAAACTTACAGTAATACATTACAGTAATGAATAGATATCCCCAACTCATATTACTCCCTCCTGATTGTCTCAAAGGTGCTTTTTTTTTTTTCCAAACAGCAGTATTGTAGGCTAATTCTGCTGACTGCCGAATGCCCGCCGTTTGTCAGTTTGAATCTCACCAGCTCAAGGTTGGCTTGGCCTTCCATCCTTCCGAGGTCAGTAAAATGAGGACCCAGATTGTTGGGGGCAAGAGGCTGACTCTGTAAACTGCTTAGAGAGGGCTAGAAAGCACTGTGAAGTGGTATATAAGTGTAACTTGCTATTGCTTTTCTCAGGGAGATTTTAACCTCAGTTACTAACAGGAAATTATCATTAATTTCACAGAAAAGAAAACATAGTGGGGGCATGAAATATCCCAATTACGCAGAATTATTTTAGGAGAAAGGCTGTGTATATGTGTTTATTATTTGATAGCTATAAATCAGAAATACATAATTATGTATGGATAATTTATATAAATCGTATGATATATGGTTTTTATTATTCTGCCAGAATACGGGTGGGAATTACTAAGGAACCAACTCAGTCCTCCCCCTCCTCCCCCTCCTCCTCCTCCTCCTCCAAATTTACCTGGGGGATACTTATGATGAGGCTGCCACTGAATTTCCATGACCTGAAAATGAGGGTGGCAAAAGGGGGTCTTATGAACTTCAGGCAGGTTCCCATATTCTCACAGATAAGCCCAGACACAAAGGGAAGTAAGTGGCCCAGGGGCTTTGAGAGGGGGAGAGGGAGAGAAAGTTAGCTTGGCAGATGTGGCTCCACGAGTTCATGGAATTTGGGAAGTTCCTGGTGATTTGAGGGATGGAAGTCCTATTTTCTTTGGAAGAGTGCAGGTTTTAAAAATACCCCTTGTTCCTCTGAATGCCAGAATCCTACCTTTGGGACAAGAGAAACCATTTAAAATGCCTGAAGATCCTAGCCTTGAGTTAAATTGCTATTCTTATTTGGCTAACGCTGGGCAAAAGGTTCCTGCAGAGAAGAGCAAACAAGCTAGGATAGAGGGAGGCATAGCTAAACAATCACTCAAGCTAAATAAATAATTACTTCTCAGACATGAGCTAAAGGAAACTTCCATCTGTTTACCTTGGCTTTGACAAGTCCAACAGTTCATAATGTGAAAAAAATCAAAATGCATTCGGCTCGGAGAAACCACTTGGCTGCTTTCGAGGCTTTCAAAGTTTAGAGCATGTTGCAGAAGCTACATTTTCTCGTGGTGAAAGCAGGGATCCCGTCCAGTAGCCAAACTCAGCAATGCAGGGCTTTAAATACCATAACCAGCACTTTGTATTTCATCTGGAAACAAATTGGAAGAAGGTAGAGTGCTTTTAGCACAGCATCATCTGATCTCTTTGAATTCTTCCAGAGACCAACCTGGGTGCTGCGTTCTGTATCAATGGAACATCTGGATTAGACACAAAAGCCGCTCCAAGCACAGCAGGCTTCAGCGGTCAGGGCTTGGGCATGCCTCCACAATTTTAAGATTGTTTTCTTTCAGGACAGGACACCGTTAGCAACCCGGATGAGAAAAGGAACTCCTGCTGTTGGCTCATTCTGAGAAACCAGAGAGATCTGCATCTGGAAGTACCTTCTGCCTGTGCTTCTGCTCCTCTGGGATGAATGTAACCCAAATCAGGAATGCTCTACCCTCTTTCTGGAATCCTAACCCCTCACAATGGGTGTATTGATCATCCCTCATCCTCTGAAGGCGGTAATGGAGAAACAGAATTAGGGCCATCAGCGTCCTAATAGCAGCCACTCCAAACCCCTGGATTAAACCCAACCTTTTGTAAAGCTTTAAAATGTGACTCTGTACCCAACCTGGGACATGGAATTCTTGGCTTTACTGTCAGTTGGTTAATTATCTTGGCTGCTGTATGTAGTTCTTTTTTGGATGTTTTTACTGTTCTATTGTTTTTAACTGTTTTACAGTTTTAGAATTGTAAGCCACCCAAGGCCACTTATTTTATTTATAATTTATAATTTATTTATAATTTAATTTCTATACCGCCTTTCTCCCGAAGGACTCAGGGCGGTTTATAGCCATATTAAAAACAGAGAATATACAAAATATAAATAACAAATTTAAAACGAATTTAAAATGAAATATTTAATAGGCCAAAATTACTAAACCGGTCATAGACTGACATAAAACCCTTTAAAATTTAAAATTTTAATTAAAATGCACTTAAGATAGTCCCGCACGATTAAATAGTAGAGTCTTCAATTCCCGCTTGAAGGTTCGGAAGTCGAGGAGTTGGCGTAACCCCGGAGGTAACTCATTCCAAAGGGCCGGTGCTGCCACAGAGAAGGCTCTCCCCCTGGGGGCCGCCAACTGACATTGTTTGGACGACGGCACCCTGAGCAGGCCCACTCTGTGGGAGCGCACAGGTTGTTGGGAGGCTATCGGTGGCAGAAGGCAGTCTCGTAGATAACCTGGTCCTAAGCCATGGAGCGCTTTGAAGGTGGTCACTAACACCTTGAATTGCATCCGGAAGGCTACCGGCAGCCAGTGCAGGCCATCCATGCAGGATAGGTGTTATATGGGAGCAACGTGGTGCTCCCACTATTTATTTATTTATTTATTTATTTAATCACATTTATATACCGCCCTATCTCCCAGGGGACTATTACCCGCGCAGCCGCATTCTGGACTAGCTGGAGCCTCCTGGTGCTCTTCAAGGGGAGCCCCATGTAGAGAGCATTGCAATAGTCCAGGGAAGAGGTAACAAGGGCATGAGTGACCGTGTGTAAGGAGTCCCGGTCAAGGAAGGGGCACAACTGGCGAATCAGGCGAACCTGATAAAATGCTCCCCTGGCGACGGCCATCAGATGTTCTTCTAGGGACAGCCGATCGTCCAGGAGAACGCCCAAGTTGCGCACCCTTCCCTTGGGGGCCAATATTTCACCCCCAACAGTCAGCGAGGGCGTAAGCTGACTGTACCGGGATGCCGGAACCCACAGCCACTCTGTCTTGGTGGAGATGAGCTGGAGCCTGTTCCTCCCCATCCAGACCCGCACGGCCTCAAGACACCGGGCCATCACCTTGACAGCTTCATTGGGGTGGTTCGGGGTGGAAATGTACAGCTGAGTATCATCAGCGTACAGATGATAATCCACCCTGAAACCACAGATAACCTCACCCAGTGGCTTCATGTAGATGTTGAACAGGAGAGGTGAAAGAACCGACCCCTGAGGCACCCCACAAGTGAGGCACCTAGGAGTCGATCTCTGCCCCCCTGCCAACACCATCTGCGAGCGGTCAGAGAGATAGGAGGAGAACCACCGATAGACAGTGCCTCCCACACCCAATCCCTCCAACCGCCGCAGCAGGATACCATGGTCGATGGTATCAAAAGCCTCCGAGAGATCTAAAAGGACCAGGACAGAGGAACATCCCCTGTCCCGAGCCCTCCAGAGGTCATCCACCAACGCGACCAAAGCCGTCTCAATACTGTATCCAGGTCTGAAGCCGGACTGGAACGGATCTAGAAAGACAGTTTCCTCCAGGTATTGGGGAAGCTGAGATGCCACCACACTCTCAACAACCTTCGCCAGAAAGCGAAGGTTGGAGACTGGACGATAGTTCGCCAATACAGCTGGGTCCAGGGAAGGCTTCTTGAGGAGGGGCCTCACCACCGCCTCTTTCAAGGCGGTGGAGAAAATGCCCCCCAACAAAGAAGCGTTGGTAACTCCCAGGAGCCAGCCTCGTGTCACCTCCCGTGTGGCCAGTACCAACCAGGAGGGACATGGGTCCAATAAACATGTGGTGGGATTCAGCCTACCCAACAACCTGTCCATGTCATCAGGAGTCACAGGATCAAATTCAGCCCAGGTAATATCCACAAGACTCGTCCCCATCATCCCGCCCAAATCTATCCAATCAGTGTCCAGTCCATCCCAGATCTGAGCGATTTTATCGGACAGATACTGTACAAAGTCCTCAGCACGTCCCTGCAAGGGGTCCTCCCGAGCCTCCTGCAATAGCAGGGAGTGGGTCACCCTAAACAGGGTAGCTGGGCGATTATCTGCCGATGCGATAAGAGCGGAGAAATAAAAGGCGAAAGATTTATACGATCTGAAGAGAAACCAGAGTTCGTTTATTTTATTAGGAGACTGGAATGGAGTAATTGATACAAGAAGGGATAAGAGAACTTCCTCCAAGAAGATACCTATACATGCAAAATTACCAAAATCTTTTTTTGAAATGATGGAAGACTTTGAGTTTAGAGATATATGGAGGTTACGGAATCCAGATGAGAGAGATTTTACTTTTTTTTCTGATAGGCATCAATCTTTTTCACGCATTGATTTTATTTTAATTTCTAATGACTTGCTTTCTAGGGTGAAGAAAACGAAGATATTTTCGAGGTGTTTAACTGACCATAGCCCAGTATGGATGGAATTATTACAAGGGAAAAAGGTGGTAGAACATGGAGGTTGAATGAAAATCTGTTTAGATATGAGGATAATGTAACTTATTGTAAGAAACAGTTAAAAGAATTTTTGATTTTAATATGTACAAAGGGACACCTATAGGAACTGTGTGGGAAGGCGAGCAAAGCGTTTATTAGAGGATATTGATTTTATTTGGACAACAGGCAAAGGAATAATAAACAAAAGCAGCGTAGATATTTGGAAGAAGAAATTCAAAGGAAGCAACAGTTATTAATTCAAAACCCACAAGATCATAAACTTAAACAGGCTATAAAATATTACAGAGTCAATTTAATATGTTAATGGCAGACCAGGTGGCAACGAATATACAATATGCTAAACATAATACTTTTTGTAATGCAAATAAACCTGGGAGATGGTTGGCATATAATTTAAGGAAGAAACAGAAAGCACGTGTCATACAAAAAATAGAATATAAAGGTAAAGAGACATATCAACAGGATAAAATTAAAAAGCATTCTCAGAATTTTATACTGCACTATATGCAAAAGACAAAATATTGATAGGGATATTTATGATTATTTGAAAGATTATAAGGTGAATATTCAAACATTAGAACAGAGGAGGAGCTGAACCGGCCGATAGCTACTGGAGAAATAGTGGAGGCAATTAAACAATTAAAAATGGGGAAAACCCCTGGTACAGATGGTCTTACAGCAACTTATTATAAAAAAACACAGGATGAAATATTAGGCCCACTTAAAGAATTATTTAATCAGATACAATTAGGAGTGGAATACCCCGTCATGGAAAACATCTTTTATTTCACTGATACCAAAGAGGAGCAAGACTGCTCTAAACCTGGTAACTATAGGCCGATTTCACTTTTAAATAATGATTATAAGATTTTTGTAAAAATAATAGCAAATAGATTAATGTTAGTTTTACAACAAAGAATTCATACTGATCAATCTGGTTTTATAAAAGGGAGGCAGATGAGGAATAATGTTAGACAGATTATTAATATATTGGAATATTTGGAAAAGAAGAATACTTCAGCCGCACTTATTTTTTTGGATGCAGAGAAAGCCTTTGATCGATTGCATTGGGATTTTTTATTTAAATTAATAGAGAAAATGCAATTTGGAGACTGTTTTATTAGAATAATTAAAGCGATTTATGGAGAGCAAACAGCACAGATTATAGTAAATGGTAGTTTGACAGAAGTTATTAAGATTGCGAAAGGAACAAGACAGGGATGTCCCTTATCACCATTATTGTTTGTTTTGACTCTGGAACCATTATTAGATAAAATACGAAATTAATGAAAATAGAGAATTAAGATTAGACAATATGAGTACAAAGTTAGAGCTTTTGCAGATGATGTAGTGGTTACGTTAATGAATCCTATAAATTCAAGTAGATTTTTGTTGGAAGTAATTGATAAATATGGAAAGGTATCAGGATTTAAAATAAATCAGAAAAAAACAAAAGTGATAATTAAAAATATGTCTATACAACAGAAACAAAAACTAGAGGAAATGACAGGATTTGAGGTAGTAAAAAAGGTTAAATATTTAGGGGTCTATATTAGCTCATCGAACAAGAAACTTTATAAGAATAATTATGACTTGCTATGGCAAAAAGTTCAGAATGATATGAATGGCTGGAAGAAATTGCAGTTATCCCTATTGGGAAGGATTGCGACTATTAAAATGAATGTGTTACCTAGATTTTTGTTTCTGTTCCAGATGATACCTATAATTAAAAGGCATTCTCAGAATTTTATACTGCACTATATGCAAAAGACAAAATATTGATAGGGATATTTATGATTATTTGAAAGATTATAAGGTGAATATTCTAACATTAGAACAGAGGAGGAGCTGAACCGGCCGATAGCTACTGGAGAAATAGTGGAGGCAATTAAACAATTAAAATGGGAAAACCCTGGTACAGATGGTCTTACAGCAACTTATTATAAAAACACAGGATGAAATATTAGGCCCACTTAAAGAATTATTTAATCAGATACAATTAGGAGTGGAATACCCCGTCATGGAAAACATCTTTTATTTCACTGATACCAAAGAGGAGCAAGACTGCTCTAAACCTGGTAACTATAGGCCGATTTCACTTTTAAATAATGATTATAAGATTTTTGTAAAAATAATAGCAAATAGATTAATGTTAGTTTTACAACAAAGAATTCATACTGATCAATCTGGTTTTATAAAAGGGAGGCAGATGAGGAATAATGTTAGACAGATTATTAATATATTGGAATATTTGGAAAAGAAGAATACTTCAGCGCACTTATTTTTTGGATGCAGAGAAAGCCTTTGATCGATTGCATTGGGATTTTTTATTTAAATTAATAGAGAAAATGCAATTTGGAGACTGTTTTATTAGAATAATTAAAGCGATTTATGGAGAGCAAACAGCACAGATTATAGTAAATGGTAGTTTGACAGAAGTTATTAAGATTGCGAAGGAACAAGACAGGGATGTCCCTTATCACCATTATTGTTTGTTTTGACTCTGGAACCATTATTAGATAAAATACGAGAATTAATGAAAATAGAGGGAATTAAGATTAGACAATATGAGTACAAAGTTAGAGCTTTTGCAGATGATGTAGTGGTTACGTTAATGAATCCTATAAATTCAAGTAGATTTTTGTTGGAAGTAATTGATAAATATGGAAAGGTATCAGGATTTAAAATAAATCAGAATAAAACAAAAGTGATAATTAAAAATATGTCTATACAACAGAAACAAAAACTAGAGGAAATGACAGGATTTGAGGTAGTAAAAAGGTTAAATATTTAGGGTCTATATTAGCTCATCGAACAAGAAACTTTATAAGAATAATTATGACTTGCTATGGCAAAAGTTCAGAATGATATGAATGGCTGGAAGAAATTGCAGTTATCCCTATTGGGAAGGATTGCGCTATTAAAATGAATGTGTTACCTAGATTTTTGTTTCTGTTCCAGATGATACCTATAATTAAAAAGGATAAAAATTTGGAAGATTGGCAGATGGGATTAATAAATTTATATGGCAGGGTAAAAAGGCGAGGGTTAAAATGAAAATAATACAGGATTCACGGAAAGAGGTGGTTTAAGAATGCCTAATTTTAAACTATATTATGAAGCAGTAACCCTTTCAGTAATAAGTGACTGGTTTAACTTAACAGAGGAAAGAATTTTGAATATAGAAGGTTATGACTTGTTATATGGATGGCATGCGATTTATTTTATGGAAAAAGTGGATAGGGCTTTTAAGAATCATGTGTTGAGAAGTGCTCTTTATGGTCTGGAATAAATATTCCTATAGATTAGATTATAAGATTCCTATGTGGGCGAGCCCTAGACATGCAATAGAGAATATAAATATAGAACAGAAACAGGAAATGATTACATATAAAGAACTTTTGTATGCTGAAGGAGGTAGATTGCAATTAAAATCATTACAGGTATTAAATGAAGAAGGGAGGAATTATACTTGGTTTCAATATGGGCAAATAAGTGCTAGATGGAAAGAAGATCAAAAAATTGGTATAATGCAAAGGAGGAAAATTTAATAAAGCAAATTAGAAATCAGACCCAGGAGCATATAAAGAGATTGTATAATGTGTTGCTTGAAATAGATTCGAAAAGGATTTGGTAAAGGATTGTATGATAAAATGGGCACAGAATATTCAGGAACCAATAATGTTGGAAACATGGGAGAAAATTTGGGTTAGAAATGTTAAGTTTACACAAGCACAGAATTTAAGGGAAAATTTTTATAAGATGTTTTATAGATGGCATTTAGATCCCAAAAAATTATCATGTATGTATCCTAATATCCAAGCGAAATGTTGGAGGTGTGATTGTGATGATGCTACATATTTTCATATTTGGTGGACTTGCAAGAAAATTAAGGTCTTTTGGATAAGAATTTGGTGGATTATTCAAAATGTACTGAAGAAGAAGATAAAGTTCCTGCCACAATTTTTCCTTTTGGGAATTATAATGGATTGTACAGGGATTGAGACTAAACTGATTTTGAACTTAATAACAGCAGCAAGACTGTTGATTGGACAATACTGGAAGAAAGAAGAGATACCTACAATAGAAGAATGGATATTGAAAGTTATTAACTTGGCTGAGATGGCTAAAATCTCAGCGTTTTAAAAGACAATACGCAGGAAAGATATTTAATTGAATGGAAAAATGGATTGATTATCTACAAAACAGATATCAGATTAAGAAATATCAGATTGCCTTTGAATAATTAGAAAGTTATTTTATGTAATGGGGAGGGGGTTGGGAGACGAAAAGCTTTGGATGTGGTTATTTGGATTGGACTTTACCTTGTGATTGACCCGGGAAGCCGGGGTGGGGAGGAGGGGATGTTTTGTTTTTTTTTTTTTTTTTGGGAGGGAGGGGGAAAAAAGGGGGAAAATGTTTTTGTTTTTTTTAAAACTCTTTCAATAAAAAAAAAAAAAAAAAAAAAAAAAAAAAGAGCGGAGAAATAAGTATGTTTCACCGTTCTTATCGCCATTAGATAGGTCTGAATATGTGACCTAACTAGTGTTCGGTCGGATTCGGTGCGGCTGGACCTCCAAACACTCTCTAGGCATCTTTTCCGGTGCTTCATCTATCTCAGCTCCTCATTATACCAAGGAGCTGGTCGAGTTCGGCGCCGGGTCAGAGGCCGCAAAGGCACGACGCAGTCAAGAGCCCCGGCGGCCGCCTCCTCCCAGGCGGTCACCAGTTCTTCGACCGAGCCATGGGCTAATTCCCCAGGAAATGGCCCAAGCTCCGTCAGAAACCTCTCAGGGTCCATCAGGCACCTGGGACGGAACCATCGAACCGGCTCTGTCTCCCTGCGGTGGGGTGCAGTGATTTGAAAGTCTAGCTGAAGGAGTAAATGAACTGACCATGACAAGGGCTTAACAATTAACTCCCCTAAAGTTAATTTGAGATGGGCAGCTATAGAAATTGAATAAATAAATAATTGAATAAATAAATAATCAACTGTGGGGCTTCTTGTGGATGTTGTTCATTCTTGGAGATAGAGTCCTGGGGTGTGCCAAGTAATAGCTATCTCAAATCTACCTGAGACAATTATAGAGGTGCAGGTGCAGAGGTTTCCATCCATCCATGCCCAACTTGGTTCCTTACACAAGAAAGACCCTCAACTCCATTGGTGTTGAAAGGTATAATAAATTGTTTTGGGAACAGTCTCTTCAATGGCAGGCTGGTGGGTGTTCTATTGCATTCCATTCACAGGGCTAGGGCCTTTAGATGGTACCTTTGGAAGGTAGCTGAACTTGACTGGCAGCTAGCGAATGCAAACCTCAACCATATAGAATTCTTTAAAATAGAATTCTTTATTGGCCAAGTGTGATTGGACACACAAGGAATTTGTCTTTGGGGCATATGCTCTCAATGTACATAAAAAAATGCATTCATCAAGAATCATAAGATACAACGCTTAGTGATAGGCATAAGTTATTAATAAGCAATTAAATCATACTAGGAAACAAATAAAACAATATAAATTGTAAAGATACAAGCAACATGGTTATAGTCATAAGTGGGAGGAGGTAGGTAATAGGAAAGATGAGAAGAAGAATAGTAATGCAGTATTCAGTAAATAGTTTGACAGTGTTGTGGGAATTAGTTGTTTAGCAGAGTGATGGCATTTGGGAAAAAAACTGTCCTTGTGTCTAGTTGTTCTGGTGTGCAGTGCCCTGTAGCGTCACTTTGAAGGTAGAAATTGAAACAACTTATGTCCAGGATGTGAGGGGTCTGTAGATATTTTCAGAGCCCTCTTTTTTATTCATGCAGTATGCAGATTCTCGATGGAAGGCAGGTTGGCTGGTTGTTTCTTCTGCAGTTCTAATTATCCCCTGAAGTCTGTGTCTGTCTTGTTGGGTTGCAGAGCCAAACCAGACAATTATAGAGGTGCAAATGACAGATTCAATAATTCCTCTGTAGAACTGAATCAACAGCTCCTTGGGCAGTTTGAGTATGAGTTTGTTGGCAATTCTGACAGTACCCATGGTTAATGGTATGCCAGGAAGTCAAGAAGAATCACAAAATCAACACATGTTCTGGTCCTCAAGCCAAGAACACCTCAAGGCCAACTGCATGCATAGGTGACCATCAGAAGCTCAGTCCTTTCAGGGCAGGTAGAGAGACAACCTTCTGAGACCCATAGAAAGGGGAGGACTCCTACTGCCATGCTGGAAATTTGCATGGTCCCACACTCCTGGGGGGAAGGGGGTATAAAATGTTACATTATATGCAGTGGAATCCTACTCATTTACACATAATAATGTTCCTATGCATGAACATGTATGTATAAAAACAATTAGTTTTAACAGATTAATAGATTAACAGAGTTGGAAGGGACCTTGTAGGTCATTTCGTCCAACTCCCTGCCCAAGCGGGCAGGTGACGGTCCAGTCTCTTCTTGAAAGCCTCCAGTGATGAAGCTCCCACAACTTCTGGAGGCAACTTCTGTTCCAATGGTTGATTGTTCTCACTGTCAGAAAATTTCTCTTTATTTCCAGATTGAATCTCTCCTTGATCAGTTTCCATCCATTATTCCTTGTCTGGCCTTCAGGTGCCTTGGGAAATAGCTTGACCCCCTCCTCTCTGTAGCAGTCCCTCAAATATTGGGGCTAGAGTCTTTCTAGAGTCTCAACATCTCTTTTTATAGTGCGGTGCCCAAACTGTGTGCACAACTGAGAGAAACTACTTAGAATTCATAGAATTAGAACATTATAGATCTTAAAAGGCAATGGATTGAGACGAGACTGATTTAAATGAAAGTGAGTTTATCATTTTCCCTACTCCCTCCCCATTTTGCCCTTTATTTTCTGAATCATATATAATAACAACTTCAGGTGCATTAGTTTTGGGCCAACCTTAAATATTTAAAACAAGGGTTTAATTTTTTTGAACATCAAAGGTCTTCCACAAGATTGTCGAGTTGATACCACCAGCAGATGGTTCCGATTCTCCCATCCGAGGTGACTCCCGCATGGTCTGCCTCACAAGCGGTGCAGAGCTTCAGAGGGCCATCACAGGCACTGCATGTCAAAATGCATCACAACAACATGGGCGACAATTCCCAGCTTGTCCTGATGAGAAGTGCTTGGTTAGCAGGAGATTGCAGGGAACAGACCTTACAGAAAGGCCAACAAAGCAAAGCCAGGAACTTTTTCTGAGAATGCCTGTTATCGATTGGAGAGGGTTCTGCCATCACATGTTCTTGGACCAACACTCTTCATTTTATACATTAATAATCTCTGTGACCATATTACAAGTAATTGTGTTCTCTTTGCTGATGATGTCAAACTATTTAACACCACCAACAATACAGCTACCCTTCAAAAAGACCTTGACTTTGTATCTGAATGGTCTAAAACTTGGCAACTCCAAATCTCAACCAGCAAATGTTCAATCTTACATATTGGAAAAAAGAACCTAAACACTAACTACAAGCTTGATGGACATTACCTTACAGATGACCCCCGCCCTGTTAAAGACCTTGGAATTTTCATATCAAATGATCTAAGTGCCAAAGCCCACTGCAACTACATCACAAAAAAGGCTTTAAGAGTTGTAAACCTAATCTTGTGTAACTTCTTCTCCAAAAACACTACACTACTAACCAGAGCATATAAAACATTTGCTAGACCAATTCTTGAATACAGCTTGACTGTCTGGAACCCATACCACATTTCTGACATCAATATAATTGAACGTGTCCAAAAATATTTTACAAGAAGAGTTTTCCACTCCTCTGAATACAACAAAATTCCTTATGCCACCAGACTTGAAATCCTGGGTTTAGAAAATTTAGAACTCCGCCGCCTTCGACATGACCTGAGTTTAATTCATAGAATCATCTATTATAATGTCCTTCCTGTCAAAGACTACTTCAGCTTCAATTGCAACAATACATGAGCACACAATATATTTAAGCTTAACCACTCCAATCTTGATTGCAGAAAATATGACTTCAGTAACAGAGTTGCTAATACTTGGAATACACTACCTGACTCTGTGGTCTCTTCCCAAAATCCCTAAAGCTTCAACCAAAAACTGTCTACTATTGACCTCACCCCATTCCTAAGAGGTCTGTAAGGGGCGTGCATAAGAGCACAAGCGTGCCTACCGTTCCTGTCCTATTGTTTCCTTTCATTATATCCAATTAATATAGTTATTACATACTTATATATATGCTTATATATCTTATAGTTATTTCATGCTTATGCTTATATATACTGTGTGACAAAATAAATAAATAAATAAAATCACCCGAGAAAAACCAACATGATGATGATATTTATGGTTGTCTCATTTGGTGCCAACATTCAAGAAGATGTGGGTGGTAGGACTTGAGCTGGGGAGGTCCCTTGATCCAGCATTCATGTTTTTCCTCTTTATTTTGCTCACAGATGCTCCGCTTTCATTGTTGATGTTCTCCTCCCCTTCCTTTCCCTCTATTGAACTTGGCTGCCCATCCTCAATTCCTCCTGCTCAGCTTCATTTTCCCAGGCTGCTGAGGATTGGCAGATGCAGCTTCCATTTCCACCACGGTTATCACAAGGAGCGAAGTGGGAAAAGGATGGTACTCTTTCTTCATATAATAAACAGAGGCTCCATTTCCCAGCTACGATCAACCCATCTTTTGTGTTGTGAACATATGGCACACATAATGTGTCAATATGCCAGCGCTGTGAACAACTGCCACACGGCGTCTCCCAAAGGGGATTTGCTGGGTTTAAAAATCAAGGTGCTTCCTTAATAGGCACCCTTAGGTTTGAGGGCCCTCAGCCTTAAGATCCAAACAGACTGAGATGCCAAAATGCAAAATAATAAAATAATAAAAAAGGAAATGTAGATTGCAGAGAGCTTATGGTAGGGAATGCACTGGCAAACGAATTTGATCGCTTTAGCCATGTTCACACAGGAAAACCCGCCAAATTTCCCATGAAGGCTCTCTCACTTAAAAGTGCTACTTTGTCCTTCTCTCCACTCAGGAAAACGAGTTGATTCTAGCACTATTTGAAGTTCTCTGGTTTCCTAAAAACCTGGATGGCTAAAATTATCACATTGCTTCTGGGCTCCACAGCCTCAGAAATGCTTTCAGACTGATCCTCACCACAGTAAACCTTACCCCAGAATGCCCACAGGAGAGCAGTTGCCAGCCAACCAGGCCCCGTCCTCTGCCTCACATTTGGCTTCTCTGTTGCCTTATGAGAATTGCAGGGCCTGCTGCTTAAAGGGGGTGGGGGCTGCTCTGGCACTGAATGGAATAATTTTATTTTATTTATTTATTTATTTTGTCATGCATGTAATAGGTAATAGATAGACGTATAAACATAATTATGAATACATGAAATGGATAGATATAAAAGGGAACATTAGGACAGGGATGGAAGGCATGCTGTTGTGCTTATACACACCCCTTAGAGACCTCTTAGGAATGGGATGAGGTCGACAGTAGACAGTCTAAGGTTAAAGTTTTGGAGGTTTGAGGAAGAAACCAGAGTCAGGTAGTGGATTCCAGGCATCTATCTAGACCCGTTCCAGTCCGGCTTCCGGCCCGGATACAGTACTGAGACGGCTTTGGTCGCGTTGGTGGATGATCTCTGGAGGGCCAGGGATAAGGGTTACTCCTCTGTCCTGGTCCTATTAGACCTCTCAGTGGCTTTCGATACCATCGACCATGGTATCCTGCTGCGCCGGTTGGAGGGTTTGGGAGTGGGGGGCATCATTTATCGGTGGTTCTCCTCCTATCTCTCTGACCGGACGCAGATGGTGTTGACAGGGGGGCAGAGATCGACCCCGAGGTGCCTCATGTGTGGGGTGCCGCAGGGATCGATTCTCTCGCCCCTCCTGTTCAACATCTATATGAAGCCGCTGGGTGAGATCATCAGTAGTTTTGGGGTGAGGTACCAACTGTACGCTGATTTATTTATTTATTTATTTATATTTATTTATTAAATTTTTATACTGCCCTTCTCCCGAAGGACTCAGGGCGGTGTACTGCCAGAAATAAAATACAAAATATGTACAGTTAAAAACCAATTAAAACATAGCAAAATTACGAAAACGGCTGATAATTAAAATTAAAATTTTTAAATTTAAATTTAAAATATTTAAAATATTAATAAAATATATTAAAATATATAATAAATATAAATAAATATAAATATTATATAAATATAATAATATATAAAATATATTAAAATATTAAAATATTAATAAAACCCCAGTTTAAAATCAAACTATTATGCCCGTCCCGCTTGAATAAATAAGTATGTTTTTAGCTCACGACGGAAGGTCCGAAGATCAGGCACTTGACGTAGGCCAGGGGGGAGTTCATTCCAGAACGTCGATGCTCCCACAGAGAAGGCCCTACTCCTGGGAGCCGCCAGCCGACACTGTTTGGCAGACGGCACCCTGAGGAGACCCTCTCTATGAGAGCGTATGATGAGAGCGTGTGATGACACGCAGCTGTACTTTTCCACCCCAGGCCACCCCAACGAAGCTATCGAAGTACTGTCCCGGTGTCTGGAAGCCGTACGGGTCTGGATGGGGAGAAACAGGCTCAAGCTTAATCCCTCCAAGACGGAGTGGCTGTGGATGCCAGCACCCCGGTACAGTCAGCTGCAGATGCAGCTGTCTGTTGGGGGCGAGTCATTGGCCCCGATGGAAAGGGTGCGCAACTTGGGCATGCTCCTGGATGGATGGTTGTCCTTTGAAGACCATTTGACGACTGTCTCCAGGAGAGCTTTTTATCAGGTTCGCCTGATCCGCCAGTTGTGTCCCTTCCTGGACCAGGATGCCCTATGCACGGTCACTCATGCTCTCGTTACTTCTCGCTTGGACTATTGCAATGCTCTCTACATGGGGCTCCCCTTGAAGAGTACCCGGAGACTCCAGTTAGTCCAGAATGCGGCTGCGCGGGTTATTGAGGGAGCAGTTCGAAGCTCCCATGTAACACCTATCCTGCGCAGACTGCACTGGCTACCTGTCGTCTTCCGGGTGCGCTTCAAGGTATTGGTTACTACCTTTAAAGCGCTCCATGGCTTAGGACCGGGATACTTACGGGACCGTCTACTGCCGTCCTCTATCTCCCAACGACCGGTGCGTTCTCACAGAGAGGGACTCCTCAGGGTGCCGTCAGCCAAACAATGTCGACTGGCGGCCCCCAGGGGGAGGGCCTTCTCTGTGGGGGCTCCTACCCTGTGGAACGAACTTCCCCCTGGACTTCGACAACTATCTGACCTTAGGACCTTTCACCGCGAACTTAAAACCTATTTATTCCGCCTTACTAGACTGGCTTGATTTTTTTTTTAAAAAAAAAAATTTTTAATTTGATTTTATGGGTTTGAAATTTCTGTCAATTTTATAGGGCGATATTATATTTTAAATTTGGCCATTTGAATAAGTTTTTTAAGGGTTGTTTTTTAGTATTGTATGTATTGTTTGTTTTGTATTTTATTTTGGCTGTTCACCGCCCTGAGTCCTTCGGGAGAAGGGCGGTATACAAATTAAAATATTATTATTATTATTATTATTATTATTATTATTATTATTATTATTATTATTATTATTATTATTATTATTATTATTATTATTAATGACTCTGTTACCTGAAGTCATATTTTCTGCAATCAAGTTTAGCGCAGTTTACCACAAATTCATATCTGTTGTGTGGTCGTGTATTGTTGTGGTTGAAGCTGAAGTAGTCATTGACAGGTAGGACATTGTAGTGGATAATTTTATGTGCTACGCTTAGGTCTGACCGAAGATGGCGAAGTTCTAAATTGTCTAATCCCAAAATTTGAAGTCTGGTGGCATAAGGTATTTTGTTGCGAGCAGAGGAATGGAAGACTCTTCTTGTGAAATATCTCTGGACTTGTTTGATTGTATTAATTTCCGATATGCGGGTTCCAGACAGATGAGCTGTATTCAAGAATTGGTCTGGCAAAAGTTTTGTATGCCCTGGTTTGAAGTTCAATATTACCAGAGAAGAAGCTATGCAAGATTAGGTTAACAACTCTTAATGCCTTTTTTAGCAATGCTGTTACGGTGAGCTCTGGAACTTAGATCATTTGAGATGAGTACTCCAAGGTCTTTGACAGAGTGAGGGTCGTCTGTTAGGTCATATCCGTCCAGCCTGTATTTTGTATTCTGATTTTTTTTTTGCCAATGTGTAAGACAGAGCATTTGTTGGTTGAGATTTGGAGTTGCCAATTGTTTGACCATTCTGACACACAGTCAAGGTCTTTTTGTAGAGTAGCAGCATTGTCAGTGGTGTTGAATAGTTTTACATCATCTGCAAAGAGAATGCAGTTGCTTATAATATGATCGCAAAGTTCATTTATATAAAGTATAAAGAGCGTGGGTCCTAAAACGCTGCCTTGGGGGACACCTGTTAACAGGTGCAGGGGAGAGAGAGGGAGGGAGGGAGGGAGGGAGGGTGGGAGGAAGGAGCAATGGTGGGGCATCCTTGGAGTAAGGATTGCATCCAACCTTGGCATTTCATGGCCTTCCTTAAACCTTCAGCATCTGTCATGCTGAGTGGCTCAGCTCCTTTGCTGGCTCAGAGATCCAGCAGATCTCGGAAAGGGATCCAAAAGGTTGTTTCCAGAGCAGCTTAATCAAGTCTGTGATGAGGATTGTCTTAAGTGCAAGAGCAGCTATGCAGGAAGAAATGAGGTGAAGCCTTTCTATTACTTGAACCCGGAACATCCACTGGCACCCCTATTAAATTCTACTGGAGATTTTCCCCTCTGTCTTTTGTTCTGCTGTGTCCATCCAATATTTCTCCACAGTCATTTCTCAGATCTCTCTTGATAAATAATTTACATCCTTGAGGTGGAAACTATAATATTACCAGATTCCACACTGCACTTCTTCCACTAATACCGGCTTACTGAGCCGCAGTGGCGCAGTGGTAGAGTGCAGTACTGCAGGCTACTTCTGCTGTCTGCCGGCTGCCTGCAATTTGGCAGTTCAATCCTGATCAGCTCCAGGTTGACTCAGCCTTCCATCCTTCCGAGATTGGTTAAATCAGGACCCAGATTGTTGAGGGCAAGAGGCTGACTCTGTAAACTGCTTAGAGAGGGCTGTCCAGCACTGTAAATGGGTGTATAAGTCTAAGTGTTATTGCTATTACTTAGATGGTTGCTTCTGGCTTTTTAACCATTTCTTGTCAAGAGTTCTAAGGAGAAGAGCTGAGGACACGGAATGTCTTTGCAAGCAATCTGCAGACCAACTTGAGGAAACCTCTGCATGCTCCTGAACATGGCAGATACATGTTCCTCTGAGGGTGGCTGAGCCAATCTGACCCTCTCCAGCTGCTCCAGACCTTTTTAAGGAGTGGGGGCTTCCTTCTAAATCATGCTAGTCCTCTCCTTCTTATGCCAGACTGGCTGTAGCAGCTGGAAGAGGGAGCGAGGGAGGGAAGGAGCCTAGGAGAACTTTTCTTCCTTCCCGTAGTGGTAGGAGCTCCAACTTCAACTTCACAACAAGGACAGCTCAGCTTCTCAGCACAAATGATCTTTTTGTCCCCTTTTCAAGCCTTACCTTCTCATCTCATTTTGAAAGGACATATTCACCCTTCATCCACCCTTCGCCTTCACCTATCATGGGAGAAAATGTGCTTACTGAGACCCTATTGAGAGTTGGGCCAAGGCAACTTTGGGTTCTCCAACTTGGTGGGGCTGGAGGGGGAAGGCCTTCCTTAACTGAAGGTTGGGGAGCAAAGAGGCTGGGGTGGAGGGTCGACTCAATGGCCCTCCTGCCAGGAATGGGCTGCCAGCACCCCCAGGAACCTCTGGGAGTCAGACCAAATTTACTGAGATGCACCAGGAAACTAAATGGCTCCCATTTCTCCAGCTCCATGGCTGGAGTCGCTCCATCTTCTGAAGAGGAGGGGACCTTTGGTGGTTGTGCTATTTCTGGATGATTCTGTGGGTTACAATGAGGGGAGAGGGCAGTTTTGGGGGGTGAAATAAATGTCCAGTAGCGGAAGCCTCTCTCCATACACAGCTCCTATTCTCAATTCAGTTGTATTTATAGTACTGAATTAGATTCTCCCACTTCCTTAAACTCCAGGATAAAAATAGACTGCCCCATATTTCTTTGAATGACCAGCAGATGTCTGGTCTAGTGGTGTCTTTTCTGGCCATTTTCACTGCCAGGCCAGGGAGCCTCAGCCCCTCCCAGGCAAGGCTCAAATGCCAAGGCTGTGGTGCAAATGTGCCTCGGAAGACCAAGGAGGCTTTGTAAATCTTCACATCGCATTTCCTAACAGTAGTGGGGTGGGGGTGGGGAATCTTGCAGCACCCAGGCCTGGAAATGGAAGCTGTATGACCTTCTAACTGGAAGTTGAATCAAGAAAGCCTGGAAGAAGCAAGAAGCTTGAACTCCAGGGTTTGTGAAGCATGAATCCAGCAGCCAGAAGTTTTAAGGAAAGGATATTCCATGGAAAACTATTGAATTGCTGGGTTGCAGGGACGACTCTCAGCCTGGTCATCACTTATCTACCTTCCTACCAGTTGTCGGTTTCAAATTTTTTATTACCGGTTCTGTGGGTGTGGCTTGGTGGGCGTGGCAGGGGAAGGATACTGTAAAATCTCCATTCTTACCTCACTCCAAGGGAAGGATATTACAAAATCTCCATTCCCTCCCCAATTCAGGGGAAGGTTACTGCAAAATCCCCATTTCCTCCCAATCAGCTGGGACTTGGGAGGCAGAGAATAGATGGGGGTGGGGCCAGTCAGAATTTTTACTACCGGTTCTCTGAACTACTCCAAATTTCCGCTACCGGTTCTCCAGAACTGGTCAGAACCTGCTGAAACCTACCTCTGCCTCCTACCATCGGGAAAGAGAGAAGTATAGCAAGGCTGAAGAACAGTTTTTATCCATGGGCTGTCATACTCCTGAATGAGAAATAACATCATAACTATGTAGTATGATGGACTACAGGGCCCGTGCAATGTGTAACACGTTCACACTGGTGCAATAGGACTGGGTGTTTGTTAATTTGATTTATTGGGTTAGGGATTTTCTGTCTTCACTGCAAGTTGTATTATGTTGGGGGGGGGTTGCACTGAGGGAGCTCAACCAATCTCATTGTACATAGGTTGTGCACCGACAATAAAGATTTGAATTTGAATTTGAATTGTGCAGCAGAGAAACAAACTTCAGCTTTTGCCAGAGGTTTTAAGTTTCAGCAATACCTACGGATTTCAAAACTCATCTCAGAATGTTACTCCAAAGCAAATACTCAGTGAATATTTCTACGTAAATTGGAAATCTTAATTTTCCAGAACATGTCCCCAAGTAGACATTTGGCCTATAGGCGTTTCCTAGAAGGATACCATGTTTGATTAAAGAACACCGTGGATTTAATTAATAGCCCTTATTTTCCTTGAATTGATTACGTTTCTAGGAAAGCCACCACCATCACCACAGGGGTCTGTTAGGTGGGGCAAATGACAACACAAACATTGTGATACAGGTGAAATCATGGACATATTTTACCCCGTTTTGTGATGTCATTAGACAATTAAAAATGGCAGCTTGTTACAGCAATGCTGATCACCATCTCAGATGGAAATGAGAGAATTGGCATGTTTGGTTAGCCATTTTGGGTGGATTCCATTTTGTCTTCCAGAACCTTCTGCTCATTGGGGGGAAACGGTGAACTGCAACCACAAATAAAGTAAAAATAATGCCCTTCTCCTCCCTGTCCTGCCTCACTGGCAAGTGCTGTTTTCTTCATCAGTTAGAAGCCAAAGCAATACGTCTGAAAGAGATATATCAGGATGTGAACGAATGTGAACAAAGTGAATCTCTTCCCAAATGAATCATTTTTCTCCTGAAGGGCTTGCAGAATTATCTGTTTTTTTCTGGGCATCTGGTGCATGTAGAGACCGCTTGTTCATTAGGGCTACCAATGAAGAGAAGTGGCTGTAGCTGCACTCAGGTGGAGAAGCTGCAGGAGCCTTGCAAAGGACGCAGCTGCGTGAAACGCACAGCAAGCAAAGCTCAGGTGCTTTGCGATGCTTTTTTTCTGAACATTTTGAGGAGCCCTATTAAGAATTCAGAGTCGCACTATTTTGAATAAAATAGAAGCTGGCAAAACAAAAGTGACCACAAAAATTTAATAGCTGTTACTTCCATTAACAAAAGCAGCAAAGGAACAAGAACGGAAGAAGGGAAAGAAGGAAGGAAGGCTTAGAACCGCAAGAGGGTTGTGTTTGTTTAAAATGTGCACACGTGTTTCCCATTCAAAACCTTGGCTTTGACCGAAGGCTGGAAGAGGCATGTGCAGGAAAGGCAGTTCTAGAGAAGGTAGCTTTGAGGAACTGAAAGAAGAAACCATTCGGGGTTTCCCCCAGAAGAGGTAGCCTTCCGGGTGCAATTCAAGGTGCTAGTGCTCACCTTTAAAGCGCTCCATGGCTTAGGACCGGGCTATTTACGAGACCGCCTTCTGCCACCGATAGCCTCCCAATGACCTGTGCGCTCCCACAGAGCGGGCCTGCTCCGGGTGCCATCAGCCAAACAGTGCCGGCTGGTGACTCCCAGGGGGAGAGCCTTCTCTGTGGCAGCACTGACCCTATGGAATGAGTTACCTCCTGGGTTATGCCAACTTCCCAACCTTCGTACCTTCAAGCGGGAACTGAAGACTCTGCTATTCAATCAGGCGGGACTAGCCTAAGTATTATTTTAATTTGATATTTTAGTTTATTTATTTATTTATTTATTTTATTTATTTAATTCGATTTTTATACCGCCCTTCTCCCGAAGGACTCAGGGCGGTGTACAGCCAAAAAGTAAAAAAACAAACAATACAATATACAATTTTAAATACAAATTAAAAAACTTATTTTATAATTGGCCTAAAAAACTTTAAAATATATAAAACTAAAACCCCATTAAAATTTGTAATAGAAAATTAAAAATTGATAAAATTTAAGCCAGCCCCGCGCGAATGAAAAGATGTGTCTTCAGTTCACGGCGGAAGGTCCGAAGGTCAGGTATTTGGCGTAAACCCGGGGGAAGCTCGTTCCAGAGTGTGGAGCCCCACAGAAGGACCTTCCCTGGGGCCGCCAGCCGACTTTGCTTGGCGGACGGCACCCTGAGAAGTCCCTCTCTGTGAGAGCGTACGGGTTGGTGGGAGGCATGTGGTAACAGCAGGCGGTCCCGTAAGTACCCAGGCCCTAAGCCATGGAGCGCTTTAAAGGTCGTAACCAAAACCTTAAAGTGCACCGAAGGCCACAGGTAGCCAGTGCAGTCTGCGCAGGAGGCGGTGTTACATGGGAGCTACGAAGCTCCCTCTATCACCCGCGCAGCTGCATTCTGGACTAACTGAAGCCTCCGAGTGCACCTCAAGGGGAGCCCCATGTAGAGAGCATTACAATAATCCAAGCGAGAGGTAACGAGCGCATGAGTGACTGTGCACAAGGCATCCCGATCAAGGAAGGGGCGCAACTGCCGAACCAGGCGAACCTGGTGGAAGGCCCTCCTGGAGACGGCCGTCAAATGATCTTCAAACGACAGCCGTTCATCCAGGAGGACACCTAAGTTGCGCACCCTATCCTTTGGGGCCAATAACTCGCCTCCGACAGTCAGCTGCGGCTGCAGTTGACTGAATCGGGGTGCCGGCATCCACAGCCACTCCGTCTTGGAGGGATTGAGCTTGAGCCTGTTTCTCCCCATCCAGACCCGTACGGCCTCCAAACACCGGGACAGCACTTCAACAGCTTCATTGGGGTGGCCCGGGGTGGAAAAGTACAGCTGTCATCAGCGTACAGCTGGTATCTCACCCCAAAGCCACTGATGATCTCACCCAACGGCTTCATATAGATGTTGAACAGCAGGGGCGAGAGGATCAACCCCTGTGGCACCCCACAAGTGAGGCCCCTCGCGGTCGACCTCTGCCCCCCTGTCAACACCGTCTGCGACCGGTCAGAGAGATAGGAGGAGAACCACCGATAAACGGTGCCTCCCACTCCCAATCCCCCCAATCGGCGCAGCAAGATACCATGGTTGATGGTATCAAAAGCCGCCGAGAGATCTAATAGGACCAGGGCAGAGGAGTAACCCCTGTCCCTGGCCCGCCAGAGATCATCCACCAATGCGACCAAAGCTGTCTCCTGCTGTATCCGGGTCGGAAGCCGGACTGGAACGGGTCTAGATAGATGGCTTCATCCAGGTATTAACTTAGTTTTAATTGAATTTTAAACTGTATCAATTTATTTATAATTTTATAGTTTAGGGTTTTATATCGGTCGTTTGACCGTTTTAGTTTTAAATTGGCCGGTTAAATATTTCATTTTAAATGTATTTTTTTTTTTTTATTGAAAGAGTTTAAAAAAAAACAAAAACATTTTTCCCCCTTTTTTCCCCTCCTCCCAAAAAAAACAAAACATAAATAAATAAATTCCCCACCCCCTCCTCCCAAAAAAAATCACAACACCCCCCTCCCTCCCCCACCCCCCGGCTTCCCGGGTCAATCACAAGGTAAAGTTATACATAAACCAAACATAGAATAAAATTTTCCCTTCCAATCCAAATAACCACATCCAAAGCTTTTCGTCTCCCAACCCCCTCCCCATTACATAAAATAACTTTATAATTATTCAAAGGCAATCTGATATTTCTTAATCTGATATCTATTTTGTAGATAATCAATCCATTTTTTCCATTCAATTAAATATCTTTCCTGCGTATTGTCTTTTAAAAACGCTGAGATTTTAGCCATCTCAGCCAAATTAATAACTTTCAATATCCATTCTTCTATTGTAGGTATCTCTTCTTTCTTCCAATATTGTCCAATCAACAGTCTTGCTGCTGTTATTAAGTTCAGAATCAATTTAGTCTCAATCCCTGTACAATCCGTTATAATTCCCAAATATATTTTAAATTTGGGATTTTTATTGTGTACCTATGTGTTTTAAATAAGGCTGTACACCACCCTGAGTCCTTCGGGAGAAGGGCAATCTAGAAATCTAATAAATAAATAAATAAATAAATAAGACCCAGGTCCACCTGCCAGCTAGAGAGCCCAGAGGCACCGATCCCACAAAGGCAGGGGTGGGCTACTGGGGGTTCGGCAGGATTTGGGCGATCTTCTAGCCAAGGATTGCCAGGATTCAGTGAACCCCCAAATGCCTCCCCTGGCTGACCACGCCCACCCCTCCCCTCCCTTCCCAGGAGTTTCCATGCAGCCCGTTCATCATTCCAGGTAAGTGCAGGGGCCGTGTGGAGGGTCTGGGAGGACATAAAATGGACCTACCGAAGGTTCCAGAAGTCTGGAAACAGATCTGTTTCCAGCCTCCGGAGGGCCTCCAGACCCCCGGGGAAGCTGTTTTCACCCTCCCGGAGGCTCAAGAAAAGCCTCCAGAGCCTGGGAAGGGTGAAAAATGCCCCCCCCTCCCCTGGTGCAGGCGACGGACTAGGCCACGCCCACTATGGCCACGCCCACACATCAACGGGGCAGCAAACCCGTTGCTAAAGGATCGGAAGCCCACTCCTGCACAAAGGTCTATGGAGAACAAATACATCAAAGCAGCCCTTTGTTTCCGTATCTAAGCCAAATATTATTTCACGCTACCTTCAGTGAAACTGGGTTGGTTTCATTCCTTCGATGAAAACTTTTTGAGAGATTTCAACAATTGAATGAAGAGACAAATCCACCAGGAGGCCCTTTTGTATATCAGTATCTCAATACTGTTATCGATTGTTTCCTGATTGCTTAATTGTAGCCTATGACTATCATTAAGTGTTGTAAGTGTTGTACCTTGATGAAGTTTTATTTTCTTTTATGCATATAAAAGAAAGCATATGCACCAAGACAAATTCCACTGGCTTTGATGCACTTGGCTAATAAAATTCTATTCTATTCTATTCTATTTTGGGTGAAAAACACGACTGCTGGTCCTAGGAGATAAAGGACTGGGGCTGTACAGATGATGGGGGTGCCTGGCCTTGGAGAACCTCCCCCCCACATCCGAAATTTCTCTGCTTTCTTGACAACCAAAGGAAGTTGGCTTTGGAGTGGAAACAGTGTTCAAAAGTCACACAATTATATCCCTTGCACAAACATTCTGAACTGCAGGACTACCTCCTGCTTGCATCTAAGCCCAGTCTAGGATTTTGGGCCTAACAAATGGCCAGTAACTGTGCATGTCCTTCAACAAAACTCCCCAGGGCTGCATCTGGCAGAAGGACAGAGACACGGGTGGTTGCCTGGGAACCATCTCTCTGTCCAGTTGTCTTCAGATTGTTCTTAGTGCCACAGCGAGGCATGCTTTATAACCCAGTGCATATTTCACACTCATTCAGCAATCCTCCGACCACTTTGGATCCATTTGCCATCAATGCTCCGAAGCTTTGGGTACACTGGAATGATGACAATAGGAATATGTTGAATATGGAAAAGACAATAGGAATAAAATAGGAATATTAGGTGAGGCTGCCTTCAGTTTAAGACGGCAGAGCCACAAAAGCAGAGAGACCGTAGTTGATGGGCCTTCTTCCACAGAGAACCAGGGTCTCTGTGAAACCAGGGGAAGCTCCGGATGTCAGCCCTGGAGGCGATCTTTTCCTTTGGATTTTCAGGGCTGCCACCCTTAGTGCTGTGGGAAACTGGGAGGGGGGATTGCATGGAGTTGGAGAGATATCTAGCCATAATAATCTGTATTTTAATTGTATATTGTACCGTTTGTTTTACCTTGGCTGTACACCGCCCTGAGTCCTTCGGGAGAAGGGCGGTATAAAAATTGAATAATAATAATAATAATAATAATAATAATAATAATAATAATAATAATAATAATAATAATAATAACAACAACAACAACAACAACAACAACAACAACAACAACAACAACAACATTCCTTTCTCTGAGAGTCAAGGACATTCAGCCTGCACCTGGAGTGGCGTGACTGGGAGGCATCTCCAGTTGGGACAGTGGATTGATTGGACCATGTGATGGATACATGGGTGCAGGAGAAGGGACTTGGACTTTTCTTTGGGTGGGGAAATCCCAGGAGCTTTCAGAGTCAGGTTTTCCAGATGTGCCAATATGACATCTCTAATAAAATAGATCTTTGAGGAATTGCCTGCCTTGGAGTCTCCTTTGGTTGGGGGTGTTACTTGGAACCCTGACACCAGACATACTTGCAAACTAGGGGGACGGGTTCGTGGTATCCTGTTCTGGGGTGTTTTACGGCTCTGTGTAAACACAGGCGGATGCACCGAAGAAGCCAGCTATGCATGTGACTTCTAAGTAAGACCTCATTGCCTCCCATCTGTTTCCCTCCCTGGATTGAGCGTAATACACTTAATGGATCACACAGCAATTTCACAACAGCAAACACTCTGTTTTTATTGAAACCGTTGATGAAACTGCCCTCTGCTCTCGCCCTCCTGCCGGGATCACTTGCTGAGGTTCAGCTTCACAAACCGTAGAAAAAACAATCTGTGGAAAGAGAAGGAGAATGATAGAAGCTGTGGGTGACCAAGAGGCATTAGAACTGTGCTTAGCACGATGGCAGGCTGTTGATAGAAGCTCTTCATTATGCAGGAAATCTCTGATCCACACCCTGGATGCAGCTCTAGGTTGACTTTCTGGCACCATCACTCCCTTCATTCTCTTCCTCCCCCAATCAACTCAACACATAAGAAAGAGTTCCAGTGTGTGCAGATGGGGGCTCTCTCTGGGGAGGGTGGGGTTTGAATCTGGAGGAAGGGAGATGCTGATGGGGTAGAGAGGAGGACTCAACTGCCCTGCATTGTGGAGCATCCTGGAAACCCCCTTGGCTAATTGGGCTGATGGAGGAAGAGAGCCTTCAATCGTGCTTAACTGAAGTAGGAAAGGGCAGGCTGAGGATCTCGTGGCAGGGAAGAGTTAAGAGGGCAGAAGTGAAAGGGGCCTGAGGATCAGAGAGAACCCAAAGGAGGGGGCAGGGGACAAAGGGTGTGAAGGGAAGATCAGCACTAAGGATTTTTCTTTCTACGTCTCTGTAGGTGAATCAAGCTATGAAAAGCAGACGAGAGCAAGAAGAAACGGACAACCAGCTCTTTGCCAACATTTAGGGACACTTGTTTTTTATTTTTTAAATAACAATTTTATTAAGAATTAAACTATAATGATAAAGACTAATCCAAACTAAAAAAGTAGAAAAAATGGAAGTGCTGAAAAGAAAAATTAGAAAAGATAAAATAAGAATATAACGAAGAAAAATAAAGTATGTAAAGAAATTACTTCTTCCTTCATTGCAACAAGTACAAACAACTTTAGTGACTTATCATCGTCTCTTAAAATGCAACAGATGGTCTCTTCCTCCCATATCCCATTTCTTATTGGGAACAAAGCCTTAAAACCTCATCATTTAAGTTCTGATCAACAAAAGACCATTAAGGGTTATCAGAGATAATGCACCTATTCTTATTTTGATCAAATAAACCACCTTTACATTCCATCTTTTTTGCTTCTAACGGTTTTGATCTTTAGTCTCTTTAAAATTCGTCTTTAAACTTGAATTCATTTTTTCTTTGTCCAGTCTTGCAAATATTTTCAAAGTTTTGAAGAAACCTTTTTTGTAACTCTAATATGGGAACTCTTCCACCTGCAACCACAATTCAGTCCAGAATTATGATTGTAAGTTGTGGTGCTCATTAAACGAGATACCTGTCAGGCCTGGAAACCAGGGGGGGGTAGAAGGGAAGTGTGGACCACTGACACTCTTCTTTATCGACTCTTTGTTTTCTTTCCTAGGATATAGCTTCTTTTCCAAGAGGGGACGCCTGTCAGGCCTGGAAACCATATTAGACTTTAGGTTTCCAGACGCTGCCACATTTTTCCCCTGAGGGGAAGAAGGGGGGCTGAGGGGTATGGTAACATTCTTTAGACGGTCAAGGTCGGATGGGGTTCACATCTGCAGGAAGAGTGGCAAGAAGATATTCGAATGGACTGGGAGAACGTGGAACCATGTGACCATCAAAGGGGTCAGGGGGGTGGGACTCTTGGGGTTTGTATAACTGGGGAAAAGAATCCGGAACTTCAGTTTTGGAATTGCACTCATCGTGTGCCAGTCTCCTCATGCTAGTAAAGAACTCTGGAAAAGAAATGTCTCTGAGTTTCTTTTACGCAGAAGAGGTATTTCTGGAACCTTGACATTACCCCTGTGATCACCTTGCTTAATGACTACAATTCCTGTTCTCCCCATTGTGGTTATTAAGCAGAGCACAGAGTGCCTCGGGGGAAGAAAGAGGCCCTGGGGCTTTGGTCTCACGCTGCAGCACTTCCCCAGCTCACAAGTGGCCTGCCCCAGGTCTCCTGGGGTCTTCCCACCCTCTGAGGCACACCCTCGGGCCTCCTTCCCCCATCACACCTCTGTCTACTTACCTTTTCTGAACATCACTTTTGGGAAAAAGCATCCGGTCCACTACATGATCTTCCTATAATGTAGGCCGGGTCATGTCATCCCAATAGCAGGTGTCATTTTGGAAGTGGCTGTCATTCTCAAATCATTGGGAGGGGGAGGCCCAAGGCTTTTGGATGCCCAGCTGGGTGGGAGGCAGGTCCAAGGGACCCAGTGAGGCAGGCTGGGGGGAAATAGGGGGGAGGGCTGCTGCAATATCCCTGTGGTTGGTTGTAAGGATGGGCAGATTGCCAAGCGCCCAAATTTTGTTCCCAAGACCATGAGGGCACTGCAGTGGCCATAACGTTGGGTGCAGATCATAAGTCCCTTTGTTTAGCACCATTGCAATTTCAAACAGTCACTGAACAAAAAGTTCTAAGTTAAGGACTACCTGTATAGGAAAATTATTCAAGTCAATCTGTTTGTTATTTGTATATCCCTTTTAATAATTATTCAGACATCAGCCGGTTTCTTTTGTATGTCCAGTGTAATATTTTTCCCATGACATTTTTGTAGTCTGTCATCTTTAAATGCCACCTTTATGGCATTTCTTGTCTTGCCTTGTTCCATGGCATCTTTTAAAAACACAGCCTATCTATAGAGGCAGACCAGAGATGAAATTTAAAAATTTCCCCTACCGGTTCTGTGGGCGTGGCTTGTTGGGGGAGGTCATGTGACTGGGTGGGGTGGGCGTGACCAACTCAACATCACTCACTGGCCCCTCCCCTCCCAGCCACTCCTTGTCGTGATTGGCAGGAAAATGGGGAGGGGAATATTCCTGCCTACCATCCTTCCCTCAGTCTGTGCTGAGATTGAGGAATGGGTGACAGGCAGGAAAATCCCCTTCCCCATTTTGCTGCCTTTCACAGAAATGGCTCCATTCCAGCTGCTCCCCCCCTCATCCCGCTCCCTCCTGGGGACTACCTTAAAAGGGACAGGCTGTAGCAGCTCCATTGTGAATGGAGGGAGAAAAGTTAGCATTCTCTCTGCTGCATTTAACATTGAATTCTGTGGAATATCGAGCGGCTGGAAGAAGTGAGCGGTGGCCGGCTGGGCATGGGTGGGGCCAAGGAGGGGTAATTACTACCTATTCAGAGAACTGATGCCCATAATCCCTAGCGGTTCTCCCGAACTGGTCCGAACCGATAGGATTTCATCCCTGAGACAGACACTCTTAAAACTATCTTCTGGCTACATTATTTAAAAATATCTTTCAATATAGCCAATGTTAAAATATTTTGCTCTATTTTGTTTTACTAAGTCAAATGTAAATGTTCTTCTCCCTTAATTATAATCTTTAGTTCCTTCTAGTTCCCTCTAGTGTCTGCCCTTCAAAGTCCCATCCTTTCATATTCTTTAAAAAGAATTCAAAACAAAATTATTTTCCTATGGGAAGAATTCTTATAATTAATTTCAAAATCTTATTCCAAATCCATCTGGACCCTTAGTCCATTTGTAACTTTCCAAAATCAAAGTTCTAATCAATTTTTTTTTGCTTTTTATTCCAAGAAAGAAATTTTCAAGTAATTAAACTTGTATTTAAAACTTCTTTCTCTAAGGATTGAAGGAAATTTACTTGGTGCTGTAAAACTTTTCAGTCCAAAGTTCTTAACAACTGAAAAGAAATGAAAAAGCAATTTCTGAAAGTGATTAGAATAAGAAATATGCAAACTTGGTGTCCTTGAAGGACCTGATTGTGGAATGAGCAAGATAGCTATTCCCTCATCTCCCTGAGCAATAAACCCATCAGAGATCAGTGTCTTGTGGTGTCCTTGCAAGGAGCAACTATCTGGAGCACTTTTGGGTGATCTCCTTGTCTGGAGACAAATTAGAAAAAAGATTCTACTTGCCACCTCATCATTCTAGCATTCCAGCATGGTTATCAGCTCCCTTTTTAAGCAGAACAATCCTTAGTTCACCATATCTTCTCCAGAAGACATTGGTGCATTTGCACATGTGAGAGAGTCTGATAAATGGCTCTGCCTTGCCTTTTGCTTGCAATTCCTCCTGAGAAGATGCCCAAGAAGAGGAATTGATCTTCCATGGGGAAAAAAAGAGAGTTCCCAGCTATGTTATGCTGGTCAGTTGTGGTTTTATGGAGGTGGTCATGGAGAAGTCAGCATAAGACAATGGAAAGGAATAGCAGAGTCAATTGTGCCCACATAAATACAGGAGGACAGCAAGTTATGTCTTCCCAAATTTCATTTTGGTTCTCAAGGAACAAGGAAAGGAGGTGGGGGGGGGTGTAGAAGAAATGCCACATATTACCAATGAGTTTGGAAGTTGGGCTGGAGGGAAATTCTTCTAAGAGAGAGAAAGAGAGAGAGAGAAAAAAAATCTTGGTGCACTCACAATTTGCAGGAGAGATGGTGAGTGCATCAAGCAGGCTTGTGTAGCCACCGACTCAACCTACATGGCCCTTCTCTGCTCACTTCTGGTTCCTGCCTCCACTCTGGGAAAGGGTGATGGCCTTAGAACAAGGGTCCCAATTTCCCGGTCTGTGGATTGGAACTGGTCCATGGCCCATTGGGAACTGGTCTGGGCCAGTGGTGAATGAGTGTGTGGAGCTCCATTTGTGCAAGCGACAAGCACGTGTGTGAAGCTATCCCCTCCCCCTCCCACGGCCACTGCCATTGCCAGTCCACAGAGCTGGAAAGGTTGGGGACAGCTTCCTTTTTTAAAATAGTTTTTTATTAATTTATAATCTGACACACAAAGAGAATACAAAAGTAAATATTAGGAAAATTAGGGAAGGAAAAAGGGAAGTGGATAGTGGGGGAAAGTAAGGGGGGAAAAAAGGACATTGACTGCCAACTCCTTTGGTGCAGTAAAATAAGGCATTAACGTCTATCCTCGACTTTTTACTTTTTCATAATAATAGAAACTAGCCATTTCTATAACAACAAATCTATCAAATCAGTAAAACCCAAAATCAACGTTTCATTTTTTTTCACCTCAAGCACAAAGTCCAGAAGTGGTTTCCAAGTAAAAAAAAAGGTGTCTGTGTTTTCTCCTTTGATCAAAGCAGTCAGTTTAGCCGTCTCTGCCAACTCCATCAGTTTTGTAGCCATTGTGGGGACCAAGGTGACCTTCCATTTCTGTGCTTAGAGGAGTCTTGCTGCCGTCAATATATATAACATCAGAGTTCCGAATTTATTCCCCAAGTCTTGTTCCATTAAACCCAAAAGAAAAGTCTCTGGGTTTTTTTCTATATTCACTTTAAGAATTTTCTGTATTAAGTTATGAATCTTATGCCAATATTTCTTTGCTTTATCGCACGTCTACCAAAGATGATAAAAAGTCCCTTCTTTAACTTAACATTTCCAACATTCATTTGAGGTACCTTTAATAAATTCTTGACAACCTATCTGGAGTTAAATACCAACGATGCATCAACTCATAGAACTGTGGGACTGCTTCCTTAGAAGACCCCTGACCAAGAGAGAAGGAGGTGCTCTCCACTGCACATGGCTCATTGGTTGGGGCTGCAGTGATCTTGTCCCATGGCTGGACCTCCTGCAGATGTTGTAATTATTGCAGATTCAGTAGAGTTTGTCCTCTTGGAAATTTTAGTAAAGGATTACTCCTAAACCAAACTTTCTTTCTTTTTTCTGCTTGAATGATAGCAAGGACACAAGGTAGCCCCGGTTGCTTTTAAAGGCCTCCCAAGACTCAGTAAAGACAAGCAAGAAAGCCAGCGAGAGCAGCATTAGACAAAGAGACAAAAGGAGGCAAATGGCAGCCGAACGGGTGGCTTTATTGGAGAGAAGAATATTTTGATGGGGCTGCAGATGATCCTTCTATACAGGAGAGATTTTAAAGAGACAAATGTTATGGGGGACAAGTACAGAGTTCAGCTAGAAGCATCCTGCCACCCACCTCCCAAACTTATACAATTCAGCAATAATAAAAGCCATGCAGAAAAACCTGGTGCCCAAACCATTATTATTTGCAGAGAATTCCAGGTTTGAAAAGTGCATTTAAAAAGCTCTCTGAATTTTTACAGTTTGGGTGTTTGCAACATTCAGAGGACTCCTTAATTTAAATTTGGTGAGAGGATGAATTGAGATATCAGTCTGGAATCTGGAAAGAAAGTGCTAAAACAGAGCCAGATTGAACGTGTACAAGAATATTTGAAATCACTATTTTAATAATAATAATAATAATAATAATAATAATAATAATAATAATAATAATAATAATAATAATAATAATAATAATAATAATAATAATAATAATAATAATAATTATTATTATTATTTTATTTATAGACCGCCCTTCTCCCAAAGGACTCAGGGCGGTGTACAGCCACAAATAAAATACAGAAAGAAAACAACAATACAAAACTAAAAACAACCCTTAAAAAACCTATTTAATTTGCCTACTTATAGATAAAAATATTCCCTCTAAAATTTACTAAAAAATTTAAAACCCATAAATCAATTTAATAATATAAAATTTAAGCGAGTCTTTAAAATTTAATGAAATCTGCTAGAAAAGAGGCTATAGAATGGCAATCAGCAATAAAAGCAAACATTCAAAAAAACATATAGAAAGTAACAGTTCAAAACGACCCATGCTGTCATTACGGCAAAATGTGCTTAATGGGCAGCAATGGGGACTGCTGGCATTTCAGACATCCCTGGGCACCCTCCCCATCCCATGCCGTATCTTTGGGTGCCCTCCCCAACCATCATGGCGCCTCTCAAAGACCCCCTCACATCCTTGCATGCCCTCCTTGGCCTGTTGTGACTCCAGCCCCTGAACCTGGCCCCATGCCCAACAGTGACTCCGAGAGTGAGGGGGAAGGGCTGGTAAGGCTTACCTCGGGAGCACCGATTCTTTTGGCCCAGCTCCAGGAGCCAGAACCAGACCAGTCGGAGGACATAATGAGGCCGTCATCCCCTGATTCCTCCCTTCCCCAGGCTACGCCTTCAGACCCAGCTGATAATAATAATAATCAAGTTTGGATCGACCTGCACTTCAGAAGATTAGAGAGGCAGTGTCATCAAAGGGAAGGGTGGGGCAGGAGCCCCACCCCACAGGATATATAAGGAGCTTTGGGACTGCTCTCATTCCACGGGAAGCAAAAATTAGCTGAACCGTTTCAAAGAGAGCTGAAAGTCTTGCTCCATGAGTCATTTGTTTGAACTTTGGCAGGCAGCTGCGATTTCTCTGCCAGGACTGATAAAAGCCATGAATCTACTGGCTGAAGGCCAGCTCGTTACTCCGAAGTGGGGAAGGAGACAGAACATGGCCTGTGTGTCACCTCTTGTGCATCACCTTGCAGCCCCGTGCAACCCCCAGCCCATGTGGCACCTCTTGTGCACCTCTAGATAACCCCATCAATTGGAAGATGGTGTTGTGTCTCGCTCGCTTTCCCTGCAGCCGGGCCCCTCTTATCTCCTTCCGAACACTGAGGAATGTCCTGGCATGCCTCCAGGCCCCAGCCCTGGCACCATGCCCAGACAGGCCAAACAAGACGAAGGGCCTGACATGCCTCCAGCCCCCAGCCCTGGCTCCATGCCCAGGCAAACGGAGCAACAAGACCCCTCCCCCTCCCCCACAGCATGTGAGCCTGAGGAATGTGAATTGCCAACAGCTGGAGCCTGGAGAGATCCTCGCTTCAGGAGAATTGATAGGTGGTGTCAGCAAAAGGAAGGGAGGGGCAGGCCTGGATAAGTGCTGAGTCATGGAGCCACACCCCATGGCCTATGTAAAGGATCTGCTTTCTGGCATTCTCTGAGTCAGGCAAAGTCTACCTTGGATTGCTGAAGTCACTTCCTGGTCTCCTGCCTGCCTTGAGAACTTTGCTAGGACTTTGGCAGAGCTGCAGAGGCACGCCCGATACGGATTTCCCCGACCCAGCCGTCAGCGGAGGAGTGGGACACGACAGATGGGAACATGTCAGAAGATGGGACAAATGCTTCCTTCAAATGACAAGGAGCAGCTCTGGTCTGGGTTTCAAGGAAAACTTCCTAACGCTAAGACATTTCAGTAAGGAAACAGAGGCCTTTGGTCCTTCACAAGAGAGGTCGAAAGAGGAAGTTGGATGGAGGGACCTATTTGGAGGGGGGCTCTAACAGTGGATCTCTAGAGTGGGCAGTGGTTGGCTAAGTGATGGGAAGGTTCCCCTGCATTCTGATTCTTTGATGGCCTCCCCAGGTGCTGCACAAAAGCCTTTGTATGACAGACACACCCTCTACTTGGGGGTTCCAACTGGGATTTTTTCTTCTTCCCATTGGTTAAACACACACAAACACACACACACACACTAATTTTCAGGCCCGCCAACCACCTTTATTTTTGCCAATGCCAAAAGTAAATGGTTTGCATCCCATTAATGCGGTTGGGGTTTATTCTTGCTTCCCGCCTCACTGAATCCTATTAAGGTTTGTTCTCACTTCCAGGTTCATAGAAGTGGAACAAAGAAATTACTTTTTCTTGCTTACTTTGCTAGGTACGTTTGACCAAGCAAGACGCATCTCGGGATGCAGTGCCAGAATCACTGAACCACTGGAGGTTTTTTTGCGGGGGAGGGAACTCAGGAAGAAGCTATGCAACCTTAAAGAGGAGCAGATACCTTTGTGGCTGTTTCCTAGAAGCCCTGTGAAAGCTTGGCGGCCCAAAACTGTCTGGGGCTCAGGTGAATGCAAAACCCTGAGTGGTCGGAGGGTCAGACTGCACCCCTCCTCATCTCTCTCCCCCCACCCGGATTCTCTTGAGGAAGGACATGTGATCCCCTACGTCAGAGGTCTCCAACTTGGCCCCTTTAAGACCTGTGGACTTCAACTCCCAGAGTCCCTCAGCCAGCAAAGCTGGCTGAGGAACTCTGGGAGTTGAAGTCCACAGGTCTTAAAGGGACCAAGGTTGGAGACCCCTGCCCTATGTGACAGTTAGAACAACTAATCAGCCTACAAAAGTTGTGGGTGCTCCAACATTGGACATTTTTAAGAAGAGCCTGGACAGTCATTTGTCCGGAATGGTATAAGCCAGGTTTCTCCAACCTTGGCAGCTTTAAGACTTGTGGATTTCAACTCCCAGCAAAGCTGGCTGAGGAATTCTGGGAGTTGAAGTCCACAAGTCTTAAAGTTGCCAAGGTTGGAGACCCCTAGTATAGGCTCTCCTGCTTGAGAAGACCTCCAAGGTCCCTTCCAACTCTGTTTTTCTGGTTCTGTTATTCTGAATTGGTTGGACTCCTTTGCACTCTTCCGGGGCCATCGAGTAGATGGGGCTGAAGCAAGTGATGGGCTGGGGCTGATCTCCATTCTCTGACACTCCCTCACCCACCCAGCCCTCTTGTCTTCTGCACTCCGGGGCCCCAGTCCTGGGATGGGGACACATCTGCATGGATTGCTCTCAGGAAGCTTTTGGAAACAAGCCAAGAGCTACTTCTGGCGGGGAAGCCCATGAGGCTCAACCCGGCCTTAGCCTATTAGCCAGGCTTATGGCCTGTTGCTTAGTGATCATGTGAAGTTCCAACAGACCTACCTGAGGGTACTTATGATTTGAAGTTCTGGTGGGTGCCCCACCCCCAAGGTGACACAATCACACTTCTGGTACTCAGCAGCTGGGTTGCATTTATGGCTCTTTGCAGTGTTCTGTGGTCACATGATCACGATTTATGGTGTTTGTGCTGAAAATTGGCATTTATTTCCAGTTTTCAGCAAAATCTCATCTAGCGTGAACCATTGCTTCACTTAATGACCATGGATATGCTTGACAATCCTCCTCTTCTCTCCATCCCTGCTTCTCCGCCCTGCTTCTGTTGAGGAGGGACAGGCAACACTGTAAACCAGGTGCATCCTTTCCTCTGCTTTTTCCCAGGGCCATAGAGGGGGTGGGGCTAAAGCAAGTGGTGGGATCGATTTGCTTAATGACTGCTGCAAATAAGTAGCCAGGTGAGGTGGAAGCAGTGCCCTACCTTGGTTACCCCTGAGGGCCCCTGCTCGGGTGGACCTTCTGTCCTAGCTGCTTTTTCCTCCCAAGGTTTCCAGAGAAGTTTAACCTCACAGGCTTCCAAAAGCTGCAACTGATTTGTAGTTTTTAGTAGGACGTAAGTGGCAAAGTTTGAGCTTATGTTTTAAAGCACCGGGCTAGAAACCAGGAAACATCAAGTTCTGGTCCTCCCTTGAGCAAGAAACCAGGTGGGTAACTTGGGCCAGTCACTCTGTCTCAGCCCCAGGAAGGAGGCAATGGCAAACATCTTCTGAAACCTTGCCAAAGAACTTGAGTAGGGAGCCGCAGCAGTCAAAAACCAACTTGAACACACAATCAGCAAGATAATGATTTAATTTAATGTCTGCAGGTCTTACATGCTACTACAGTTGAAACTATCTCTGAGCAGCTTTTTTTTTAACGTAAATGAGGTTAAGAAATCTAAAACATTTAACAGAGAGGGATGACTATTATTAATTTCAGGTAGGTGTATTTTTTTTTTAACGTTAACTTTGTGCTACCTCGTTTTGGGGATTCCGCTGCCAGAACTCCCTGGGGGGCTTTGTGTGGCTCTTGGTCTGGAAGAAATGGAGCCTCCTCCTATAGCCACTAGGCAAGAAATTGGGGCCCTGTGGTGTCCAAAGGATGCACTTTCCTCTTGATCGAGAGCACCTCCTTTCCAGCCCATTCCTGGGAGTCAGAGTTCAGCCAAGCGTTTGGTGGGCCCTTCTCTTTCTGGGAGAACCAGACTGCTATCCAGTTGGAAGACCGCCCCCCCTCCCCTCCAGCCGCTTCGTTGGCTCTCTTTGCAGGCAGACTCTCAAATCCCAAATTCTGACGAGAGGCCGCAACCTGTGGCTCTGATTTATTGCATGCCGATCCTTCTATGGCAGAAAATCTGCACAGAAGGCTTGCACTGCGTGGTGCCCGCTTTGCCAAAATTGGTTTCAGAAAGTCTGGATCCAGGCAGGCTGTTTCTTTACCTCCCATCCCCTATAACGAATTGCAAACTGTTTCCATTTGTCCACAGCCAGCGCACTGTTCCTCTTAATGCGCTAAGCTTCCCAACATGATGTTTAGCACATGTTTGTTTGCGCCCACCCCCTCCTCGACTGAAAGACAGCCTTATAGTTTGCAAATGGGCTGAAACCATGGGGCGCCCTGCTGGTGCCTTGGCCATGTTCCTGCTGCATGCCAGACTCTGTCCTCCAGCACCTTCCAGCCCTTCTGTGTGTTCAGAGCCGCACCAGGAAACCAGGAGGATGAAAGGGAACTGGGCACCTCAGAGGAAATGCAGCCACTGAGGCTTGTCCTCCATGGGGGAGCTTCGTCTGTGGCTCAGAGTGGCCAGCCAGCGGCATGGGGTGCAGCAGAGCTGCCCCAAGGTTGGTCTCCTGCCCAAGCTCTCCCACTGAAGAAAAGGCAGGCCTGCAGATCTGGGAAGCCTGAAAGAGAGCCGATGGGGGAAATGCCTGATAGGAACCTTCTGGGGGCCATAACCTCAGGGAGCGACTGTAATGCAACATCTTGTGCCAGAACCCCAAGGACGCAGAGCTGTTCTTGCTTCTCCCAATCAGAAGCGCTGTGAGCAATCTGTGACAAAAGGAGCCGCACAAGACAGCAGCACAGAGGAAATCAGCCAGGACTGTGGACTAGGCACCTGATGATGAGCGATCTCTCAGAGGTCTACCTCCCTGGCATGAAAAAAGCCTCCATGAAAGCAGAAGTGGTCCCAAGGAAGGTCCCGTGGGATGGAATGGAGCCTTGCACTCCCCAAGGGCTCAGCTGTGCTTATCTGGAGGCCTATGTGGCTGACAATCCAAGGAAGACCATCAGAGGCTCAAGGAGGGCGAATGGCACTGTTGGGAGAAGAAACGGGAGGATGAGAGCAAGGACGACCTGTACTCATTTTGGACCGGTCCATTTTGGTACCCAAGTCTAGGAGACATGTGGAGCAGGTGCCAGTTGGCTGGCTCTCTCTTGGACCTTCACCGTTTCAAGGCACAGATGAGGAGCCTCCATACAGTCTTTCAAGAAACCAAGACAGTGATCTACAGTTGATGCTGAACAAACTCTCAGATGCCTTCCAGCCTGGCTAGCAATCTGAACAAGATGGATGTACTTTATCAATGGAACAATTTGCCTCCAGAAGTTATGAATGCTCCAACATTTATCTGAAATGGTATAGGGTTTCCTGCCTGAGCAGAGGGTTGGACTAGAAGACCTGCAAGGTCCCTTCCAATCCATTCCTGTTCTATTCCTATTCCTATTCCTTATTCCTATTCCTATTCCTATTCCTATTCCTATTCCTATTCCATTTCCATTTCAATTTCCAATTCCAATTCCAATTCCTGTAGATTCTATTCTATTCTATTCTATTCTATTCTATTCTATTCTATTCTATTCTATTCTATTCTATTCTATTCTATTCTATTCTATTCTATTCATAGCTAAATACCAAGTCCATAGAACCAAAAATCTCTTCCGATGACACCCAGCTGGCAAATGTAACCACCTTCAAATAGTCAAAAAGCGTAACTTTGGGTGATGGGTCTTTGGACAAAGAAATTCAGCAAAGCCAGCCAGGCTCTGGGTCAACTGCAATACAACATCCCTATTTCCACAAAACCAAATATCTACAGAGCTGTGGTTATCCCTTCCCTCTTACACGGATAGGTGTCCAGACTCTGTACCCAAGTCATTCAAACAACTGGAGAAATTTCACATGCAAACTCTCTGCTCCATCCTTGGCATTCATTGGCAAGACTGTCACCAACCTGGAAGACTTGGATCATGCAGAGTCCACCAAGACTGAGTGCCTGAGTAGTAGAGCACAGGTGAAATGGGTGGAACACGCCATCAGAATGGAATCTGGAAAGAAGCCTTGAGGTCAACCATGTAAGTGCTACGAAGATGCTGAGAAAGAGGTCCCTCCGCCACTGGGACATGCAGCCAAGGGAACTGGAAGCTGCAGCTGCTGACAGCAGCATCTGGCAAGCAAGACCTGGGCTCTGAAGCCTCCCCTGGCTTTGAAGACAAATGCCACCTAAAACTAGTAGAAAATCATGAATGGCATCACAGAATAACACCCACAATGACTACAACAATGGACTTCCAGGGCCCGCACTCTCCTAGATTTTGTGTTTCTGATTGAGACGGCAGACTGCAGAAAAGGGCCTCTGGTGGCTCAACAGATTAATGCAGTCTGTTATTAACAGCAGCTGCTTGCAATTACTGCAGGTTCAAGTCCCACCAGGCCCAAGGTTGACTCAGCCTTGCATCCTTTATAAGGTAGGTAAAAGGAGGACCCAGATTGTTGGGGGCAATAAGTTGACTTTGTATATAATATACAAATGGATGAAGACTATTGCTTGACACAGTGTAAGCCGCCCTGAGTCTTCGGAGAAGGGCGGGATATAAATGCAAATAAAAAACAAAACAAAACAAAAAAACCTAAAACTGCAGAGCCATTTTCATGTCCACAGATGCACTGCACATCTTCTTCAAACCTGAAGGAGGAATACCACATAAAATAATTTCATTAGCTTTAAAAAATGATTACCCTAAACCAGTACTGATTTTATGATAATTTCAGTATTTGAAAGGCTGCCACAAAGACGAGAGGGTTGATCTATTCTCCAAATCACCTGAGGGCAGGACAAGAAGCAATTGATGGAAACGAATCAAGGAGAGAAGCAACCTGGAATTAAGAATAAATTTCCTAACGGTGAGAGTAATCGACTAATGGAACAACCTGCCTCCAGAAGTTGTGGGTGCTTCATCACCGGAGGCTTTTAATAAGAGGCTAGACAGCCACTTGTCTGGAAGGGTATAGACTCTCCTGCTCAAGTAGTGGGTTGGACTAGAAGACCTCCAAGGTCACTTCCAACTCTGTTATTCTATGCACCATACTTTTAAACAAGATGTCTGAAGATGACTCTTCTTTTTGGTCCACCTAATTTTTGACCCCAGCTGGAGCTGCTGCTGCTGCTCCTCGATGATCTGAGTGCCGACCCTGTGGTGTGACCTTCGGAAAGAGAAAAGAGATCCACAGCTAGATTTGTTCCAGGGGTTCTGGTAGCACAAAGATCCACTCGTGTCTCAGGAGGAAAGCCCAAGGATGATTTGATAAATAATATGACACTAATAAAGAAATGTAAGATAGGGAATATAAGACCGAGAGGTGCGGGAGGATTCACATTATCTTCCAGGCAAGGGGGGTTCTGGAGGAGGGTTGCTAATTCTGCCAATGCACAGGAGCCCCCTCTGCCAGGGGGAGCCGGCCAAATTCCAAACAGCTGTGTGGAAAGGATTTGGGGCTGGTTGTCTGCAAGCTCAGCATTTCCAGTTAGCGTGCTATAATCAATTTGCTCCCCCTTGCTAGTCTTTGTGACCAATTTAGTTTTAAAAAGATTTTAGTGCACTAATTAACAGTAAAGAAATACATACTGTACACGTGACCATTTAAATAACAGTCTATAATACTATATTGTGTGTCTTTTAATTTTTTAAAAGCCTGGAAAGCATCTCAAAATAAACAAAAACTCTGACAAAACTGTTCAAAATGATTCGTCTGCTTTGCAGGGGGAGGGAGGACTGGGGAAAAGAAAATCACTGTTGGCAGACAAACACACCCCTGATGGATCAGGTGTAGATTTATCTTTCCAGTCTTGTACAATAATAATTCCTTTGCCAGCTGCCCTGTATGAGAAGTCTATAGTTTTTGATGAATTGAGAAGTCACTGGGACGTTGCTGTGCAGAACACCTGAATCCACAGTCTCAAAATCCTAGTGACAATAGAAGAACCTCAGACAAGAATAGAATAGAATAGAATAGAATAGAATAGAATAGAATAGAATAGAATAGAATAGAATAGAATAGAATAGAATAGAATAGAATAGAATGGAAGCTGAAGGGACCTTGGAGGTCTTCTAATCCAGCTCCCTGCTCAAGCAGGAGAACCTATACTATTTCAGATAAGTGATTGTCCAGTCTCTTCTTAAAAACCTTCAGTGATAGAGCACCCACGATTTCTGGAAGCAGGCTGTTCCACAGGTTAATTGTCCTCACTGTTAGGAAGTTTCTCCTTAATTCTGGGTTGCTTCTCTCTTTGGCTAGTTTCCACCTATTGTTTTTTGCCCTGCCCTCTGGTGCTTTGGAGAATAATTTGACCCCCTCTTCTTTGTGGCAGTCTCTCAGATACAGGAATACTGCTATCATGTCACTCCTAATTCTTCTTTTCCTTAGACTAGCCAAACCCAAATCCTGCAGCCATTCTTCCTATGTTTTAGTCTCCAGGTCTTTGATCATCTTAGTTGTTCTTCTCTGCACTTTTTCCAAAGTCTCAACCTCTATTTTGTAATGTGGTGACCAAAATTGGTTGCAATGCAGGCTGACGTTCCGGTCTAACTTGTATTTCCAACAAATCTTGTTCTAAATATTTTCAGAAGCATTTAGTATATCCAACATAAAATTCTCCATTGTATTCCCTACATTTTAGCTTTAAAGTCTGTAATGCAGCAGTTCACTGATTTCTAAAAATGGGACTCAAATTCGTATACATAATTCATATCAATATCCTTATCTTCCTCCAATTTCACACACAGAAAAAAATGTGCTGCTGGCTTAGGGACCTTCATTGATTTCTCCAAACTCTCTAATGACTGAGAGAGTTCAGAAACATCAGAGCAAAGTAGCCCAAATAACAGTTGCTTAAACTGAACAAATTGCCCACAGTCTCCCTCTGATCAATCAAACCAGAGTGTAAGTTTCACAAAGCTTTAAAAATAGCTTCTTCAGAACTCAGCCCAAAGAGAGGATACCATGAGAAGCCCGATGTGACCCTGGAAGAACTGGCCCCAAATTATCTTTAAACTAGATGATCCCCTACTTCAACGAGGTCACGGATTAAAGGGTCAAGAAGAAAGACAGCCCAGCGTGCATCTTGCGATCCAAATAACATGGATGGTGAGTGATCCTCAAAGGCAGGGGTGGTATTCAGCCAATTCAGACCAGTTCGGGCGAACCGGTAGTGGCGACCTACAGGCGGGCCCACCCACCTGCCCACCCGCCCGGATGCAATCCCGTCCTATATTGCTGTGTTTTTGACACTGCACACATGTGCACACAGCACATGCTCACATTTCCGGTGCTTGGTGAACCAGCAGGCATGAGCTAATTGCTGTGTTGTTTGATGTTGCATGCGTGCATGGACATGAGCGCACATGAGCGAATTACTGTGTTTTGTGGCACTTCACGCATGCTCAAATTTCCGATGCTGGGTGAACTGGTTGCTACAATATGTGAATCCCACATACTAGGAGTGTAGAGAGTTGAATACTTGCCACAATTTCAAAAAGGGGAAGATACAGCTTTGAAGGTGAGCCTAAGGGAAAGATGGCTCCAGAGCTCTGCTGCTCCAGTTCCAGCAATGGAGCCCAGAATTCCACTGGTGCGGAGAAGCTGGAATGGGGCAACTCGCCACAGCCAATTTATCACAACCAACTTGCTGTGGCCAACTCGCCACAGCCAATTCTTTGGGGCCAGCTCAGCACAGCCAACTTGCCACAGGACAACTTGCTGTGGCCAACTTGCTGTGGAGCATTCCCTTAGTTCCTTTTATTTTTGTTGATCGTGTTTTCATCAAAATTATTTTATCTCTTGTAGCAAAGAAATCATTCCTATGACTATCCCAAATGTGCTTTTTCAGGAGGCAACTGGACTTCCTTTATTTTTTCTTTTGAAGATGTTTCGCTTTTCATCCAAGAAGCTTCTTCAGCACTGACTGGAGGGAGGGGAATGGAAGGATTTATATTCCTTGCAGACAGCTGGTCATTTGCATCCTTTTTAGAGGGTCATTGAAGCCCTTAGAGGTTTATTTGTATCCTCAGGATCACCTGAGTGGTGCTCTTGGTTCCTGCAAAAATCCATGCTTCAACGACCCTCTAAAAGGGTGCAAATGACCAGCTGTCTGCAAGGAATAAAAATCCTTCCATTCCCCACTATCCTGTCAGAGGTGAAGAAGCTTCTGGGATGAGAAGTGAAAAATCTTCAAAAGAAAAAATAAGAAAGTTCGGTTGCCTCCTGAAAAGCACCTTTGGGACAACCATGACCTGGATAACGGAGAATCTCTACAGAATTCCTATGACTACCAGCTTTTGTAACACTTTGATGAATAATAAAAGGAACTAATTCTGCAGTGAATTGGCTGCAGCGATTTGTCCCATGGCCAGCTGACCACAGTGAGTAGACCATGGTGAGTTGGTCATGGCAAGTTGGCTACAGCAAGTTGTCCTAGACCTGGAGAAGTAACTGCACCATTCCCAAAAATTAGTCTCATTCTTGAAAAAGGCCCCCAACAGAAAAATGTATTTAATGTGATATAACATGTGCTTAAAGTAGTATGAAGGAGAAACACCTTAAAACGAATGAGTTTATCCTCTTTAAATGGCCACTTCAGCCTTTTCCATTCCAGCCCACGTTCCAAGTTAACAGCTAGAAATCCAGCACATCCTCCCTGTGGATGGAAGGTCCATCTTGCCAGATGGGCCAGATATCCGTAAAATTTAGCCCTCAGGAATGCCCCAGACCATCTGGGCTGCTTTGCATGAGAAGAGGGCTGCCCTTTTGCCTCTCCTTCTCTTGAGCCCTCCTTGGGATTGGATCAGGGGTGAAACCCAGCAGGTTCTGACAGGTTCTGGAGAACCGGTGGCGGAAATTTTGAGTAGTTCGGAGAACCGGTGGCGGAAATTTTGAGTAGTTCGGAGAACCAGCAAATGCCACCTCTGGCTGGCCCCAGAGTGGGGTGGGAATGGAGATTTTGCAATATCCTTCCCCCAGGAGTGGGGAGGGAATGGGGATTTTGCAGTATCCTTCCCCTTGGTGGTCCACCAAGCCACACCACGCCCACCAAGCCACACCCACAGAACCGGTAGTAAAAAAATGTTGATTTCACCACTGGATCGGATCCATTTTTGAGAGGTGCATAATTCCCCTGGGGGAAAGGAAATGGGGCTCTGTGAAGTGTATTTGTTTCAGTCTTCTTGTCTATTGCAATATTTCTCCTTTTGCAGTTCTATGGAGATATCTGCTGGGGGGCCCTCTCACCTGAACCAGAGCAGCCCAGACGAAATCAATGCCCAGCACCAAGGCCACATAGCAGTTCCTCCAAAGGCAGAGAAACATGGCTGCTTGAGGAATTTACATCTCGTTGATGCTCAAAACCCACAGGCACTGGTCAGAATGCTACAGGAGTCATCCTGCAGCAGCAGTAGCAGGAAGGTGAGAAGAGAGCACTGAGAAGGACATGAAAGGAGAAACTGCCAAATTAAGCTGGAAGGAATGTGCAAGTTGAACCAAGAGATAATTAGGAGATGGAAGCCTCAGGACGGTGAAGCAAACCAGCAGCAGACAAACTGGAAGGAGAAGCTGAGGCCAGGAGCCTTTCCTTTCCCAACAAAGAGGCAATTAACTGGAAAGGCCAGACAAGGAATAATGGATGGAAACTGAACAAGGAGAGATTCAACCTAGAAATAAGGAGAAATTTTCTGACAGTGAGAACAATCAACCAGTGGAACAGAAGTCGCCTTCAGAGGTTGTGGGAGCTTCATCCCTGGAGGCTTTCAAGATGAGACTGGGCTGCCATCTATCAGAAATGGGGTAGGGTCTCCTGCTTGGGCAGGGGGTTGGACTAGATCAGGGGTCTCCAACCTTGGCAATTTTAAGCCTGGCGGACTTCAACTCCCAGGCATTTTGGGAGTTGAAGTCCTCCAGGCTTAAAGTTGCCAAGGTTGGAGACCTCTGGACTAGATGACCTCTGAGGTTCCTTCCAACTCTCTTAATCTCTCTGCCTAAATGGTGGCTAAAGTCTAAAAACTTTAGCCACTACTAAACACTAAAAACTGTTTATCTGTCTGTCTAAATGGTGACTAAAGTCTAAATGGTGACTAAAGCACCCGGAGACTCCAGGTAGTTCAGAATGCGGCTGCGCGGGTGATAGAGGGAGCCCCTCGTGGCTCCCACGTAACACCTCTCCTGCGCAGACTGCACTGGCTGCCTGTGGTTTTCCGGGTGCGCTTCAAGGTTTTGGTAATGATCTTCAAAGCGCTCCATGGCATAGGGCTGGACTACTTACGGGACCATCTGCTGCCACCGATTGCCTCTCACCGACCTGTGCGCTCTCACAGGGAGGGACTCCTCAGGGTGCCGTCGGCTAGGCAGTGCCGACTGGCGACACCCAGGGGAAGGGCCTTTTCTGTGGGGGCTCCCACCCTCTGGAACGAGCTTCCCCAAGGACTTCGTCAACTTCCTGACCTTCGAACCTTCCGCCGCGAGCTTAAGACACATCTATTTATTTGCGCGGGACTGGACTAGAATTTTTTAAATTTTTAAAGGTTTAAATTTTAAATCTGGTTTTAATGGGGTTTTATTGTTTATATTCCTATTTTAATATTTTAATATTTTAATTTACTGTTTTATTTTGTATATATTTATATTTTTATATGGCTGTAAACCGCCCTGAGTCCCTAGGGAGATAGGACGGTATAAAAGTTTGAACAAATAAATAAATAAATAAATAAATAAATAAAGTCTAAAAAAATAGGGTTGTTTAGGATTTACAATGGATAAACACAGAGGTGTAGATATTAGTATAAGTATGAAATACTATAACATGGGCTTAGTGATAAACATTAAGGCAAAGGTTAGAAAATAAGTGTGTTAATTTTTATATAAGAAAAGCCACCCTGGAAATACAGGGAAGATAACGAGAGACTCTTTGTTGGTGAGTTGTGCCTTTTTTTCAAAAAAGACTCTCCTGCGTGTGGTTCCACAGAGGAGAGAAAGCAAATAAGCAAGTGAAATCCAGGAGGTTGGCTGCCACTGTGGCCATTTCCGGAGCTGAAGGCCACATGCATGAACTGGTCTGTCCCCCTTCACCTCCGTCCGAGCGATGGCTTAATTAGCCGGCATTATCAGCTCTGGCAGCAAACTAGGGAGCGTCTGCCAAGTGTCTCTGTTATCTCCCTCAACGCCGATGATTCACCCAGGAACAAACAGTACTTCAGCTCTTAGTTAAGCAGTTGATTTGCCTGCTACGAAGAGGCATAGCAGCTCTTGCTGCTTTTATATCCTGTGGGGTGTGGCTCCATGATTCAGCACTTCCTAGGCCTGCCCCACCCCTGCTTCTGTTGTTCCTGCCTCTCCTGCCTATGAAACCTAGGGTCCAGCCAGGCCTGATTGCCATAAGCCGGGTCTAGAGGCATGGCCTGGGAGGGGGGAAAGACTCAGGGGACAGAGGCCTTGTTATCTCCTCCACCTGGCCTGCCTCTGGCTCCTGGAGCTGAGCCAGGGAAGCCGTTGCTCCCGAGGTAAGTCCTTGGCCCTTCCCCCTCACTTTCCAAGTCACTTTCTGGCAGGGGGCCCGGCTCGGGGGGCGCAGACACAACATGGACATGCACTCTCATGCGAATGTAAAGGCAGGGTGGTATAGCTCAGGGGTCACCCTAAGCTTGGGTGAACCACACCAGGGGCGGGTTCCAAATCCCGTTGCTACCGGTTTGCTTGTGCATGCATGTGCATTTGTGCACATTCGTGGTGCTTCTGTTCATGCGCAGAAGCATACAGGGGGGTGGGCGGAGCCTCCTCCTGCTGCTGCTACTGGTTCCTCTGATCCAGTGTGAACCGGTAGCAACCCATCACTGCCCCACACCCTCTCCTGGATTTTGTTTTCCTTTCTGCCTCCTGGGGCTGCCCCTCCTTTCTCAAGCAGTTTCCCACCTTTTCTATATTCTTTCAAAGATCCTCTTGGACAGAAGAGGAGCTGTACGCACCTGGGACCCTGAACTGCACCTCTAGAAGTACCACTGCTTCTCTCTTCCTTTCCCATCCAAGCGATAGGAGAGGTTCACAAAACAGATGAAAGTGGAATGTAGTCTGGATTCCCAGGACGGAGGGAGGAGCTGCATTTGAAAGGACCAAGAGGGAGTGAAGTTTAGTTTGGTTGGGAGGGAGGAAGACGGTCCAGATGGCTCCTCCTAGAAGTTCTCAGAGTACAACTTTAACGATGCAAGTAGTTTCTTTAATTCGGAATGATTTCTGTAAATGGGTGAGGAACAATAAAGAAAAATATGTCTTTCTTGGATTTTGGAGCCTGACATTAGGCCACAAAGGAGGAGGATATGAAAGTAACCAAAGTGGGAGGAGGTTAAGATGCCCCATCATCCCTCAGATTACATCCCCCATGTGAGAAACAGTTCCTACTGCTCTATGCCCACTGAAATCTTCCTCATCATGTTTTTGTTAGGCAACTTTATGGGAAGCCAGGTTTCTCGGGTTTTTTACAATAATTATTTTATACTTTCTGAAACGTACAACCAATCATTTTTTATATCTAGACCACGAAGAAGTGTTAAGTGATGCCTTTCTTTCATCGGAATTAGAGTTAACAGTATTTGGGGGCCTTGACTTAATGAATCTTCTGCAACATTAATCATAGGTTCTACCCTGAAACCTCCGGGCAGACTCCAGCAGGAACAGATGAAGTCTGCTGTGGGTCTGAAAATTATATTAAGGAGGGAATTGTTCTTGGGACATTAACTCCAGTTTCTGTGAATTTAGAATGGCACGGCTCTCCTGTTTACTTAATTAACAGTGCTGCAAACCACTTTCCCCAAGAATCCTCAGGAGCTGCCAAATTGAAAAGTTCCCCTTGGAGCATCTGAGGACAAGGACCATAATCTTCCACATCCTTCAGGATTGCGGGTTTATCCAATCCTAGTTTATGTTAAAGTCCTTAGAAGATGAGTGGCACTGTGGCCCATGAATAACAAGGTGGAGCTGCATAAATAAGGTACGTAAAGGATCCTCTGGAGCTATGAAGGGTCAGGTGTGGGGCAGAGGGAGGATACAGGTAGACTTACCACCACAACTGAGCCCAAAATTTATGTTACTAAGTGAGACATTTGTTAAATGAGTTTTGCCCCATTTTGCGACTTTTCTTGCCACGTTTGTTTAAATGAACCGCTGCAGTTGTTAAGTTAGTAACACGGTTGTTGAGTGAATCTGGCTTCCCCACGGACTTTGCTTGTCAGAAGGTTGCAAAAGGGGATCACGTGACCCCCCAGGACACAGCAAGGGTCATCAATACGAGTCAGTTGCCAAGCATCTGGATTTTGATTTCACGACCAAGGGGATGCTGCAATGGTCATAAGTGTAAAAAATGCTGATGCCACTTTTTTCAGTGCCATTGTAACTTTGGACGGTCACTAAATGAAGTGTTGTAAGTCAAGGACTACCTCTATAGCACAGCGAGGCCAGAAGGGAGCGGAAGGCAAGGACAGGAACGCAATAAAAAAATGTGATGTTCCCTCAACCTGATAAAGCCTGAAGCAGCTGTTCAGCACAAGGGGAGGCTTAACTTTCTGAGAACTCCGCTTGGATAGCTTTATAAAAATATGGCATTTCATTAATCCAATTGTTAATGCATCTGGTTGCAAAATTATTTCAACTGCCTCACAAAGTCATTTAAAATCATTTGCCCTGGACGCAAAATTACTTACTCGGCTCTGAATCCGGGTTTTGTCAATTTAACTTTCTCTGGGCCGATCCATGTGAACGTTTTACAGGGGTCCTTCCACTTCTTTAGGGCCTTTGATGCCAGTCTGTCTCCAACCAGCATTCCAGCCCCTCTTCCTGGTTTTGCCTGGTCAGGAATAAGCCCTCCTCCTTTTCTTTTCTTTTCTTTTCTTTGTCTTTCTTGGGAAGAGCCGTGACTCATTGGGTCTGGATTATCTGTCTGCTTTGAGGAAACTGAAAGAGGAAGAGAAAAAGCTACATAAAAGTGGCAGGAGAAGATGCCAACATCAAGAAGTGCATAGTTGTAAACCTAATCTTGCGTAGCTTCTTTTCCAAAAACACCACACTACTAACCAGAGCATATAAAACATTTGCTAGACCAATTCTAGAATATAGCTCGCCTGTTTGGAACCCTCACCACATCTCTGACATCAATACAATTGAATGTGTCCAGAAATATTTTACAAGAAGAGTTCTCCACTCCTCTGAAAACAACAAAATATCTTATCCCACCAGACTTGAAATCCTAGGCTTAGAAAACTTGGAACTCCGTCGCCTTCGACAAGACCTAAGTTTAACTCACAGAATCATCTATTGTAATGTCCTTCCTGTCAAAGACTACTTCAGCTTTAATTGCAATAATACAAGGGCAACCAATAGATTTAAACTTAATGTCAACCGCTTTAATCTAGATTGCAGAAAATATGACTTCTGTAACAGAATCATCAGTGCTTGGAATACTTTACCTGACTCTGTGGTCTCTTCCCATAATCCTAAAAGCTTTATCCAAAAACTTTCTACTATTGACCTCACCCCATTCCTAAGAGGACCATAAGGGGCGTGCATAAGCGCACAAACGTGCCTACCGTTCCTGTCCTATTGTTTTTCTTTTCTTCTTCCTATATATGTTTATATGTGTATATATTATATAATCTTTTTGTATGATGTTGTGACAAAATAAATAAAATAAAAAATAAAATAAAATAAGTGTATATGCATAAGTGCACATACATGCTTTCCGTTCCTGTCGTATTGTTTCCTTTCATTATATCCAATTAATATAGTTATTACATACTTATGCTTATATATATGCTTTTATGTTGTATAATTATTTCATGCATATGCTTATATATACTGTTGTGACAAAATAAATAATAATAAAAAAAGAAGCAGACCTATTAAAAGCCCTAAAGTGGAGGGCGGATGGCTCTGTGTTCTGGGCTGGGGCTGCCGAGAGAGATCTGAGCCTTTCAGCAGTCAGGGGAGGCATGAAGGTCATTGTCCCCCCCACCCCCGCCCCCGTCCCTAAATGCTTACTTGGGATTCTGAAGATCAGGATTTTTCAAACGGTGGCCTCCCAGGACTGGCTTGAGCCAGCACCAATCGCCAGTGAGTTGTAGGCACCTCCCAGCAGCTTTTGGAATTACTTTATAGCTCTCACATCATGATAACCTGTCCTTCTCCACATAGTGGGTCTTTCAAATTTGCTGATGACTTTGTAGATCCCAGATGTCCAGCTTAGCAAAGGAGCCTGGATTTTGGGAATGCCTCATGGTCAGCTAATGATTGAGCTTTTTTTTTTTGAAAATTCTCCTCCTTGAGGAAGTAATTTTACAACTTTAGCTATGATCCCAGAATTATGCCCTTCTTCTGTTCATGATAACCAAAGAGGCCTACAGGTGCATGCTGGATGAAGTATGGGAGGTCTCTAGACAAGGCCTGAGGTCCATTGGAATGGAAGATCTCCTGCTCAGTCACAGGGAGCAGTTGAAGCCGTGCCCGTCAAGGTCCAAGCTACAGCAGGGAGCCCTGCCAGCCTTAGAGTTCCGTAGCTCATGGACCACTTCTGCTGTCCTCGCTGAGCAAGGTTAGGCAGCGCTATTTCCATTTGACTTGATCTGTCTCTCTCTCTCTATTGGCAGCCAGATAACATTTTGATGCCCAGAGGTTGTTATAAGATGAGCAGCTACATAAATGTTTTAAATGAAATAAAATAAATAAAACAAACATAGCAGCAGAAGAGAAGATCAAGTGAAAGAGAAATGAAGTGGTCCCTCAGGAAGCAGAGCCGTTAAGGTTCTCTTGCCAAGCCCCCATTTCCAAGGCCAGTGACAGACAGACGAAGCTTCCCTAACCTCCATCCACAGCAGCTGGGCATGCCAAGCCCCCATGGGAAGACCTCATAGATTCAAGTCTGCTAAGGAAAAGATCCAAAAGTCACAAATGTTGGTTTCCTAAGCACAAGTGCTGGACATGGAGAGTCCTGAGCATATTTCGACTGTGTTCAGTGAGGCTGGAACTCATTCCCAGTTAAATTTGTGTGGAATTGCACAAATGATCAACATGTTCTCGGCTCCCAGTGATGCTCTATTCTGCTCTGGTTCCTTTCATAAGCATGCAGTTTCTCCCATTCTGACATCAAAGAAGCCACTGAGATGAGAAACGAAACGTCTTCAAGGAAAAACAAAGAAAGTCCAGTTGCTTTTTGGAAAAGCACCTTTGGGACACTGAGAGAGAGTTCAACTCCCTCTTGGCGGGGAGGGGGTTCTGTAGGCCTCTCCCTCCATATTGTTTCATCCACAGAGGCCTGAAAACAACTATGCCAATTTTCAAGTCTGTGTCATTGAAACATCTACTGATGCATCCTGAGAAATGCTTATGGGGGTCTTTGGGAAACTGGGACATCAATCTGTGAATCAAAAATATATCATCTAATTATATATCCAGCCAATCATTGTTAATGTAGAGAATAAATTTCCAAGGAACATCATTCTGGCACTAATGCTAATAGGGATATTTCTCAGTGACACTTTGAAATATTTGTTGTTTTGGTCAAATTTCATCAAGGTGTCTCAGACAACCAAGAATATGGACGCTGGAACTTTTGGTTCTGTTCACCATGAGAAATGAGAGCTAGAAGATAGCTGGCTTTTTGTTGTCTCTATCACTCAATCCCTTCAAGATCCAGGAGAATCTGGCAATATGCAGCAAGGGATCACATTTGAAAAGAAAGCATTTCCCAGGTCATTTGAAATCCTCATTCTCTCAAAATATTATTTAATTTATCAGTCTAAAGAGAGAGAATTTTGGATTTATTGTTCCACACTTTCCACAAGTTTTCTATTTTTCTACTCCACAAGATTTTACACCTAGGCAAGAAAAACCAAAGGTATAAGTACGGCTCAAAAACAGTAACTGTGAGAGAGATGTTGAGACTTTGGAAAAGTGCAAAGAAGAGCAACTAAGATGATTAAAGGCCCGGAGACTAAAACATATGAAGAACGGTTGCAGGATTTGGGTATGGCGTATTTAGAGAAAAGAAGGACTAGGGGTGACATGATAGCAGTATTCCAGTATTGGGGGGATGCCACGAAGAAGAAGGGGGGATCAACTTATTTCCAAAGCACTAGAAGGCAAGACAATCTGGGTGGGAATATCTTCTAAGGTAGCTTGGAAGTTGACCTCTGATGTGCAAACTTTCAGTACACGTTGTCCATCTTTGATCATCTTTGAATCAGTTATTATTTACCAGCATGCCAATTTGAGTTTGGAACCTAGTTCAGAGCTCATTTGGAAGACTTCCTTTGTTTTTCTGTGTCTGTTTTCCTCTTCAGTGTTTTTGCTGTGTTGTAATCTTGCTTTCTGCTTCTTTTAAGATCACTTTGCAGTTCTTTGATGAATTCCTTCTTGAGATGTTTGCCTCTCTTGGCTTTGGCTCCTCTTCTTCTCTTGGCAATTTCTACTGTTTGTTTTGATACCCAGTTTGCTTTCTTCTCCTTCTTCTCCTTGAGCAGGAGTCTTTTTGGCAGTCTCTTTCACATTCATTCTTTACAATGTCTTTAAATTCATGCCACAATTCCTCCAATTGCCTTTTACTGAGGTTCAAGGCTTCAAAATAATTCCCATTTCCTCCTTGAAAATGTTGGTTATATGCTCAAGGTTATATTGTGGAGACCAACTGGCTTTCCTCTTCCGGTTTGACTTAACTTCAAACTTCAGCAAGACACTTTGTGATCTATTCTACAGTCAGCCACAGTCATTTTTCGATTAAAACTTCACCCACTTTCATCTACGAATAAGACACTCAATTTGATTTCTTTACATTCCTTCTGGTGATTCCCTTTATATACTTTTGATCTGAAAACTATGTTAGCAATAAAAAAAAATGTTCCAAAAATTAAGAAGTTGGTTCTTTGCTTCATTTTTGTTTTCTAAGCCATACAATCCAGCTACATCCTCCTCTTTCATATTTCCAATTTTTTTATTCAAGCCTCCAATCAAAAGGTGCATGTCTTGCTTTCATGTTCTGTTTTCAGGTTGAACTTAATCATGAAACTCACCAACCTCCTCTTCTGATTATAATTGGAGCATACATTTGAATGATAGCCATATTAAAGGATTGTTCACAAAATTTACAAATTTCGCAAAGACCATACCTGGAATACTGCATCCCGTTTTGGTCACCACAATATCAAAATGATATTGAGACACTGGAAAGAGTGCAGAGAAGAGCAACAAGAATGATTAGGGGGTTAGAGACTAAAAGTATGAAGAATGGTTGTAGGAATTGGATATGTCTAATTTAATGAAAAGAAAGACTAGGGGTGACATGATAGCATCTTCCAATATTTCAGGGGCTGCCACAAAGAAGAGGTGGAGGGGATGTCAACCTATTTTCCAAATCACCATAAAGCAAGACAGAAAACAATAACAACAATGGATGGATGGAAACAAATAGGAGAGAAGCAACCTAGAACTAAGGAGAACTTTCCTAAAAGTGAGAACGATCAATCAGTGGAACAGAAGTTGCTTCCAGAAGTCGTGGGGGCTCCATCACTGGAGGCTTTCAAAAAGAGACTGGACAACCATGTGTCTGAAATGGTGGAGGGTCTCCTGCTCAACAGGGGGTTGGACCTTCCACCTCTATTACTCTATATTCCGTTCTGTATTCTAAGTCTGATCAATATTATTTCACCACTGATTGCACTATGGCCAGGGACAATTCTTGCTATGACCTTCTTACTATAAGGGCAACACTCCTCCTTCTTTATTTTTCATATCTTGAATAATAAACCCTGTGAGTTTCTGACTGAGTGTCCAATCCCAGTCTGTTTCAATTCATTGATGCCTGCCCATTTGTATTTGTTTAATTTCATAAAATCATAGACTCATAACACTGGAAGGTACCTCTAGTCCAACCCTCTTCCTTTGCTTCCCCATGTTTGCGCTTCATACGATCCATTTTCCCACTGTAGTTCTGCCTTTGCAGCTTCAGATTTGCTTTTTCTGGATGGCAGCAGCAGCAGCAGCAACTGGTTGTCCCGAAGGCTTTAACCTAGCTGGGCTGCCAGGATAACCTTCTGGCCTTGGGTGACCCTGACAGGAATACACACACTCAGCTTTCTGCCTCCCACCACCACCACACCAAGGCAGCAGAGAGGAACTTGGGCAAAGAATAGAGGAAGTCCAGCAGAATAGCACAGATTTTTTGGGGGGTGATGTTGGATGTTTCCTTTTACAATGACAGTCTACCTTTACCACTGACATCAAAACATGAATGTGCATGTTTAAATTTTAGTCGAGCAGAATCCAAGGAAAAAATTGGACTTTGAAGTGCAACCAGGAACCTGAATCGTGGTGCATCACATGAGGTCTTTGTGCCAGCGAGATGTTCTCCTCCTTTGCCTGGGTTCCTCTGGAGCAAATGGCAGAGGTGAGCTTAAGTCTGACTTAAGAAGCTTATAAATCCATCTGAACAAGAAAAAACGTAATTATACAATGCAAATATCTCTCCTGCAAATGTGAGTAACTTTTGATGAGCCTCAATCGCTGGGTAATGTTTTAATTCTTTGAGGCAGCAAGGAGGGAAGGAGGCCTGGGAAGCAGCTGGTCTTTATCACATCACTCCATAATGTTCCATGTGGTTAATCAACACTCCGCAAATTAGCAAGAGACAAAGCCAATCTGAAAAAAATGCTACCCAGATTAACAGTCCCGTGATGTCTAAAGGCAGCTTCATTTCAAAAGGTTGATATTAAATCAATTAGACAATGAAACCAGGATGCAGCACACTTCATGCATTTATATACACCCATAAAGTTAGCAAAGAAAAAGGCCCATGCTAAAATTAAAATGCAAACACACAATAAAAACACAATGCTGTTTTGACTTTGATTAGAAGCTAATTAGTTCTCAGCAAGTGTTGTATGATGCCACTTCATAGTGTGCTTCCCACAAACATCCTGACATCTTCTGAAGCAGAAGGAGGGCTACCTTCACATCCTGCCTTCTTTTCTGTCAGCTTATTCAGACCGAAGAGGTTGCTTGAAGCCTTTGGCAGCTGCTCCGTGGACCTGATCAGCCACACTGAGAAAAGAAAAACTCTGGCAAAGAAAATCTGGGACAAAAATTATCTTTGAATGATCTGAAAGTTCTTCTTTACAAATAACGGATCTGGCTTTTCCTTGAATTGAAACTCCTTCAGTGAACTCCGAGTCCGTACTTTAATTCTGAAAATGCCGGCGTCTGAGTTATGAGGGTGATTCATCAGCTCAGCTGTGTCTTTTCTTTTTTTTTTATTGAAAGAGTTTTTAAAAAAACAAAGACATTTTCCCCCCTTTTTTCCCCCCTCCCTCCCAAAAAACCCCTTCCCCCCTCCCTCCCCCCCCCCGCTTCCCGGGTCAATCACAAGGTATTGTTATACATAAACCAAACATAGAATAAAATTTTCCCTTCCAATCCAATTAACCTCATCCAAAGCTTTTCATCTCCCAACCCCCTCCCCATTACATAAAATAATACTTCCTAATTATTCAAAGGCAGTCTGATATTTCTTAATCTGATATCTGTTTTGTAGATAATCAATCCATTTTTTCCATTCAATTAAATATCTTTCCTGCGTATTGTCTTTTAAAAAAGCTGAGATTTTAGCCATCTCAGCCAAATTAATGACTTTCAGTATCCATTCTTCTATTGTAGGTACCTCTTCTTTCTTCCAGTATTGTCCAATCAACAGTCTTGCTGCTGTTATAGCTCAGCTGTGTCTTTTCAACTGTTGGCCCGTAATTTCACCCTCCTTTTTCACCCTCCTTTTGTTTCTCAATGAATTATAATAGGAGATACAAGCATTTGTGAACTTCTTATAAAATACCCGAAGTTCTGGATTATTAATTTTTTTTTGGCAATATTTGGTTTGTCCCCCCAAGTCGTAGGATGCAAATAAGGATGCAGAAAGATTGGAGTCAGTTTTTGTGGGTCCTTCTTAGTGGGGGGGAATGGAGAGTTCTCTTGAAATTCCCAGTTATAAAGCAGAGCAATGGTGGATTTCAGAGTATAGAATCTTTGCCATGTGTTGGAAGAAAACTGTGTGGTGTGTAGGAGATGAGTTGTGACTCTCAAATACCTTCTCTTTATTGAGCTCTTGCCATGTTTTCCTAGCAAAAACTGCCTCCTCTTGGGAGAGTCTGAAATTCATTCACTGCTTTTCCTTTTCCTAGTAGCAAAATTAGGTGTTTAACTGCTGTCTGTTAAGTTCGGGAAGTAACGAGGCTGGAGACCAGGGTAGTGACAACAGCTCTTTAATATAGGGTGAACCCAGCGACAGGCTGGGGGAAAAACCTCTCCTTTTATACAGTTCTACTGGAGGCTTCGTCCAATCAGCAACGTGCTGATTTCCCGCTCAAATATTTAAAGGTACAAACATGAATACATAACACTCCTCCCCTCCCAGAAAACACTTTGCCTCTATTTACATATTTATTTACATGTTATTTTTCGACGTAGTCACGCAAATAACCTGGGCGTCTCCTAGTTCTTTCTGACCTGCGCGGTTCAGTTCTGGGTGGTGTTTTGAGCTGGTCGGAGGGGCTGTTTTCTCCTCCCAGCTCTTTCTCTGAGCCAACGGGCTCCGGATTATTGGCCGACTCTTTTTCTTGGCCATCCGGCCTTGGATTACTTTTGAAACTGTCCCTGCTTTTTTCCTCGGGAACCTGATGGCGTCGCTGGAACTCTGGGACCTCAGCTAAGTCTTGCGCCTCCCCCGGGTCATTGTCAGCTGTGAATTCAAATTGGTATTGGTCATGATCTGTTTCATTTGGTTCGGTTTGATCAGTTATTCGTTTCCTTATCTGATCTATGTGGCGCCTCCACACTCGGTTGTCTGGTAGCTCTACCACGTACGATTTTGGGCCGGTTATCTTTATTATTTGTCCTGCGAACCAACTAGGGCCGTCCCCATAGTTTCGGGCCCACACCCGGTCGCCTATGCTCATTTCCCTTGTCTTTTCTAGTTCCCCCTTGTAACCCTCTGGTGTGTAATGGGGATTCAAACAGTCAAGTGGGCATCGGAGTTTCCGTCCCATTAGTAATTCGGCTGGGCTTTTCCCGGTGGCCGTGCTTGGGGTTCTGTGCTGCAGCTGGGGAAAAAGTCTATCTTTGTTTGCCAGTCACCTGGCTTGAGCCTGGACAATGCCTCCTTAGCGCCCGGACGGAACGCCTGCAAGGCCATTCGACGCAGGGTGGAAAGGCGCAGAGAGGGCATGTCGGATGCCCTCCTCTGCCAGGTATTCTTCAAACTGGGCTGCCGTGAATTGAGGCCCATTGTCGGACACCAGAGTGTCCGCAACCCGTGAGTTGCAAATAGGTGGCGAGGGCTGCGATTACTGCTTCGGCCGTAGTGGATTTCATGAGTATGATCTCCAACCATTTAGAGAATGCATCAACAACCACTAGGAACGTTTGGCCGTGGAACGGGCCAGCAAAATCAATGTGGATTCTTGACCAGGGCCCTTGGGGCTTTTCCCATTCCCTGACTGGGGCCGTTGGGGGTAGAGGTCTGGACTCTTGGCAAGCCTGGCATTTCCCTACCCTCTCAGCAATCTCTGCGTCCATGAGTGGCCACCACACATAGCTTCTAGCTAACCCTCTCATCCTTACGATCCCTGGGTGACCTCGTGGAGGAGGTCCAATACCTTTCCCTTAATTTATCAGGAATTATTACACGATCACCCCATAACAGGCACCCCTTGAGCCGAGAGCTCATCTCGCTTTTTAACAAATTCTTGAACGTCGCCCGGCAGCGGCCACCCTCTCTGTACCCAACCGAGTACAGTCCTTAACACAATGTCCCGGTATGATGCCCGAGCCACTTCCTTAGATGTGACTGGGCCAGAGTCCAAAGAGTCAATAAGTAGAATGGGCGTCCCCGGAGTGGGGTCGTCGGTTGCCCCTGGTAGTGGGCATCGGCTTAACGCGCCTGCATGCCCCACTTCTTTTCCTGGTCGATGCTGCAGCTTGAATAAGCGGCTAGGAATATAGTCCATCGGGTCAGTCGTGGCGAAAGTGCCACAGGCGTTGGGCGGTCGCCAGCCAGTATCCTAGTAGCGGTCTGTGGTCAGTCACGATTTCAAAATTCCGCCCAAAGACATATTCGTGGAATTTTTAACCCCTGACACAATGGCTAGTGCTTCTTTATCTAATTGGCTGTAGTTTCTCTCTGGGGAGGACATCGTTCTAGAGTAAAAGCTATAGGGGCTTCTGTGCCGTTTGAAGTCTATGGCTGAGTACAGCCCCACCCCATAAGGGAGGCATCGCAAACCAGCACTAGGGGTAATGAGTTGTGATATTGGATGAGCAGGCTATCACTTGAGAGCAGGTTCTTTACTGCTTCAAAAGCCCTATTTTCCGACTTTCCCAAGACCAAACAGTATTTTTCCTAAGAGCCTATGCAGCGGTTCCATAGCAGTTGCTTTGTTCTTTAAAAGACCGCGTAAAAATTCACCAATCCCAGGAATGCCTGCAGCTCTGCTTTGTTTTTGGGCGCTGGAGCCTTCCTAATTGCCTTAACCTTGCTCTCAGTGGGTGAATTCCTTTCTTGTCTATCCGTAGCCCAAGAAATCGACGGATTCGACCCCTATCTGGCATTTGTTTGCCTTGACTTTAATCCGGCTGTCCGAAAATGCCCAAAACCTTTCTTAACCGCTCCCCCAATTCCTCCATGTTTTCCCCTGAAATTAGGACATCATCGAAGTAGGGAACTACCCCTGGGAGCCCCTGCAGTAGTCGTTCCATTAGGTTTTGGAACAGCCCTGGTGCCACACTAACCCCAAATTGCAATCGGGTGGACTTGAGGGCCCCCTGTGCGTTACAATCGTTTGGGCTTGGCTGTGCGGGCGTCTACGGGCAGTTGTTGGTAGGCTTGGGCCAAGTCTAACTTTGCAAAGACTTGCCCTTGCCCCAAAGAGTGCAATAAGTGTTGCACCACGGAACCGGTAAGCGCTTTTCTGTAAGGCTTTGTTAAGCGTCGCCTTGTAGTCAGCGCAAATTCTAATTGACCCGTCCGGCTTTATTGGGGTGACGATTGGCGTCTCCCACTTTGCGTGATCGACTGGCACCAAAATCCCCTGATTTATGAGCTTGTCCAGCTCCTTATCGATTTTTGGTTTTAGGGCAAAAGGGACTCTCCTCGCCTTAAGCCTAATGGGGCTACCTGGGGTCTAAGTTGAAGGAAATAGGGGTCCCTTGTCCTTGCCCAGGCAGCCCTTGAAGACATCTTCGAACTCGTTAAAGAGAATGTCTTTCAGGTTACAGTCACTTCTGTAGATGCCAGTCACTCCCATGCCCAGGGCACGAAACCAGTCTAGTCCCAACAGACTGGGCAGAGTTCCTTCGACGATCGTGATGGGCAGGGTCTTCTTGTGTGGACCGTGCTCGACTCGGACGGAGGTGGTCCTCGAACAGGGATGCGATTCCCTGGTAGTCGTGGACTCGTGGCCGTTGTGCTTGCAGGTGGCGCTTGCGACAGGCGGCAGCGACTTCGCCAAAGTGTCCCAGGACATGATGGTGATCGCTGATCCGTGTCTACTTCAAGCCGGCACCGTACTCCCTCTATTTTTGGCTTGGTGAAGATCTTCTTCTCCACTCGGGTCGGTGACCTATGACCACAGTTGTTTGGTTGGAATCCGCGCCTTTTTGTTTGAGCCAATCGCGGGTCGCCTTGCCGATTCCGCGCTCTGATTGGCCGATTTGAATTTTCGGCGGAAGGTTGGGCGCTCGACAAACTTGAGCTAGGTGCCCTTTCTTCCCACACCGCAGGTCGCGTCCTTAAACTTGCAGCGTTGCGCTGGTGTTGACCACCGCAGCTCCGCATTCATCTCTGTCCCTTTGTCGCGTTTCTCGGTTCGGCAGACCCTTCCTCATCTTCACCGCCGGATTCGGTCTGAACCTCCTCCTGGTGCACTGGGGTTGCCTTCGCTCGCCTTTGGTGGACAGGCTTCTGCAGTGTCTCCGCCGCTTGGGTGGACATTTCATGTGCTCTGGCTTCGCCCAGAGCGGTGGCCAGCGTTAGGTTGCTCTTTGCTAGCAGCCGCCGCCGCAAACGGATGTCTTTGACCTCGGATGAGTTGCTCGAGGAGCACCTCGTCTGAGTCGCGGTATCCGCAGTCCTTGGGCGCTTTTCTTAGGCGGCCATGTAGTCACCGATGGTTTCGCCCTCCATCTGCCTTCGCTCTCCGAATTCAAACCGCCGCACGTATTTGGACGGCGTTGGTGCGAAGTGGTTTTTTAGTAAAGTCTGTAGAGTTGGCCATGACACCGACTGCAACGGCGTTGGCTCTGCCAGGGCTTCCGCGATATCAATGACCTCCGGACCACAGTGGCTTAAGAAATAAGCCCTTTTTCGGTTATCTGGAACTCCTTGCAGTTCGTTGGCTTCTAGAAAGCTTTCGAAACGGGTCATATACGTTCCCCATTTCTCCTTAGCCGGGTCAAACGGTGCGGGTGGAGTGTAACTGGCCATCTCCGCTTTTCTGCCCTGAGTTTGCTGGGTTCGGGTCTATCGTGCTTCAGCTCGGTTCTGGTTCTCCTTAGCCTCGATATCCCACCTTCGTCGCCAATGTTAAGTTCGGGAAGTAACGAGGCTGGAGACCAGGGTAGTGACAACAGCTCTTTAATATAGGGTGAACCCAGCGACAGGCTGGGGGAAAAACCTCTCCTTTTATACAGTTCTACTGGAGGCTTCGTCCAATCAGCAACGTGCTGATTTCCCGCTCAAATATTTAAAGGTACAAACATGAATACATAACACTGTCCATCTCCTCCCTTCTTGAGGATGCAGAAGTCAGAACAGGAGCTTCTGCCTGGAGGACTGTTTCTTCCATTGGTCCAGCCACTTGGGCTTTGAAACAGTGGCAGGGCAGGGGCAGGGGCAGGGGCAGGGGCAGGGGCAGGGGCAGGGGCAGGGGCAGGGGCAGGGGCAGGGGCAGGGGCAGGGGCAGGGGCAGGGGCAGGGGCAGGGGCAGGGGCAGGGGCAGGGGCAGGGGCAGGGGCAGGGGCAGGGGCAGGGGCAGGGGCAGGGGCAGGGGCAGGGGCAGGGGCAGGGGCAGGGGCAGGGGCAGGGGCAGGGGCAGGGGCAGGGGCAGGGGCAGGGGCAGGGGCAGGGGCAGGGGCAGGGGCAGGGGCAGGGGCAGGGGCAGGGGCAGGGGCAGGGGCAGGGGCAGGGGCAGGGGCAGGGGCAGGGGCAGGGGCAGGGGCAGGGGCAGGGGCAGGGGCAGGGGCAGGGGCAGGGGCAGGGGCAGGGGCAGGGGCAGGGGCAGGGGCAGGGGCAGGGGCAGGGGCAGGGGCAGGGGCAGGGGCAGGGGCAGGGGCAGGGGCAGGGGCAGGGGCAGGGGCAGGGGCAGGGGCAGGGGCAGGGGCAGGGGCAGGGGCAGGGGCAGGGGCAGGGGCAGGGGCAGGGGCAGGGGCAGGGGCAGGGGCAGGGGCAGGGGCAGGGGCAGGGGCAGGGGCAGGGGCAGGGGCAGGGGCAGGGGCAGGGGCAGGGGCAGGGGCAGGGGCAGGGGCAGGGGCAGGGGCAGGGGCAGGGGCAGGGGCAGGGGCAGGGGCAGGGGCAGGGGCAGGGGCAGGGGCAGGGGCAGGGGCAGGGGCAGGGGCAGGGGCAGGGGCAGGGGCAGGGGCAGGGGCAGGGGCAGGGGCAGGGGCAGGGGCAGGGGCAGGGGCAGGGGCAGGGGCAGGGGCAGGGGCAGGGGCAGGGGCAGGGGCAGGGGCAGGGGCAGGGGCAGGGGCAGGGGCAGGGGCAGGGGCAGGGGCAGGGGCAGGGGCAGGGGCAGGGGCAGGGGCAGGGGCAGGGGCAGGGGCAGGGGCAGGGGCAGGGGCAGGGGCAGGGGCAGGGGCAGGGGCAGGGGCAGGGGCAGGGGCAGGGGCAGGGGCAGGGGCAGGGGCAGGGGCAGGGGCAGGGGCAGGGGCAGGGGCAGGGGCAGGGGCAGGGGCAGGGGCAGGGGCAGGGGCAGGGGCAGGGGCAGGGGCAGGGGCAGGGGCAGGGGCAGGGGCAGGGGCAGGGGCAGGGGCAGGGGCAGGGGCAGGGGCAGGGGCAGGGGCAGGGGCAGGGGCAGGGGCAGGGGCAGGGGCAGGGGCAGGGGCAGGGGCAGGGGCAGGGGCAGGGGCAGGGGCAGGGGCAGGGGCAGGGGCAGGGGCAGGGGCAGGGGCAGGGGCAGGGGCAGGGGCAGGGGCAGGGGCAGGGGCAGGGGCAGGGGCAGGGGCAGGGGCAGGGGCAGGGGCAGGGGCAGGGGCAGGGGCAGGGGCAGGGGCAGGGGCAGGGGCAGGGGCAGGGGCAGGGGCAGGGGCAGGGGCAGGGGCAGGGGCAGGGGCAGGGGCAGGGGCAGGGGCAGGGGCAGGGGCAGGGGCAGGGGCAGGGGCAGGGGCAGGGGCAGGGGCAGGGGCAGGGGCAGGGGCAGGGGCAGGGGCAGGGGCAGGGGCAGGGGCAGGGGCAGGGGCAGGGGCAGGGGCAGGGGCAGGGGCAGGGGCAGGGGCAGGGGCAGGGGCAGGGGCAGGGGCAGGGGCAGGGGCAGGGGCAGGGGCAGGGGCAGGGGCAGGGGCAGGGGCAGGGGCAGGGGCAGGGGCAGGGGCAGGGGCAGGGGCAGGGGCAGGGGCAGGGGCAGGGGCAGGGGCAGGGGCAGGGGCAGGGGCAGGGGCAGGGGCAGGGGCAGGGGCAGGGGCAGGGGCAGGGGCAGGGGCAGGGGCAGGGGCAGGGGCAGGGGCAGGGGCAGGGGCAGGGGCAGGGGCAGGGGCAGGGGCAGGGGCAGGGGCAGGGGCAGGGGCAGGGGCAGGGGCAGGGGCAGGGGCAGGGGCAGGGGCAGGGGCAGGGGCAGGGGCAGGGGCAGGGGCAGGGGCAGGGGCAGGGGCAGGGGCAGGGGCAGGGGCAGGGGCAGGGGCAGGGGCAGGGGCAGGGGCAGGGGCAGGGGCAGGGGCAGGGGCAGGGGCAGGGGCAGGGGCAGGGGCAGGGGCAGGGGCAGGGGCAGGGGCAGGGGCAGGGGCAGGGGCAGGGGCAGGGGCAGGGGCAGGGGCAGGGGCAGGGGCAGGGGCAGGGGCAGGGGCAGGGGCAGGGGCAGGGGCAGGGGCAGGGGCAGGGGCAGGGGCAGGGGCAGGGGCAGGGGCAGGGGCAGGGGCAGGGGCAGGGGCAGGGGCAGGGGCAGGGGCAGGGGCAGGGGCAGGGGCAGGGGCAGGGGCAGGGGCAGGGGCAGGGGCAGGGGCAGGGGCAGGGGCAGGGGCAGGGGCAGGGGCAGGGGCAGGGGCAGGGGCAGGGGCAGGGGCAGGGGCAGGGGCAGGGGCAGGGGCAGGGGCAGGGGCAGGGGCAGGGGCAGGGGCAGGGGCAGGGGCAGGGGCAGGGGCAGGGGCAGGGGCAGGGGCAGGGGCAGGGGCAGGGGCAGGGGCAGGGGCAGGGGCAGGGGCAGGGGCAGGGGCAGGGGCAGGGGCAGGGGCAGGGGCAGGGGCAGGGGCAGGGGCAGGGGCAGGGGCAGGGGCAGGGGCAGGGGCAGGGGCAGGGGCAGGGGCAGGGGCAGGGGCAGGGGCAGGGGCAGGGGCAGGGGCAGGGGCAGGGGCAGGGGCAGGGGCAGGGGCAGGGGCAGGGGCAGGGGCAGGGGCAGGGGCAGGGGCAGGGGCAGGGGCAGGGGCAGGGGCAGGGGCAGGGGCAGGGGCAGGGGCAGGGGCAGGGGCAGGGGCAGGGGCAGGGGCAGGGGCAGGGGCAGGGGCAGGGGCAGGGGCAGGGGCAGGGGCAGGGGCAGGGGCAGGGGCAGGGGCAGGGGCAGGGGCAGGAGGGGCTCGGCTCACCTGGGAACCTCTTCTACTTTCCAAGGATAGATTTATTTATTTATTTATTTATTTATTTATTTATTTATTTATTTATTTATTTATTTATTTATTTATTTATTTATTTATTTATTTATTTATTTATTTATTTATTTATTTATTTATTTATTTATTTATTTATTTATTTATTTATTTATTTATTTATTTATTTATTTATTTATTTATTTATTTATTTATTTATTTATTTATTTATTTATTTATTTATTTATTTATTTATTTATTTATTTATTTATTTATTTATTTATTTATTTATTTATTTATTTATTTATTTATTTATTTATTTATTTATTTATTTATTTATTTATTTATTTATTTATTTATTTATTTATTTATTTATTTATTTATTTATTTATTTATTTATTTATTTATTTATTTATTTATTTATTTATTTATTTATTTATTTATTTATTTATTTATTTATTTATTTATTTATTTATTTATTTATTTATTTATTTATTTATTTATTTATTTATTTATTTATTTATTTATTTATTTATTTATTTATTTATTTATTTATTTATTTATTTATTTATTTATTTATTTATTTATTTATTTATTTATTTATTTATTTATTTATTTATTTATTTATTTATTTATTTATTTATTTATTTATTTATTTATTTATTTATTTATTTATTTATTTATTTATTTATTTATTTATTTATTTATTTATTTATTTATTTATTTATTTATTTATTTATTTATTTATTTATTTATTTATTTATTTATTTATTTATTTATTTATTTATTTATTTATTTATTTATTTATTTATTTATTTATTTATTTATTTATTTATTTATTTATTTATTTATTTATTTATTTATTTATTTATTTATTTATTTATTTATTTATTTATTTATTTATTTATTTATTTATTTATTTATTTATTTATTTATTTATTTATTTATTTATTTATTTATTTATTTATTTATTTATTTATTTATTTATTTATTTATTTATTTATTTATTTATTTATTTATTTATTTATTTATTTATTTATTTATTTATTTATTTATTTATTTATTTATTTATTTATTTATTTATTTATTTATTTATTTATTTATTTATTTATTTATTTATTTATTTATTTATTTATTTATTTATTTATTTATTTATTTATTTATTTATTTATTTATTTATTTATTTATTTATTTATTTATTTATTTATTTATTTATTTATTTATTTATTTATTTATTTATTTATTTATTTATTTATTTATTTATTTATTTATTTATTTATTTATTTATTTATTTATTTATTTATTTATTTATTTATTTATTTATTTATTTATTTATTTATTTATTTATTTATTTATTTATTTATTTATTTATTTATTTATTTATTTATTTATTTATTTATTTATTTATTTATTTATTTATTTATTTATTTATTTATTTATTTATTTATTTATTTATTTATTTATTTATTTATTTATTTATTTATTTATTTATTTATTTATTTATTTATTTATTTATTTATTTATTTATTTATTTATTTATTTATTTATTTATTTATTTATTTATTTATTTATTTATTTATTTATTTATTTATTTATTTATTTATTTATTTATTTATTTATTTATTTATTTATTTATTTATTTATTTATTTATTTATTTATTTATTTATTTATTTATTTATTTATTTATTAAACTTTTATACCGCCGTTCTCCCGAAGGACTCAGGGCAGTGTACAGCCAAGATAAAAACAATAAATATACAAAGTTAAAAATCAATTTAAAATTAAAATTAAAATTAAAATTAAAATTAAAATTAAAATTAAAATTAAAATTAAAATTAAAATTAAAATTAAAATTAAAATTTAGAAATTTAAAAGTCTAAAAATCAGTCCAGTCCCGCTTGAATAAATAAGTGAGTTTTAATTCAAAGGTCCAAGGTCAGATATTTGGCGCAAACCGGGGAAGGTCGTTCCAGAGTAGGTGCTCCAACAGAGAAGGCCCTTCCTGGGGCCGCCAGCCGGCATTGCTTGGCGGACGGCACCCTGAGGAGACCCTCTGTGGGAGCGACGGGTCGATGGGAGGCATAGGGTAACAGCAGGCGGTCCCGTAAGTACCCGGGCCCTAAGCCATGGAGCGCTTTAAAGGTGGTAACCAAAACCTTGAAGCGCACCCGAAAGACCACAGGTAGCCAGTGCAGACTGCGCAGGAGTGGTGTTACCCGGGAGCAATGTGGTGCTCCCTCAATCACCCGCGCAGCTGCATTCTGGACTAGCTGAAGTCTCCGAGTGCACTTCAGGGGTAGCCCCATGTAGAGAGCATTGCAATAATCCAGGCGAGAAGTGACGAGAGCATGAGTGACCGTGCATAAGGCATCCCGGTCCAGAAAGGGGCGCAACTGGCGAACCAGGTGGACCTGGTAAAAAGCTCTCCTTTAATGAGGCTTAGGGCAAAATCCAGGGCCAAATGGGCAGCCAGAAGATGCAAATGCAGGTCATTATCAGCCTCTAACTGACCTTGGCTGTTAGGCAGCTAGGCAGGCTTGGGCCCCATTAGTAGATCCCTGGGAAGGGAGATCAACAGGAAATTTCAAACCTGTGCATTAGACTGAGAGGCTGAGATGAAGGTAATGGCAAGTCACTTTCTCACTGTTGTCAAGAAGACACAACAAGACTATTTGATGCACAAAAATGGAAGGTCACCTTAATCCACACAATGGATGAATGGCTCAAGTTAGCAGAGATGGCTAAATTGACTGTTTTGATCAAGTATGTATATATATATATATATATATATATATATATATATATATATATATATATATATATATATATATATATATATATATATATATATATATATATATATATATATATATATATATACAGAGGAATTATTGAGTCTGTCATTTGCACCTCTATAACTGTCTGGTTCGGTTCTGCTCACATAATTGCTCACATAATTGCTCACATAATTGCTCACATAATTGCTCACATAATTGCTCACATAATTGCTCACATAATTGCTCACATAATTGCTCACATAATTGCTCACATAATTGCTCACATAATTGCTCACATAATTGCTCACATAATTGCTCACATAATTGCTCACATAATTGCTCACATAATTGCTCACATAATTGCTCACATAATTGCTCACATAATTGCTCACATAATTGCTCACATAATTGCTCACATAATTGCTCACATAATTGCTCACATAATTGCTCACATAATTGCTCACATAATTGCTCACATAATTGCTCACATAATTGCTCACATAATTGCTCACATAATTGCTCACATAATTGCTCACATAATTGCTCACATAATTGCTCACATAATTGCTCACATAATTGCTCACATAATTGCTCACATAATTGCTCACATAATTGCTCACATAATTGCTCACATAATTGCTCACATAATTGCTCACATAATTGCTCACATAATTGCTCACATAATTGCTCACATAATTGCTCACATAATTGCTCACATAATTGCTCACATAATTGCTCACATAATTGCTCACATAATTGCTCACATAATTGCTCACATAATTGCTCACATAATTGCTCACATAATTGCTCACATAATTGCTCACATAATTGCTCACATAATTGCTCACATAATTGCTCACATAATTGCTCACATAATTGCTCACATAATTGCTCACATAATTGCTCACATAATTGCTCACATAATTGCTCACATAATTGCTCACATAATTGCTCACATAATTGCTCACATAATTGCTCACATAATTGCTCACATAATTGCTCACATAATTGCTCACATAATTGCTCACATAATTGCTCACATAATTGCTCACATAATTGCTCACATAATTGCTCACATAATTGCTCACATAATTGCTCACATAATTGCTCACATAATTGCTCACATAATTGCTCACATAATTGCTCACATAATTGCTCACATAATTGCTCACATAATTGCTCACATAATTGCTCACATAATTGCTCACATAATTGCTCACATAATTGCTCACATAATTGCTCACATAATTGCTCACATAATTGCTCACATAATTGCTCACATAATTGCTCACATAATTGCTCACATAATTGCTCACATAATTGCTCACATAATTGCTCACATAATTGCTCACATAATTGCTCACATAATTGCTCACATAATTGCTCACATAATTGCTCACATAATTGCTCACATAATTGCTCACATAATTGCTCACATAATTGCTCACATAATTGCTCACATAATTGCTCACATAATTGCTCACATAATTGCTCACATAATTGCTCACATAATTGCTCACATAATTGCTCACATAATTGCTCACATAATTGCTCACATAATTGCTCACATAATTGCTCACATAATTGCTCACATAATTGCTCACATAATTGCTCACATAATTGCTCACATAATTGCTCACATAATTGCTCACATAATTGCTCACATAATTGCTCACATAATTGCTCACATAATTGCTCACATAATTGCTCACATAATTGCTCACATAATTGCTCACATAATTGCTCACATAATTGCTCACATAATTGCTCACATAATTGCTCACATAATTGCTCACATAATTGCTCACATAATTGCTCACATAATTGCTCACATAATTGCTCACATAATTGCTCACATAATTGCTCACATAATTGCTCACATAATTGCTCACATAATTGCTCACATAATTGCTCACATAATTGCTCACATAATTGCTCACATAATTGCTCACATAATTGCTCACATAATTGCTCACATAATTGCTCACATAATTGCTCACATAATTGCTCACATAATTGCTCACATAATTGCTCACATAATTGCTCACATAATTGCTCACATAATTGCTCACATAATTGCTCACATAATTGCTCACATAATTGCTCACATAATTGCTCACATAATTGCTCACATAATTGCTCACATAATTGCTCACATAATTGCTCACATAATTGCTCACATAATTGCTCACATAATTGCTCACATAATTGCTCACATAATTGCTCACATAATTGCTCACATAATTGCTCACATAATTGCTCACATAATTGCTCACATAATTGCTCACATAATTGCTCACATAATTGCTCACATAATTGCTCACATAATTGCTCACATAATTGCTCACATAATTGCTCACATAATTGCTCACATAATTGCTCACATAATTGCTCACATAATTGCTCACATAATTGCTCACATAATTGCTCACATAATTGCTCACATAATTGCTCACATAATTGCTCACATAATTGCTCACATAATTGCTCACATAATTGCTCACATAATTGCTCACATAATTGCTCACATAATTGCTCACATAATTGCTCACATAATTGCTCACATAATTGCTCACATAATTGCTCACATAATTGCTCACATAATTGCTCACATAATTGCTCACATAATTGCTCACATAATTGCTCACATAATTGCTCACATAATTGCTCACATAATTGCTCACATAATTGCTCACATAATTGCTCACATAATTGCTCACATAATTGCTCACATAATTGCTCACATAATTGCTCACATAATTGCTCACATAATTGCTCACATAATTGCTCACATAATTGCTCACATAATTGCTCACATAATTGCTCACATAATTGCTCACATAATTGCTCACATAATTGCTCACATAATTGCTCACATAATTGCTCACATAATTGCTCACATAATTGCTCACATAATTGCTCACATAATTGCTCACATAATTGCTCACATAATTGCTCACATAATTGCTCACATAATTGCTCACATAATTGCTCACATAAGAACAAAGCCAAAGCCTGAAGATGATGAGTGAGATCTCATCGAAACGTTGCCTAAATACTTCCAATCTTACACGGGAAGAGACCCGAACATACCAAAACCTGCATGTGTGTGTGTGTGTATGTGTATACACTTTTATTTCTACTTGGGAACAGCTTCTGGACTTTGTGCTTGAGGTGGAAAAAAATGAAACTTTGATTTTGGGTTTTCGAATAGATTAAATACTGTAGATTTGTTTTTATAGAAATGGCTATTTAACACTATTATGTAAAAGTAAAAAGTTGAGGTTTGATGTTAATGCCTTTTTCTACTGCACCAGAGGAAGTTGGAAGTCAATGCCTTTTTTTTCTTTTCCCCCTTTTCTTTCCCTCATTTTTCCCTCCCCTATTTTCCGTACTATTTAATTTTGTATTTTATTTGTATGCTATATTATAAACTAATAAAACCTGTAAAAACGTGGAGAGAGAAAAAGGAAGACACAACACGAATGTCCCTATGTATTTAAATGAGACAAATACTTTACCTTTTTAAAGCAATACAGTTACTCTAAAACTACTTGTGTTTTACTTTTGTCTTCGTCTTGCAATCTTGCAAGCTCCTTTCAGCAGTGTCAAGAAGGTTCTACTGCCATTTGCACTCTGATTCAGGTGACCCTGAGGACACAGATAAACCCCAATCGGCTTCAATGACTCTCAGAGAGCTAATGACCAGATGATTGCAAGGAGTATAAATCCTTCCGTTTTCCCACCATTCAGTCAGAACTGAAGAAGCTTCTTGGATGAGAAGCCAAGTTTTCAAGGAAAAAACCAAGGAAGTCCACTTGCCTTTTGAAAAGTATCTTTGGGACAACCATGACCTACATAATTGAAAATCTGGGTAGACAATGGTTCTGCCCATTTTCTACACAGAAAGGAAACTTGAGTGGCTTTGAGTGGTCCTTGAGTGGCGCAGACTGCTAAAACAGTCTGTTATTATCTGTTATTAACAAGAGCTGCCTGCAATTATTGCAGGTTCAAGTCCCACCAGGCCCAAGGTTGACTCAGCCTTCCATCCTTTATAAGGTAGGTAAAATGAGGACCCAGACTGTTGGGGGCAATAAGTTGACTTTGTATATATTATACAAATAGGATGAAGACTATTGCTTAACATAGTGTAAGCCGCCCTGAGTCTTCAGAGAAGGGTGGGGTATAAATGTAAAACAAACAAACAAACAAACAAAAACCTCATGAAATAGATGCTCTTCTGCTTTATTCCAGTTTCTTAGGAAATATTCAACAATAATCAAAATCTGTGGGGAACAATCTTGGTCCATGGCTTGGTCCAAGCAGTCAGTTCTGGAGCCCTGCTCCTGAATCACCATTGTGGTTTTATTTTTCAGCCAAGCAAGCAGGGTGATGTTGGGGTGAGGGTATTTTTGTGGGCTTTCGAGCCCTTGAAATAGAATTCCTCTCCCTCAGGTGGCCTAGTGGCAGTGGTGAAATCTGAACCGGTTTGCTACTGGTTTGCTGGCCGTGCATGCGTGCTGCCTGCCAAGCATGTGCTATGCGCGCACATACGCAGTTTGCACCAAAAGGAGGTTTGGAAAAGTAAGTAGAACAGCGGAGGTGGGGGAGAATCAGCTGCGGCGCATGATCTTGGGAACCTTTTTAAAAACCTTTTAAAAGCATTTTTTACTACCGGTTCAGGCGAATAGGTAGTAAAAAATGCTTTAAAAAAGTAAAAAAAAAAAGGTTCTGACGATCACAGCTGTGCCATGCGATCATCGGAACTTAAAAAAAAACTTTTTAAAAACATTTTTTACTATTGGTTCAGGCAAATAGGTAGTAAAAAAAATGCTTAAAAAGTAAAAAAAAAACATTTCGACAATCGTGCGTCACTTAGCTGATCGTTGGAACTTTTTTTTTACATTTTTTTACTACCGGTTCAGGAGAACCGGCCCGAACCGGTAGCATTTCACCCCTGCCTAATGGTAAAGATGCCCACTCAGAAGTTTGAGAGATCAGATCAGTGGCAGATATTTCTCTCCTAGGGTGCAAGGTAAAAAATGTTTGCTGTGAACTTCATGTGGGATCAGGAAGGGCATCCAGCCAGTAAAACACTCAGCTACATCCAGTTGCCCCAATTCAACCCCAAATTAAGGGTACAGGGTTGTAAAAAAAGGGAGCAGAATGCTCCATGGTGGCCAAATGTTCTTTCTGGATAGTTCTGTAAGATGTAGCCTTGTTCTCATGCTTTAGCCAATTAACTTCATGTTTTTCTGATTTGATAGGATAGTAGTAATTCCTAGCTTCTAATGATGAAACCTTCCTGTGCACACCATTTGCAACATTTGGGTGGCAGTTGTGGTGTTGGTAGGGGCTTGGATTTACCTAGTTCCTACTGACTACTTTGGGTTGTAACATATGCACCTGCCTTTGTATCTCTCTGGGTGTTAGAGAGAGGGAGGGAGACAGCAAGGGAGAGGGAGGGGAGAGCCACAGACTTTCTGCAGGATGGGTGACACCTGCAGCCCTTCATCCTTGGCATGAATGGACACTTCCTGGTAAGGCGAGAGAGGCATAAAACCCTTACCAGCCTTGCAGATCAGGTTCGGACAGATGGCTAAGAGCTGTTTGTCAAAACTCAGCTCTTGGCTCCAGCTCACACATTCAGCAGAGTAGCAATTCTGGATGGACATTTCTCCTGCCAGCTCACATTTGCTTTCCTCAACTGTGGCATCAAAGCTGCCCAGGTGGCTCCCTGGGCAGCCCTCTTGGTGTGGGGAGAAGAGATGCCTTAGGGGCAACAGGGCAGGGGAGGCCTCCTGCTTTGTGGGTCCGGGTCCAGGACTTCAGGAAGTTGCTAAGCTGGAGGAGCCCTTTGGCTTTTCAAAAATCTGTTCCCCCCCACATCCTCTTCCTGCCACAAGGCCCAGTTCCCACTAAGTCATCACTCATGCAGAGGCCGATTGTGTTGGAGTCAAGATTGATGCAATTCTGGAGGGTGTCAACTGTTGAACCTCATTGTGCTGCGGTGGCCTTTCTTTCGCCTGGAGAGAAAGTTTGCTGAGGCCAAGAAATCAAGAGGTAAATCTGGTCCGGCCATCACTCCAGAAAGTGACTCCTCCCCCCCCCCAAAAAAAACAACCCTTGACACCCCGCAGCATAAGTGATGGGAAACTGTATCCTGGATTGTAAAGACATTTCTTATTAAGTGCCGTCTTAAATCCCTTCATGACATATCCCACAAGGAAAGCTTGAACGAATAGGAGATGTTTATAGTAGAAGAAAACAAATAGATTAAGGAAGGATATGCTGACATTTCTGAAATGTTTAAAAAAGAAGAGAGGAAGCAGAAGGAAAAAGCAAAAGAGAGGGAAAGAGTGGAGATTTTAAAACTTTGCTGGGTTTACAAGACAAATTTTAGGTGTCCAGCCTCAAAATGGCAGGCATTATTTCCTCTGGTTTCAGCCGGAGGAAGCTCTGGGATCAGGGAAAGCATGCAAGAGTTCAGCCCCACAAGTTGGACCCAACTGAAGCTTCTGCAGCTGCTTTTTAAGTAGACCTTCTTCTGGAGGTCCACCCAGGATCCAGGCCTTCTCCTTCAGCTGGTCTCAGAAGTTTTACGAGTGGGGCCGATTCCTCCACTGATCTGTCAGTAAAGATTTGCTTACATTAACACTTCACTGCTGCTTCATTTCAGCTTCATTATCTCTTTGTGAAGATGCAACCACTGCATCTTCTTGGCATTTATTATAAAAGTAAGACAACTAAACCAATTTTCCAAGTTAGTGAAGAGCATCACAATTAATTCAAATGTGTCTGCAAGTTGTGCAATGTTTTTAGTTGACAAAAATTAATACACCAGAGCATGTTAAATGCAAATCACTCTCAGTTTTATTAAATTTTGATCAGAAAAAGCCCCTTTGAAAAACCACCTATAGTACATTAAATCACTATGAGAGTCAAACTAAATATAAAATCAGAGAAGTTGTAATGATGAGCTTTTTGAACAGAGTGGATTTCTGTTTGGTGCCCAAGGACTGTTTCTTCAGAGGAATCTTATCTGAGGAGCATCAGGTTTTCAACTTCCTCACAAGATGAATTTCATTGCTGCCTGGGGATAAAATTCAGGTGTGTTGCCTTGACTTCCTCGCTAAAAGGTCCATCATAAAATAAGTAGGTAAATATAGTTGTAAATATAGAGTAAGCAGCAGCTGTGGCCAGAGGAACTTTGCGCAGCTTCATTGTCCTGGGCCATTGGTGCCCTTTCCTTGACTGGGAGGCTCTTCCGATGGTTGTTCACATCTTGGTCATCTCACAGCTAGATTACTGTAGTGCATGATACCTGGATCTGCCCTAGAAGACCTTCTGGAAGCAACAGCTGGGGTAAAATGCGACAGCACAAGCAGTGACGGGCAGTTCATGTGAGCCCATCAATCACTACACAAACTGCTACACAAACTGCTTTGGTTGCCAGTAGGCTTCTGGGTATCATTCAAGGTGCTGCTGGTGACTTCATGGCACAGGGCCTGGCACAGGGCCTGGTTACTTGTCTCCAACTACCTGTCTGGCTGCCCAGGGTGCTTTGGCAGAGGGGGGTTCCCTGCAGGCCCTTCAAATAAATGTTGCCATCTTACAAGATGGAGGAAATGGGGCTTTGTTTTCATGGCCCCCACCCCCTGGAAAAGTCTCCCCCCAAATTAGGAATGGTGTCTTCTCCTTGGGTCCTAGAGAGCCCGAAGAGCCAGGCCTGGAGTTAATGTAGGGGTGATTTGTTGGTGGAGTTGGTCATCACCCCTACCCATTTTGTATTATCTGTACCATTTGTTCTTAGTCTGGGATGCCGACATAAATGCCTTTGTTTCCTTGCTTTAATCATTTTTATGGATTTTGTAAGCAACCCAGAGTCTTCTGGAGTGGGTGACCACATTAAATTGAATAGATTAGATTAAGTTATTCCTATGGACTGAATAGAATTCTCTTCATTTCTCCTTTTGTGAGCTGCAAGTCACCTCACCAGATGGAGTGATGTAGGATTTAAACCAGTGGTTCCCAACCTTTTCTTGTTTGAGGCACAACCTTTTCTTGTTTGAGGCACCCTTGGAAAGCCTTTCAAAAGTTCCCGGCACCCTTATAAGGAAATAGATATTTAAAATCTCCGTAGCTCAAAAGTTCCCGGCACCCTCAAAAGATCTCACGGCACCCCTTAGTGCCGCGGCACACTGGTTGGGAACCACTGATTTAAACTGAGATGAGGCAGAGGGTGGAGAACGGAGGGGAAGAAGGTTGGTTATGTAGAGGCAGGTTACATGTGAACAGACCACAAGGATCCTGTTTGTGTTGTTACAATAGACTTACGCACCTCTTCTTCCCCAATGTTCTTGGGAAGAGAAGAAGAAGTGCATGCATCCCATCAGCTTCCCAAAGTAGCTTCAGAGCGATGCTTCACACAGTTTATAGCAAAGCAAAATCCCTCTTCAAAGCTTTGCACGGCCTATAATTTGCAATGGGACTGACCCACATTTGAAGGAACAGCCATGTTTGCCCTCGGTCTCTCTAAATTCTTGGGGAAACATTCCTTGCTGGAAAATTCTTTGCTGGAAACAGAATGTTCAACATTTAATATGGTAGGATGTAGATACTTCTGCTCTTATGCATGAAAATGGATTATACAGCCAATGCCCTGTTGGATTGGGAGACTATGGTCTTGAAACCTTCTTAGGGAGCAATGATGAACTGAGATGATCTGGCCAAAGGAGAAGAAAAAGCAGAACTCTTTACATCTTGTGATTTGGATGCTCCCGAGTGACAAGAATCAGGCCATGAGGCTTGCTTTTATATTTTATTAGGATCTACCCTTTGCATTATATACTGCCGGCAATAAGGAATTTGGCAATTTGTAACCAAACTGTGGCTATGTACCTTCAAGATTTTTTTTAGGGGGGGAGAGGAGGGATGTAGAAAATATGCCCAGGGTCTATGCACAATGCAACATCATCAAAGGCTTTTCTTCCACGTTTTGTCCTGGTGACCAAAACTAGACGGTAGAAAATAGAATAGAATAGAGCTGGAAGGAACCTTGGAGGTCTTCTAGTCCAGCCCCCTACTCAGGCAGGAGAACCTACGCCATCTCAGACAAGTGACTGTTCAGTCTCTTCTTAAAAACCTCCAGTGATGGAGCACTCATGATTTCTGAAGGCAAGTCCTTTCACTGGTTAATTGCCCTCACTGTTAGGAAGTTTCTCCTTAATTCCAAGTTGCTTCTCTCTTTGATTAGTTTCCAACCAAAGCATCCTCTGGTGCTTTGGAGAATAAATTGACCCCTTCTTCTTGCCGGAGATGATAACTTGCTGGAGATGATAACTCTTGAGAGAAGGTGTCGTGTCCCACTCCTCCGCTGACGGCTGGGTCCGGGAAATCCGAATCAGGCTTGCCTCTGCAGCTCTGCCCAAAGTCCTAGCAAAGTCCTCAGAGCAGGCAGGAGACCAGTAAGTGACTTCAGCAAGATCAGTTTGACTTTTGCCTGACTCAGAGACTGCCAGAAAGTAGCTCCTTTATATAGGCCATGGGGTGTGGCTCCATGACTCAGCACTCATTAAGGCCTGCCCCTCCCTTCCCTCTGTAGCCTCCGCCTCTCCAATCTTCTGATGCGAGGGTCACACCAATCAGCTGTTGGTAATAAACCCTCCTCAGGCTCACCTGCTGTGGAGGAGGGGGAGGGGTCTAGCTGCTCCGTTTGCCTGGGCATGGAGTCAGGGCTGGGGCAGGGAGATTCTCCTTCTGCAGTTTGTGTGGGCATGGAGCCAGGACTGGGACCGGGAGGCATACATTCCTCAGTGTGCGGGAGCAGGTAAGAAGGCCCCGGCTGCTCTGAGGGCGGGCAAGACACAACAGAAGGTGAATAAAAAGCTAAAGCAATAAGCAACAACAACAGAATAAAATAAACTGCCATGTTTTAACCATGGTTTGCAAAATGATACATTATACACCATATAAGATTAAAGTGAAAAAAATGGGGTAATTTCCTAAAAAGGCTTGGGACCAATTATCCTGTACATATTTTTGTAAAAAGTATATATCTGTTAGGTTATTGCTTCTGTCCACATGAGGAGCATGCAAATATGTGTGTGAGAAGCCATAAAAAGCACATTATTTACTCCAATTTGTAGAGTTCGTAGCAAGCTAAACTAAAATATTCTGGCTTAGAAAGCAGGGTGGCTCTAGGACTGAAAGTAGATTGTAGCTTTCCTGGCTGAGACTGAAAAATATGGAATGCTATAATAGGTCAATAAATGCCACACTGCTCTTAGCAGAAGAGAAACCATTTCGGAGCAACCAAGGAGCATCATTGATCTCCATGCTCTTTGTTCTCTCTGCTGAGACCCACGGAAATGTAGACAGCAGGGGCACAATTAGGAGGAGAGAGACTGTTGTGGTGAATCTGGGATAATGTTCCCTTGGAGGACCATCAGGTGTTCAGGACAGACAGACAGCCTCTTCCACGCCCAGGAAGGCCAGTCAGAGGGCAATTGATTCTGGAATGAAATCCAATTTCGGTGATTTGAATTTTTTTTTTTTTGCTGCAGATCTGAGTAGCACACTATAGAAAGTTAGCACCCACCTCTCTCCCAGAAGAATGAAATATTCTAGGAAATATTAAAAAGGAAAAATATTTCCCCTAAAAGGGAAATAAAAATCTTAAAGGAAACAGAAACTCAGCCTCAGCTCCCTCCCCCCAGCAGATATTTTGGTGCCAGTCTACCTACAAGACAAAAGACCTTCACCCTCAGGACATAATAGGATTAGCCCTCTACCCATCTAGCAGCAGAGTTCACCAGATGGCACCTGGGGAATATTACATCAGCCCAAGGTTCAACCAAACTTGATTCAAACAAATATGACTCCACATGGGAGTCTGACAACAATCAACAGAAAACATTTCTTGCACAGGAATAGGAAGTCCAAGGGCAAGGCCCAAGAGAGAGTATAAATACCTCTCTCTCTCTCTCTCTCTCTCAAACCCATGTGATCCTGTTAATCAATAAACCATCTTTCCAATTGGCCTCCTGCTTCTAGTGTCTTTCTCTCCACTTGGAACTGAACCCAAATGGATATTTCTCCCAACACACGCAAAGCAACATTTTTTTGGTCCCTCTGTCCCTTTTCCCCACCGCACCTCCATCTCTGCCAGTCCTTCTTTTACATCTGAGGTTTCTTTCTCTTCTAGAAGGAAGATCATGGGGTGAAGTGTTCTTTCTTCCTTTTTTAAAAAAAAATAATTTTTTTTGAGTATTTTACATTTTTAAAACCAAACACACAATAACAAAACAAAACAAAACAAAAAAACACCCAACAACAACACATACACTTACATCAAAAGTTAAACTACGATAATAGCAACAGATATATACAATTTTACAACTTTCAGCATCAACTTTTCTTTACTCTTAACTTTTCTCTTCCTGCTCCTTCTCTTTATTTTTCAATATTCATAATTAACCTTTTTTTTATATATATATAAAAAAGTTTTATTTTTACAATCTTATCAAATAATTCATCCAATGTACAGTTATATACAATTAGTCGGGCCTGCCCAGTCACCACCCCCCTTTTTAACCTTCTTCCCTCTTCTACCTTCTTTTACTTTCCTAACCCTCCTCTCCTTTTCTTTTCTACCTCCTCTCCTCCTCCACCCTACACTCTTCTCCTCTTCTACCCCTCTTCCTTCCTCTTCTCCTCTTTCCTACCTCCTACTCTCTCTTTTTCCTCCCCACCGTTCTAAAATGGCAACTGGTCAGACCCGACCCTACATTAATTATATTTATACATCTTCAATAATCCCTGTACATTAACCATCACTCCATCACTAACCTCAACCCCCAATTCCCTTCCCTTTACCCCCACCCCCACCCCGACTTCCCAGAACAAAATGCAGGGTATCAAAACTAACAATCATAATCTAAAATAATTCCTAAATTATAATCTCTAGTCTCTCCACGCTTATTCACACTCTCAATTCCCCTCTCCTTCAAAAATATATCTAATACAAATTATTTCCTAAATTTACTCATATGCTATTTGATATTTTTTTATCTGATACTTATTTTGAATATAATCAATCCACATTTTCCATTCTAAAATATATTTTTCTTGTGTATAGTCTTTCAAGTAAGCAGAGATTTTTGCCATTTCTGCCAGATTTGATACTTTAAGAGTCCATTCTTCAATTGTAGGTAATTCTTCTTTCTTCCAATATTGAGCAATCAAAAGTCTTATGGCTGTTATTAAGTTCAGAATCAATTTAGTCTCTATAGCTGTACAATCCATAATTATTCCTAGTAAAAAGAACTGCGGGTAAACTTAATCTTCTTTTCAAAATATTCTGCATGATCCACCATACTTTAATCCAAAATGCTTTAACTTTTTGCAAGTCCACCATATATGATAATAAGTAGCATCTTCACAATCACATCTCCAGCATTTAGCCTGTACATTAGGATACATACATGACAATTTTTTGGGGTCTAAATGCCATCTATAAAACATCTTATAAAAATTTTCTCTCATATTTTGCGCTTGTGTAAATTTAACATTCCTCACCCAAATTCTTTCCCAAGTTTCCAACATTATTGGTTGCTGAAAATTTTGTGCCCACTTAATCATACAATCCTTAACCAAATCAGTCTCTGAATCTATTTCTACTAATACATTATACAACCTCTTAATATGCTGTTGACCTTGATCTCTCATTTGTTTTAACAAATTATCCTCAATTTGCTTAACACCTATTTTTGATCTAATTTCCATCTAGCTTGTAGTTGTCCATATTGGAACCATGTATAATTTTTCCCTTCTTCCCCCATCTTTTCTCTAGATTTTAATTGTAACTCCCCCTTTTCCATACAAAGAAGTTCTTTATAAGTAACTACCTCCATCTTTTGATATATATTTATATTTTCTATCATGTGTCTCGGTTTGCCCATATTGGAATCTTTCCATCTAATTTGTATTGATATTTCCTCCAAACCCTCAATAATGCATTTCTAATTATATTATTTTTAAATATTTTATCAACTTTCTTATCATATAATAAATAGGCATGCCACCCATATAACAAACCATAACCTTCTATATTCAGAACTCTTTCCTCAGTTAAATTAATCCAATCAGTAATTAATGATAAAACAACTGCTTCATAATACAATTTTAAATTAGGCATTTTAAGACCCCCTTTCCTTATATCCTGCATTACTTTTAATTTTATTCTTGGTTTTTGCCCATCCATACAAATTTACTAATCCCTTTTGCCATTCCTGTAATTTAATATCATTCTTAAACACCGTATCATTTGAAACAAAACAAAAACCTGGGCAAAACATTCATTTTTATAGCCGCTATTCTTCCCAACAAAGATAGTTGTAACTTCTTCCAACTCTCCATTTCTTTCCATACCTTCTGCCACAATACCTCATAATTATTTTTGTATAATTTAACATTTGAAGCTGTAATATATATTCCTAAATATTTAACCTTTTAACGATTTCAAAACCTGAAGTTCTTTCTAACTCTTCTTTTGTTGTATATTCATATTTTTAGTTATCATCTTTGTCTTTTGCTGATTCACCTTAAATCCAGATACTTTACCATACTGACCAATTATATCTTTTAAACCAGTTACTGAGTATATTGGTTGAGATACAGTAACAACCAGGTCATCTGCAAAAGCTCTTAATCTATAATCTTGATGTTTAACTCTAATTCCCTTTATTCGATCGGAACCACGTATGTTATTCAGAAGAATTTCTAAAGTTAAAATAAAATGTAATGGGGACAAGGGACATCCCTGTCTCGTCCCTTTCTCAATTTTAAAAGTTTCTGTTAACCCACCATTTACTATTATTTGTGCTGTTTGCTTCTGATATATTGCTTTAATTGCATGAATAAAATAATCCCCAAATTGCATTTTTTCTATTACTTTAAACAAAAACTGCCAATCCAATCTATCAAAAGCTTTTTCAGCATCCAAAAAAAGGAATGCCGCTGATACTTGGTTGTTTCGTTCCAAATATTCAAGTAAATTTACGATTTGCCTCACATTATATCTCATCTGCCTACCCTTAATAAATCCTGACTGATCATTATGAATTATTTGATTCATCACTGGCATTAATCTATTAGCCAATATCTTGGTAAATATCTTGTAATCAGTATTTAAAAGTGATATAGGCCTATAATTCTCTGCTTTAATACCATCTCGATCTTCCTTCGGTATTAACGAAATAAAGGCTGTCCTCCATGAAGGGGGAACATCTCCTCCCATTTGAATTTTATTAAATAACTCTTTAAGTGGTTCAACCATCTCATTTTGTAAATTTTATAATAAACAGCTGTTAAACCATCTGTTCCTGGTGCTTTACCGATTTTAAGTTGTTTAATTGCTAAGAAAATTTCCTCTGAAGTAATTAATTGATTCAATTCTTCTCTTTGATTTTCTGTAAGCTCACAAATATTTTGTTGTTGTAAATATCTTTCTATCTCTGTATCATCAACCATATCCCTAGAATATAACTTACTATAATACTCTAAAATGCTTTTTAATCAAGTTCTTTTGATAAACTTCCTTACCCCTATATTCTATTTTATCAATCGTTCGTGATTTTCTGTTTTTCCTTATTAAATAGGCAAGCCATCTTCCTGGCTTATTGGCATTATTAAACGTATTATGTTTTACATATTGTAAATTAATTGCTACTTGATCTGCCATCAACATATTAAACTGACCTCTCAATATATTTATTGATTCTTTTATTTTACTATTTCCTGGGCTATTTATCAATAATTGTTCTTTCTTTTAATTTCCTCTTCCAGTTCCTTTTTCTTTTCTGCAATTTATTTTTGTATTTAATATTCATTTGTATAAGATTTCCTCTCATATAAGCCTTACTGAGTCCCAAATCATCTCTATAGATGTCTCTTTTTTCATATTCATAATAAAAAATTCTTTCATTTGTTTTTTACATTCATTTACATTTTGTTCATATTTAAACAAATTCTCATTCAACCTCCATGATCTCCTAGCCTCCTTTTCCCGATCAAATTCAATCCAAACTGGACTATGATCAGATAAAGTTCTTGAACAAATCTTCGTCTTCTTCACTCTAGAATACAAGTCATTAGTAATCAAAATAAAATCAATCCTCGAAAATGATTGGTGCCTATCAGAAAAGAAGGTAAAATCCCTCTCTTCTGTATTATGTTCTCTCCAAATATCTCTTAATTCCAAGTCCTCCATCATTTCAAAAAAAGCCTTTGGTAATTTCGCCCGGCTTGATATCTTCCTTAAGCTTTTTTTGTCTTTTTGAGTATCCAACACACCATTCCAATCACCCATTAATATATATGATTTATAATCCCAAAATACTATTCTTTTATGTAAAACCTTGAAAAATTTTCTTGTTGTTGATTCGGAGCATAAACTCCTATTAATAATGTCTTCTTTCCCTCCAACAAGAGTTCAATAGCAATGTATCTTCCTTGCTTATCCACCTCAATTAATTTTGCTGATATATCCTTCTTTATATATATAACTAAACCATTTTTTTTCTCCAAAGAGGAGGCAACAAAATGTACTCCCAGTTTTGAATTTATCAAATATTTCTGGTCTAAAGATCTAATATGTGTTTCTTGTAAACAAGTAATGTCATTTTTAAATTGTTTCAAATAATGAAATACTTTCCTTCTCTTCTGTGGTGAATTCAAACCATTAACATTCCAAGATAATAGTTTAATTGCCATTATCGGCCAAAGGAAACTTTTGGAACACTAGCCGCAAATCACATTTTGCTTTAGGCCTTGCTCCTCCCACTGTTTCCGTTGTAGTAGTTGCCAGTTGTTGTTGTGCCTTCATCTCTTGTTCCTTGCGTTTAGCAGCAGCTCTTGTCAGCCTTTGTTCTTTTGAATCTGGACCCGTCATAGGTATTTCCAACACTTGTAATAAATCTTCTTCCATCGCAATCTGTTCTTGAACCTGCTTCACTTCTCTTTCCTTCACTTCAGTCTCCTTTCTTCTAGCATCCAGTGGAGAAAGACTTCCAACTTTTAATGCCTCAACATAAAATTCTCTTGCTTTTCCAACTGTATTGAGACGATGTACTTTCCCTGCATAATATACTATTATACCAGTTGGAATATCCCATCTATATTCAATCTGACGTTTTTTAAGTTCATTCACCAGGAAGGCAAATTCCTTTCTAGCCCTTAACATTTTTGGTGGAATTTCCTTTAATATTAAAATATCCTGACCAGCAATCTGAATCTTCTCCCTTATATGAGGCTTGCAAAATCTGATTTCTCACTGTTCTATTTGTAAAATAAATAACAACATCCCTTGGCAACTTTTTTTGCCTTGCTATCCAAGAATTCACACGATATATTTTATCAATTTGATAAGCCACATCTGCTGGACGAGCTGCTAATATCTCAGCAAATACTTCAGAAAAAATTTCCCTTAAATCCTCTTCTTTATTCTCTTTCAGACCACGAATTCTTAGAGCAAATTCCATATTTCTGTATTGTATCAAAACTATTTCATCATCTGTTTTTTCCATTTTACTTTGAAATTCAGCCATTTTATTATCTAATTTTGAATTATGTTGCTTAATTTCTTCAACCTCCTCTTCCAATAAAATCACATTATTTGCCAAACTTTGTACTGCAATTACAAATCCTTCCTTAACTTCTTTATTTCCCACTTGAATTTCTGATATCTGCTCTTTCATTTCCAACATCTCCTCAGTTATTACTTTAAATTTTTCTTGCATAAAGTCTTTTAAATTCTCTTGTACCGCCTCTAAGTTCAATGTTCTAGTCTCCACTGTATGAGCTGGAGAGGCACCAGCTGAGGAGATTCCAGAGCCCTTTGTTACAGTAGACTTTAATTGTTTGGCTGCCATCTTCTATAAAATTATTTATTTATTTCCAACTTAATATTCAGTTTAAATCTTCTTAACCTCTGAGAAACACAGTCCTTTAAAGCTTTTTTAAAGCAATATTTAAAAAGAAAATCTCTCCTAGATTCTAGGCAGCAAAGAGTTAAAGAGTTGAAGTAGCAAATAACATGCAATTTACCAAGATCAGACGGCAAGCGCTGAAAGTATCACTTTCGCTTTCCACTCGTTAACTTGTTAACAATTCGCCTCCATTTTCTTGCTGTTTTCAAACTTGTTACAAAGTATCGGGGAATCGGCTTGGCTACTTGCATAAAGTTCTCCCACTTTCGTTCTGTCCGGTATAATCCTTTATTGTCCAAAATAAATCTCGGCGTTTGGTCGTGGTGATTGGTTCCGCCCAAGCAGAAGAATCCTCGGATCTGGAGCTCTTCGGGTTGCTGGAGGGAACAACCCTTCAAACCCCTTTTTTCTCAGGGGCTTTAGGGAAATTCAACCTCTGCCCTCAGCTCACCCCCTCCTCTTCTCCCGAAGAGAGGGTTTTTCGAACCGCTGGACAGCAGATTTAAGCTGTCCTAGCGATTCCACAAAATCCAGAGGTTGGTGATCGTAAAGATCACCGCCATCACCTACGGTGCCAAACCGGAAGTCCTACGGTGCCAAACCGGAAGTCCCATAATTAACCTTTTTGTAAGCAGGGTCATTATTTACATTTATATCCAGTGGATTAATATCAAATTTCATTTTATATTCTTATTTCTTAACTTGATTTCTGTTTTCTAACCATGTAAAAAACCTGTTCCACTCTTTGTAATAATCCGAGTCGTCTCTTTCTTTGATCTCCATCGTTAATTTGTCCATTTGTAATTTGCAATTACTGCAGGTTCTAGTCCCACCAGGCCCAAGGTTGACTCAGCTTTCCATCCTTTATAAAGTAGGTAAAATGAGGACCCAGATAAGTTGACTTTGTATATAAATATACAAATAGGATGAAGACTATTGCTAACATAGTGTAAGCCGCCCTGAGTCTTCGGAGAAGGGCAGGATATAAATGCAAATTAAAAAAATTTTTTTTGGCGCATTCAAGGATTTTTTAAATTATTATTTTTTCGATGGTGTATTGGTCGACTTCCACATTTGTGCTAGAGTGATTCTAGCTGCCGTTAGAATATGCAATATAATATAATATAGACTTTTCCACCATTTTTCTATCAATCATTCCTAGGAGGAACATCTCCGGTTTAAAATCCATCCTTTGGTGTGTAATCTCTTCCAACCTCCCTTTAATTTTATACCAAAATTTTCTCACCTTGGGGGGCGGGTGAATTGCTCTTTCATCCTGCACTATCCTCAAAGGTTCAGGACAGGGCAATGAGGAGGAAGCCCTTCTTCTAGCTAGAAGTGCTTTACCAACTCTGGTGCTTCCTGGAGGGAACTGACCTGGTTACCACTATCCTTGTTTTCTTCCTGTTTAGAGAACAGTTTCACAGTCAATGTGGATATTTCCTTGAATGGAACTCAGAAGATAATGGGAAGGAAAAATGCTACTACCAAATACTTGAATCCTATCAAGTGTCTCCTAGCAAGAACACACGAGCCTTGTTTGGCAAAGCTGCACTGACTCCTTAGAGATACTTGTGGCTTCCCTGTAGGTTCCGATCCAGGAATTCTCTTTGTCCTGGATGAACCTCTTGGGGGTGTGGTTTCAGAAGAAAGTTTGGCTAAACTTCGGAAGGCTGTGTTTGTTCCAGTGATATAAGCACCAGCAACCCTATGGAATTCTGATAATCATGGAAATTCCAGTGCATTATCCTCAGTTTGCTTTTAAAAGAGACCAAAGCCTGACTTTTGCATCCAAGCGCTTTGCCCTGGAATCTGTTTTAAAACACTTACCTTGATCTTTTTCTCTGCTGAAGTTTTATATCATTAATTGTCTTTATGCTGTTTCTACTTAAAGATGCTACAATAGGTTGCAGGATTTAATTGTGACTAAAGTATTTTATTGACTTTATTCATGATGCTAGTGTTTAATGTTGTGTACTGTTGCAGGCTGTGAAGGCTCTACGACTGATGAAGCAATTCAACCATAGCACAGCAAGAGGGACAAGGGTCCGGTTTCCTCATGCAGGATTTAAGCAGCTGGACATCCAAGAGATTTTCCCAGGGTGCTTTGCAAAAACATCTTCAGTAGATCTTGCTTGACAATAAAAAAAAGCAGTACATAAACCAGAACGGATTCCAAAATCAGTGGGATGTGTTTCAGACAAATGAGAACAATATTTAGGAACTGAAACCATTTAAATATTATGCTTTTCTAACCACCTTAACACTTCAAAAGCATCTGGAACAGCTCAACATTTCCCGGAATGCTGGCTTCTCAGTCAGCCAAGGAAACCATTTCAGCAGACATTTGAAACTAGGAGATCTTGACTTCAAAAGAGCCAAATATTCATGGGAATCATGTTTCATTATCTGTTTCAGTCAACAGCCTCTATTTCAGAAAATGATTTGATTTCCTAGATGGCCAAGCATGCCAGACCCACCAGTCACATAGAGCTGGACACAATGCAATAGACAGAAAACGCTGAAGAAAGCCAAGTTACAATGTCAATCCTTGGAAACAACCCAAATTCTTCAGGAATGCTAGAATGCGTCTTTGGAGAAAAGGAAAACAAGAATACTTACGAAAAAATTAGAAATGATGACATAAATGGATTAATGCACAGGAAGCAAACAGAAACAGCATGATTCATAATAACTTTTGTGGTGAGTTTTGCTGTGTTCTGGAAAGGGTTTGTGTTTGGGTGATGTAAATCTTCAAACAGGCGCATCCCATTGATGGCGGTGCCAATAAAGTCTTCCCTCAAAGCTGCTCTGGGAAGGCTCATCCCAAAAAGTGACAGAAGGAGCCCTGTGGATCAGCTCAGCTCAGCTCCCCACCTTCTCCTCATCCCTCTGGCTCACCCATTGAAGCTGGAAGGAGTTTAGAATCCACAACATGCCGGGAAGGAAGTCTCTCCCAACTTTTGCAAAGGCTGGAAGCTGCCAAGGAAGGCTGCTCTCCTCCTCAAATCCTCTGACACTTGCAAGTGCAGGAAGAGAAGAAAAAGAGTTCTGGCTTAAGGAGCGCCAGAAGATGCTGAATGTTTATGGAGATTCTCAGTCATCCAGGTTGTGATTGTCCCAAAGGTGCTTTTTCAAAAAGCAACTGGACTGTCTTTGTTTTTCCTTGAAAACATTTCGCTTCTCATCCAAGAAGCTTCTTCAGTTCTCCCCAGAACTGAAGAAGCTTCTTGGATAAGAAGCGAAACGTCTTCAAGCAAAACAAAGGAAGTCCAGTTGCCTTTTGTCAAAGCACCTTTGAGGCAGAACATGCAGAGCACATGGGAGAGGACAGAATATCTGCCTTCTCCTCCAGCCATACCTGAAAGAGGCATCTGCACCTGGGCAGTTCTTGCCCAGAAAACATTTCTGTCAGGGAAGAGAGGAGATTTCGGAAAAGGACTGTGGCGTCTTGGCCTCAGACAAGAGCACCACTCGCATGGCTGCATTCTGCAAAGCTTCTCCCAAAGTGAACTCAAGGACTTACCTTGCTGGTAGAATGTTTTGGACGATGCTCTATTTTCCTGTTTTGGTTGACTAATGAATTTGGTTGGCTTCATCTACTGAGAAGTAGATTTTCCAAGTCATCATCATAAGAGAATACAAATGTTTGTCCCAGAATTAGAAGCAGGACGTGATCCTCAGAGAACTTTTGATTTCACTGAAACAGAGTTTCCCCATTTACAGGACTCCTTATGTGCATGTTGTGTCTTGCCCGCTCTCACAGCAGCCGGGGCTTTCTTATCTGCTCCCGAACACGGAGGAATGTATGCCTCCCGGCCCCAGTCCTGGCTCCATGCCCAGACAAGCTGAAGAGGAGGGAGCATCCCCCGGCCCCAGCCCTGGCTCCATGCCCAGGCAAACGGAGCAGCTAGACCCCTCCCCCTCCTCCACAGCATGTGAGCCTGAGGAAAGTTTATTTCCAACAGCTGCTGATTGGAGTGACCCTCTCATCAGAAGACTGGATAGGTGGAGGCAACAGAAGGAAGGGAGGGGCAGGCCTTAATGAGTGCTGAGTCATGGAGCCACACCCCATGGCCTATATAAAGGATCTGCTTTCTGGCAGTCTCTGAGTCAGGCAAAGTGGAACTTATCTTGCTGAAGTCACTTTCTGGTCTCCTGCCTGCTCTGAGGACTTTGCTAGGACTTTGGGCAGAGCTGCAGAGGCAAGCCTGATTCGGATTTCCCTGACCCGGCCATCAGCGGAGGAGTGGGACACGACAGTGCAAGAGCTGTGGTGGCGCAGTGGTTAGAGTGCAGTACTGCAGGCTCCTTCTGCTGCCTGCTGGCTGCCTGCAATTTGGCAGTTCAAATCTCACCCGCTAAACCTGTGGGTCGCGACCCCATTGGGGATCGAATGACAATTTGCCAGGGGTCGCCTAAGACCATCGGAAATATGGGAAGTATACTTGCAAGTCGAAGAATCGCGCTCCAATGGTTGACTCCACAAGCCAGCTGCAGGCTCTTTAAATCGCTAGCCGAATTCGGCTTCAGGCGCGATGAATTAAAAAAGAGAGAAATCTTTGCTCTGATGTCTCCCTCTCAAGCCAGCTGCAATCACTCCCAATAGCTAGCCTAATCTGGCTTCAGGCGCGATAAACTTAATAGGGGAGGAGTCTCCACTTTTATGCCTCCGTCCTCAAGGCAATTGCAAGCAGTTCAGATCGCTAGCCAATACGGCTTCAGGCGCAATAAATTCAAAATGAAAATAATTTTATGGTTGGGGTCACCACATCGTGGGGAATTGTATTAAAGGGGTCGCCACATCATGGGAAATTGTATTAAAGGGGTTGCAGCACTATAAAAGTTGAGAACCACTGCGCTAAAGGTTAATTCAGCCTTCCAGCCTTCCGAGGTGGGTAAAATTGTTGGGGGCAAGAGGCTGACTCTGTATACCACTTAGAGAGGACTGTAAAGCACTGTGAAGCGGTATATAAATCTAAGTGCTATTGCTATTTGCCAGACTGGAAGCGGGCTGGCTTTCAAGTCATCATTGACTTGTTCTGGGTGGTTGTCAGATATTGATTTCCTAATAAAAACATCAAATTTAAAGACTAACTTTAGCAATCTTTTTCCAATTGCAAGTTATATCCTCTGATTTTTGTTTATAGCCAGCCTTACTTTGGTTTAACAAGGAGAATGATCTCCTATGTTTGTTCGCTTTCTGAACATTTGTAACTTTGAGATATTTGTTCTTTCAGCCACTGCCCAGTGAAAGCTCCAAGTGGAAAATTCCCTATGTAGTTTTATTTCTTCCTCTTTTTTTATTTATTTATTTGAATTTATATCCCGCCCTTCTCCGAAGACTCAGGGCGGCTTACATTGTGTAAGGCAATAGTCTTCATCCATTTGTATATTATATACAAAGTCAACTTGTATTGCCCCCCCAACAATCTGGGTCCTCATTTTACCTACCTTATAAAGGATGGAAGGCTGAGTCAACCTTGGGCCTGGTGGGACTTGAACCTGCAGTAATTATAATTGCAGGCAGCTGTGTTAATAACAGACTGCATTAGCCTGTTGAGCCACAAGAGCCCTATGAGACTCTTAAAAAGTCTCGTATGTGCACCATCATGAATCAGTAGAAAGGCCCACATATACTGCATCTTGGGGGTTGGGACTATATGTTTGGAATTTGGCTGAAGGGCAGGAGGAGGAGGAGGGAGGCAGGGAGCATCGCAACTGCAAAAGAAACTGATCTGCTTGGGGGCTCCTTCTTCACCCCAAACGTTTGCAGCCTTGGCGAGAAGAATAGTTCAGTAATGATTTTGAAGAACAGTGAAAAACAAAGGAAATAACCTGGTTTACAATTATCATTTGGTGACACAGGTAATTTTAACTGGGATTAGCTGGTTCTGTCCCATAATTGAAGCCAGCAGGTCTGCAGTGCAACTCGGGTATCACCACCATATGTGTCTGGGTGAAAGGCTGAATTTTTTCAAAGGCTTCAGAGCTTTCAATTCATTGGGGGAGGGGGCGTTGTTGAGAAAGGGCTGGAGTGAACAAGAAGGAGAACATCAAATGTCCAGGAAGGCAGAAACCCAGGAGACAGGTAACTCTCATCAAATAGAGCAGGGCTGCAGGAGTGAAGGAGCGGAGGAGGGGCTTCATCGGAAGTGAGAAGGGATTTTGTTCAGCCACCTCTACTGTAGAGTCAAAGCATCTGAGACCATGATCTATTTAGCCTCTGCTTGAACCTGTGGAAGAGAACTCACCACCTCCCAGGGAAAGGTGTTGGATTAGAAGACTTCCGTCCAAAGCTGTTATTCGGTTAAATAGGTTTTGCTGGTCAGCTGCTCTTACCATTAGGATATGTTTTATGATGCTAAATCTTCCTTCCTGTAACTTCAAACCATTTCCCGCTTTTGCATTTAGCAAACAGAAAGAACAAGTTCTGGTCTTTTATGTAATAACCTTCCAGATACTTGAAGAAGACCAACTTATATCTCTTAGTCTTTTGTTCTGAAAGCTAAACAGACAGCCCCCCCAACCCCCACTTATTTTTCAGTCTTCTGTATTCATGTAGTTGTTCTTTTTCAGCCTAGAATCATAGAACTGTAGAGTTGAACAAGGATCACCCAGTCTTTGTACACTCTGAATTGTTCAGGAAAAACAATTCTTGAGCTGTGGCTACCTAGCCTTTTCTTAAAAAGTCTCCAGGGAATATGGTGAATCCACAATCTCTGTAGGTAGATTTTTTCACAGTTGGACAAATCTTTCTGTTAGGAAGTATACTCCTGTAAATTAAATGAATTAAATGAAACGTAAGTGGCTGCTCTGTAATGGGCAGATTTTGGGCCCAACTCCTGTTGTCCTAATTCCTGGGCATCTTCCCCATAGCTTCCTTTTCCTACCTGTACATGGCTCTCACGTCTCCCCCAAAGTCGTCCTTTCTCTGAGCTGAACTTCCCAACTTCCTTCAAGCTTTCTTCAGATGGCTCGTTCCTGTGGCCCTATACCAGTGATGGCAAACCTTTTTTCCTTGGGGGCCGAAAACATGCATGTGCATGCAACAGCACGCGTGCCCATGCCGACACCCATAATGCAATGTTCCCCCACAGCTCCCCACGCATGTGCGCATGATTCCCCCCATGCTCCCCCTGCCCACCCCGCCATTTTGGTGCTAGCAGGCCTCCCTGAAGCCTCCTGGAACCAAAAACAGGGCACTGGGGGGGGTGCTGTACTCCTCACCCCCACGCATGCGTGCTTTACCCTGCACTCCCCTCGCATGTGCACATGACCCCACCCCAACCCTCTTACATGCGTGCGCGTCTCCTGGCAGAGACCTAAAAATTAGCTGGTGGGGGGAGGAGCTGATCTTGGCGTTGATTCGCGTGCCCACAGAGATGGTTCCGCATGGCCCCTGTGGCACGTGTGCCATAGGTTCGCCATCACAGCCCTATACCATGCTTCTATACAGCTTCTTTAAAGCTTCTGTAACTTCAGATCAGGACCCATTTCTTGAATTGAATTCTGAGGCAGAATAATATCCAAGAGTGATCACTTCAGTAAAAAGATCAGTTAAACCATCCAAAGCCATAAATGGACTGCGTAACAGGCAGAGGAAGGAGTCGCTTTAATTTCCACAAGGAGGTTGTGGAAAGCCACATCTCCTTTATGATCCTCCTCTTGACCAATATGGGGTGTCCAACTGCTTTCGTCCAAGCAGGCTAGTCCAGTCCTTTGCTCTTCTCTCCTTGAGATGTGACTGGCTCAGATTCTGGATTAGCCAACTCAACTCATGCCTCAGTTTCCTCACGTGTGCTCTCTCTATCTGACAGTCTTTACCTTTTGAATCAGAAGACTCCAGTTGACCCCAAACAGATCCCATGACCAGACCAGGGCATAGGGAGGCAGACACTGTTTAGCTCCTCCGTTCCCTCATTTTAGCAAAGGCTGCCTAAACCTTTCATGGCTTCGCTGATCATCATTTTGCCAGTAAGAATCTCCCGATTAATTTCTAGATAGATATTCAGCAACTTGATGGTGTCTCCTTGACTGATGCTGGTCTGCAAACTTGTAAGGCTGTAGTGCTAAGTTAACAATGGATAAGTTTCCCATGGCATCTCTCATTTTTCATCTTTTCCAACCAAAACAAATGGGTTTGCTATCAATTCACCAGTGAGACTTTTAGATCTTCTCCCTCCCATTTCTGAGCATAAACCTGTGGGGTTTTTTTTTTTTTTGGTGGTGTTAAATACTTTTTTCTCTAGAAAGAGCTGCTTTGAAAGGTAATCAAACTCTTCAATTAGGTCAAAGCCCCACCCCACATCAGATGCACCCACATATCAAAACAAGTGAAAATTAAACCTTCCTGGTGTTCTACCATCATCAGTGATTATATCCTCCTCTTCAGAGAAGAGCTTGCATTCGTCCCCTTGAAGCCCCGTAAAACCCTCTTCCCCAGTCCCCAAGGCTTAGGGGAGCTGCTTTTTATGCAGGGATCTAGAAATATCTTTTATGGGTTGTGGAATCTTTTGGGAAGTCACAAAGAACAAGACCCTGTCTTGACAAGTTTTGTGGTTTGTGTTCCTCCATCTCTGTTCCTTCTGCTTTGCTGTCTTCTGCCTTCTGGAGACTTCTTGGTATCTCTGTCCCATCAAGGTTGTTGGTTTATGTGATTTATAGCCCAGCCAAGGACTCTGGGCAGCTTGCAATTAAGACTGCAGGTTCGCCTTTCTCTTTTAAGAGGAGCGAGTGCAATTTTTGCCATCTGCAAGGAATAAGAAAAAAAGGGAAATCTCTTCATGGTATGATATTTCTCTTCACTAGAAGAAAAAGAACTCTCCTAGTAAACTCCTGGCCAGTAAGCATGATCATGATCATCCTCACCATCCTCCTCCTCATCACCACCATCATTATTGAACCAATATCTGCAGGAAGTAGGCGAGCTCTATTCACTCTTTGTTTATATCTTCAAGGCAGATTGTAATGCGGGGCTGACAAATTTACAGCTGCTCCTACTCTTGGTGGGGAAGGTGCCAGCGCAAACTAGCCACAAGTACAGCAAGCGTCCCTTGCAAAGAAATCAGGATATATTAGATTTAATTCTTCTTTCAAAGGAAACAAGATATCTGACAACATAGGACAGTGGAATTAAAACAATTATGTTTCAAATCTAGGGGACATTCCCCACTTAATCAGATTAGCACAATTTGCAAGGAGCTTGGATTCAAGGACTAAACTACATGTCAAAGTCCCTTTACAGTCAAACATAAAGTAAAGATAAAAATTATGGAGGATTTTGTTTCTGTTCTTTGCTCTCTCTCTCTCTCTCTCTTTTTTGCTGGAATTATAAACAGCAGCCGTTGCAATGGTTTTGCTGTAATCAAGGCCAGGCTGAGTCTTGTCTGCTGCTGCTCTTTCTCTGGACTGTTAACGTCGGTGTGTTTTCTATTTTGTTGTTCTCAGTTTCCACTCCAAGCAATGGAAGAGGTTGGGGAAATCTGCTGGGGGATCTGCTAAACAGGACCCGCCTTTTGCCTGGGCTCTGTCCTAAGCTCAGTCAAACACATCCAGGGAGACCGGAGGGGGTCGGTGGCGGCCGACGATGTTTCTTTCAGGAGTAAACAAAAATGCTTTCTATTTAAGCCTGGTGGACGCTCTCCTCCCTCCCTCCCTCCCTCTTTTCTTCAGCTTATTCAGAACTGAATATTCTCTAGTTTTGTGAAATTTGCTTTGAACGTGCTTTGTTCGATGCATCTGAGGATATTACTGGAAACATTCACCGCATAAGACCTTACGGTTGCTGACAATTTCTTTTGTTCGTTTGTTTCTGTCTTGGCTTCTGTTTTGACCTCAGTGCCATCCTACTTCTCTTCTTCCCTCTCCCTCCATGGGCTTGACTGAATTTCAGCTACAATGCCATATAATGCTCGTGCGGGTGGCATTGCATCAGGCATGGGGTCACCAGGCCTTGATGAGACCATCCCACCCAAAAGCATTAAGTGGCAGAAGGTGCCAATGGGAAGAATACAGCTGGAAAATCATCTCAAAGAGCCCCACTGTGGCATCCAGAGCTGTGGTGGCACAGTGGTTAGAGTACAGTACTGCTGACTGCTGGCTGTTGGCAGTTCAGCAGTTCAAATCTCACCAGGCTCAAGGTTGACTCAGCCTTCCATCCTTCCGAGGTGGGTAAAATGAGGAGCCAGATTGTTGGAGGCAAGAAGAGGCTGACTCTGTAAACTGCTTAGAGAGGGCTGGAAAGCATTGTGAAGCAGTATATATAAGTCTAAGGGCTTTTGCTAGTGCTATCCAGCTGGAGATCTGTTCACGTATCTAGGGCTGCACACTCCAATTTCTGGGGTGCTAGGAGGGATAGAGAAATCCAATATGGTGTAGTGGTTAAAGCACAAACCTAGAAACTGGGAGACAATGAATTCTAGTTCTGTCTTACACATGAAGCCAGCTCTGTGATCTTTGGCTAGTCTTTCTCTTTTGGCCCTAGAGAGAAGAGGGCAATGGCAAACCACTTCCAAACATGTTGCCAAGACAACTGCAGGGATGAACTCAGGCTGTTGTCAGCTTGCACAAGCCAGCACAAATGTTGGTCAGTCTGTCTTCAACCTCTCTGTCTGCGCTCACTCAGTGCAGTGATTGATGTGGATGACAAATGTTATTGACCTCAAGGCAAACCTTGGATGGGATAGGAATGAAGAGGAAAAGGCGGTTTGACATGAGTGCAGCCATGGTGTTCCAAGTATAAGAAGAAAATGAAGATAAGATGAAGGGCAAAGCCAGACCGCTGCATGAAAGGGCTGTGCACCAGGTCCAGAATGGGCAGCAGCTATGTGGACACAGGGTAGGGCTGTCTCCATGCCGATTCCTGTCCTGCATCTATTGCCCCTCTTCTCAGGCTGTGCAGAGTGACACTGTCCTGTCCTGTCCCATCCATAGAATAAGCAAAGTGTTTGGCTGATTTGGTGCCTTCGCTCTCCTCTACTTTCACAAATCACCAACCCAGAAGAAAATATCCATCAATTGTGGTACTATAATGGCAACAGTCCTTCCTAGCCCACTCCTCCCACATCACAGTCTGTCCCCCAGCTAAATAAAGTTGAGAAAAACAGACCAGGTCAGACTCATGAAGTGGGCTAAGTCACAGGCATACATTACCCTTGTTCCCTTTCTTTGCTACTGGTGCTGGCTTCAGATACTCCATGCCTTGTTTTGGGGAAGTCTAGGTCCAGTCACTGCATGACTGTATGTTTCCTGGCTGTTGCTAAACTGGGAAGCTTCACTGTAGAACAGTGGTTCTCAACCTTTATAGTGCTGTGACCCCTTTAATACAATTCCCCACGATGTGGTGACCCCAACCGTAAAATTATTTTCGTTTTGAATTTATCGTGCCTGAAGCCGTATTGGCTAGCGATCTGAACTGCTTGCAATTGCCTTGAGGACGGAGGCATTAAAGCAGAGACTCCTCCTCTATTAAGTTTATCCTGCCTGAAGCCAGATTAGGCTAGCAATTGGGAGTGATTGCAGCTGGCTTGAGAGGGAGACATCAGAACAAAGCTTTCTCTCTTTTTTAATTCATCGCGCCTGAAGCCGAATTCAGCTAGCGATTTGAAGAGCCTGCAGCTGGCTTGTGGAGTCAACCATTGGAGCGCGATTCTTCGACTTGCAAGTATACTTCGTAAATCGTCATTCTACCCCCAACGGGGTCGCGACCCACAGGTTGAGAACCTCTGCTGTAGAAGGACTTGCAGGCCTGCTGGCTGAGGAGTAGGTCACCGTTGCACAACACTCAGAAGCAGTGGGGTGGTGTTGCTGCACTCAGTTCTTTAGAATGGCAAAGCAGGAGAGGTCAGAGGGAAGGGGTCATGCCCACACAGAACAGAACAGAGAGAATAACAGAATTGAAAGGGATCTTGTAGGTCATCTCCTCCAACCCCTGGCCCCAGCAGAACAGCCTACACCATTTCTGACAGATGGCAGTCCGGTCTCTTCTTGAAAGTTTCCAGTGATGAAGCTCCCATAACTTCTGAAGGCAACTTCTGTTCCATGGATTGATTGTTCTCACTGTCAGAAAATTTCTCCTTATTTCCAGGTTGAATCTCTCCTTGTTCAGTTACCATCCATTATTCCTTGTCTGGACGTCAGGTGCTTTGGAACATAGCTTGACCCCCTCCTCTCTGTGGCAGCCCCTCAAATATTGGAAGACTGCTCTCATGTCTCCCCTGGTCCTTCTCTTCACTACACCAGCCATGCCCAGTTCCTGCAACCATTCATCATCTGTTTTAGCCTCCAGTCCCCTAATCATCTTGATTGCTCTTTCTAGAGTCTCAATATCTTTTTAATAGTGCGGTGACCAAAACTGGATGCAGTATTCTAGGTGTGGTTTTACTAAGGCTTTATAGAGTGGTATTAGAACCTCATGTGATCTTGTTTGAATTCTTCTGTTAATGCAATTTAGGATTGCATTGGCCTTTTTGGCTGCCGCTGCACACTGTTGGCTCATATTTAAGTTAGTAAACATCATTTCATGTTGGTGAAATTGCACAAAAGATTTGTAATCAACCAACTGACACACTGTTTGTATTTGTATTGAAGATGTTTTTATGTACGTTTGTCTAAAAAATTAAAAAATAAATCACAAAAAAAAGTTAGTAAACATCGTCCCTGAAGCAGCCAATAATAGCAATAGCAATGGCACTTAGGCTTATATACCTCTCCATAGTACTTGACAGCCTTTCTGCATGGTTTACAGAGTCAGCCCATTTCCCTGAACAATCAATCCTGGAAGACTGGAAGGCTGAGTCAGCCTTGAGCCCCATCAGGATCAAACTGCAGGTTGTGGGCAGAGTTTGCCAGCAATTCTGCACTTTAACCGCTGGGCCACCAGGACTCCTTAATAATCACCAATCTCCTCACTTGACATGATGAGCCCTGAAATGTAAACCTTGTGGCTGCTCTTCTGCTGCTGTCGGCTTAAGAGGGAAAACACATATTATCATTGTTCAGGACGATCTAAGTCTCTCAAGATGAAGAGAAGACCTTGGGGTCATGGCAGGAAAAAAGGAGGCTCCAAGAGCATATTTGTGCTGTGGGTAAGTGCAAGTGGAGAAAACGCATTAGGACAAATTGAGATCTTCCTTGGGAAAAGATGCATAAAAGTTGATGTGCTCCATCAATTAAAACCTCAGGCTGTCAAGTGTTAATTTGCACAGTAGAATTAGGTCTGAATCCCTGCAACTTCAGGCTTCCCAAAGGGTACTTTGGAACACGTTAAGACAGTCAAAATGTGTTGTGAAAAAAATTGATCTTGAGCATAGTAAAGATAGAAGAGGCCTTATGACCTTGTGATAGCTCCAGAGATGTTCTGAGTCATTTTATCTTCTCCTTCTGCATTCACCTTTCACATAAGTTTTACATCTACAAAAAAATTCAAATACTTGTTTAAATTGACATTTTATAAAAAAAAGAATGCATTTATATACACAATTTTGGTATATTACATTATAATCCATGTCTTCTAGCTGTATTTTTAAGGCTGACTTATATTAACTTGTTTTTTAATTGTAGTGAATTCTCCCATATGTCTCCTATTATAGCAGCCATGGCCATGGGGACTAATAGTTAAGGGGAACAGTAGCTCTGCATTGTCTGGGAAATTAGCCAAAAGCAGTTAGAAAATTGCTTAGCTCATTTGGGTGCTAGTCCAGTCTGAGGCAAACACGGGAAAAATGAATGACTCTGGAGTTCAGCCCATTGTTATTCTATTATCCAGTCTGCTTTGGCTGGAAAGGAAGCTCAAATAGCAATTTCTCAAATTGGACTAGAAGAGTACCGTGTACTTTGAAGTCTTTCTTGGACTAACTTGATGAGATTTTATTTATTTATTATATTTTATTCAATATTTATGCCGCTTGACTCCAGCCATCTCTGGACAGCTCACAAAAATAAAAAGCAACACAGAAAAACAACGATATGCAACCAACGAGATCAAATGAATTACAAAAGTGACACACGAATAGCAACATGGCAACTCAGACAGCATATCCAGACATAGGACTACACAAGGAGGAGAGTCCCATTTACCCTTCCAGAAGCAGTTATCTGAATGGTTGACTTCAGCTTTCCTTCCAGCTGAGGAAGCAAATAAATGATGTTTGGGAGAAACCCTTCCTCTCCAAGACAAAGCTGAGATTCATATTCATCCCTTCCTGACTCCATTATCTCAAACAAAGAATATCAAGTTCATCGATCAGATCGTGAAATCTGAAGAGGTGGTGGAGTGGCTATCTTTTACAAAAAGTCACTGAATCTAAAAAATATTCAAGTTTCACGCAAACTTTCTCTCCCTGAAACTATTGTATGCGACCTATCCCTTAACACCACTCTTTGATTCTTACTATGCTACAGAGCCCCTGACTATGACATTACCCATGCAAATATGCTAACCTCAATGCTAACATGGGCTACCTCTTGCCCATATCCTCTCATCTTCCTGCGTGACCTAAATCTACCTCTCATTAACTGGACAACTAATGAATGTTCAACTGACCCAATCCATACTACATTATACAACGCTGTTACAAACCTAGGTCTTGAACAACTTGTAACTAACAATACAAGACTCAACAACTGCCTTGATCTCATCTTCTGCAACAATTCAAACTCAATTTACGGACTAGAAATTAAAGAACCTTTTTCCAACAGTGACCACTGCATGATGGATTTTCGTCTCAATATGTGTCCATACTTAAATCGTCATAACAACAGTACTCCCAACTACAACTTCAAAAAAGCCAATTACGACCTTATAAACAACGATCTTTCATTTCTGGACTGGCAAAATTTGTTTGCAACCTGCATATCCGCTGAAGACCACTATAGAGTCTTCCTACTTGAAATCAATAGAGTCATTAAACTATATGTACCACAAATGACCACCATGATAAAAAAAAAAAAACTACCCATATCAATAAAAAAGCTTCAATCAAAAAAAAATCCCTCTGGAAAAGAAACAAAAAAGGCTATGTTACAAATTTCAAAAACCGCTACAGAAACATATGCAACCAAATAAAAACTGAATGCACAAATTACCACACCAAGCAAGAAGAGAATCTTCTGCGCACAAATTCCAATCGTGCCTTTTATAATTTTGTTAACAATAAACTTAAAGACTCTAGATCCATCCCACCACTAAAAGATTCTAACAACAAAGAATGCAATGACGAAACAGTTAAAGCAAACCTCTTCAACATTTTCTTTGGTTCAGTTTTTGTTAACTCCGATAACACATATCCTACTTTCCACAAACGTACCAGCAATGATTATGATGATTTAACTCATATAGATTTCACAGAAGACAACGTTGGAAAAGCTCTTCACAACTTAAAACCATCGCTATCTATTGGACCCGATGGACTGTGCGCATACTTCTTAAAAAAACTTTCCATTAATATAGCAGAACCCCTAAGTATTATCTTTGAAAAAGCTTTCACTACCAGTTCTCTTCCCAAACTTTGGTCACTAGCCACAGTCATCCCTATCTTCAAAAAAGGAGACCCCAGCTTAGTCGAAAACTACAGACCGATCTCCCTTTGCTGTGTCACCTGCAAAGTCATGGAATCTATCATCAACCAATCCATTACCTCATACTTAGAAACAAACAACCTACTCTCCAACAAACAATTTGGTTTCAGAAAAAAATTATCATGTAACTTACAACTTCTGTACTGCAAAAACATATGGACTTCAAATCTTGATCAAGGCAAATCAATAGATACAATCTACATAGACTTCTGCAAAGCTTTTGACTCAGTAGTACACAATAAACGTCTCCTAAAACTAACATCCTATGGCATCTCAGGACCCCTCCACAAATGGATATCTGCTTTTCTGTCTAACAGACAACAAGTGGTCAAAATTGGCAATGCTCTATCAAATCCTGTTCCTGTCAAGAATGGCGTTCCTCAAGGCAGCGTTCTTGGACCAACACTCTTTATCCTATACATTAATGATCTTTGTGACCATATCTCAAGTAATTGTGTTCTCTTTGCTGATGATGTCAAACTATTTAACATCACAGACAATACTTCTATCATTCAAAACGACCTTGATCATCTAACCGCTTGGTCTAAAAATTGGCAGCTCCAAATTTCAACCAGCAAATGCTCAGTCTTACATATAGGAAAAAAGAACTCAAAAACTAAGTACATACTAGATGGACATTACCTTACAGATGACCCCCATCCCGTTAAAGACCTTGGAGTTTTCATGTCAAATGATCTAAGTGCCAAAGCCCACTGCAATTACATAGCAAAAAAAGCTCTAAGAGTTGTAAACCTAATCTTGCGTAGTTTCTTTTCCAAAACACCACACTATTAACCAGAGCATATAAAACATTTGCTAGACCAATTCTAGAATACAGCTCGCCTGTTTGGAACCCTCACCACATCTCTGACATCAATACAATTGAACGTGTCCAGAAATATTTTACAAGAAGAGTTCTCCATTCCTCTGAAAACAATAAATACCCTATCCCACCAGACTTGAAATCCTAGGCTTAGAAAACTTGGAACTCCGTCGCCTTCGACAAGACCTAAGCTTAACTCACAGAATCATCTATTGTAATGTCCTTCCGGTTAAAGACTACTTCAGCTTTAATTGCAATAATACTAGAGCAACTAATAGATTTAAACTTAATGTCAACCACTTTAATCTAGATTGCAGAAAATATGACTTCTGTAACAGAATCATCAGTGCTTGGAATACTTTACCTGACTCTGTGGTCTCTTCTCATAATCCTAAAAGCTTTATCCTAAAACTTTCTACTATTGACCTCATCCCATTCCTAAGAGGACCATAAGGGGCGTGCATAAGCACACAAACGTGCCTACCTATTGTTTTTCTTTTCTATTTCTGTCCTATTGTTTTTCTTTTCTTCTTCATATATATATGCTTATACCTTTATATACTATATAACCTTTCTGTATAATACTTACATATATTGTTGTGACAAAAATAAATAAATAAATAAAAATAAATATTATGAGATTCAGACTCTCTGAACAGTTTTAGCTTCTGTGAAGTTTTCAGAGAAATGACACCCCAGATTTCTCTTGCCTGTTGGCTGAAGACCAGGTTTTGGGGACATTTAGAATGCATGCTACTATCTCCTCTTTGGCCTTATCATGATCAGCCCAATATTAAATTTCCCCATGTTTGCATACTTAGATTAGAGACTGAAGCTGGCGTTCTCCTTGGCCCAAATATGTTGGAGAACATCCAGGGAATCAGCAAAAATAACCTCTTGACTTCTGCCATCTTGAATTGTTAACTTTGCTGTAGAAGAAAATGCTAATACCGTGCAAAACAAGTTTCACTCCTGCTAGTCTGTTGGGAAAGAGCATCTTGCAAGTCCCCTCAATAGCTTCAATCTGTGGTCAGATGACTTCTCTGACATGGCGCTTCATTTTTCTTTGGGGCGTCTGGTTCAGGATGTGTCCTGTTCAAAGGACAATTTCTCTTTTAAGCAGGTTTAGGAAGCCCAGAACAGTGTCTAAAAAGAAAAAGAAAAAACAGAAAAAAAGGCACAAAAGCACAATAGCATATTGCATCTTCCCAAAACAGGACAGATCGTGGTATGGCACAGAGCCTTAAGCCTTTGGAGGAAGTTGCTTTGCCATGGAGAACTTCTCAGATTCCCCTTGAAGGCACCAGCCCTCTAGACATGCCTGGATGGGTTGAGGTAAGTCCATAGAAAACAAAGGCACAGGGATTTTGGGCTGGAAGTCACCCTTCTATGGGTCTTCCTGAGGCCTTGCCGTTTGACACAAACTGGAGGTTCCAGGCACAAAATCCAAGGAGAAGCAGGTAAGAGCTGAATGTGGAAAGAACATCCAGGCTGTGACACATCAGAAAAGAGAACACATAGTCAGCTAATGTGGTGGGAGATGGGTTGAGAGGGTTACAGCTTCCTAGGGCAGGAATAATGAAGATGCCGACATGGTTGTCAAACCCCCCTCCCCCCACTAAGCATGAACAGCACAAAAGGGGCTTTCCACCAAATTGTGGGAAGGATGGGATGGGGCAAAGAGAGTCAAAGGAACAGAGTTTCACCTTCAGAGTGCAAAAGAAAGAATTACAGTTTGTCAGAGGGCAGTTAAAGGTTTGCAGCAACATCTTGGGGTATAATAAGATTCCTTCCTAGTCATGTTATTTCAAGGATCTAGATATCTCCAGCCAGGTTCAATCCAGAGAGACCGAGAGACTGAGAGATGTGGGGCTCCAGCAGCTGCGGAAAAAATCTTGAGGTTGTATCTTCAGAGGCAATTTAATGCTTGGCATGAATGGTGAGTCATACTTTCCTCTGCAGGAGAAAATGGCTGCTCTCAAGGTGAAAAGGCTGAAAAGCTGACCTCAGTCCTTGGGTTTCTGAGCTGAATTCCCAAGTGGCACAACAACTTTGCATTGCATAACCCCACTGTGGTCTGGCTAGGAAAAACTGCATTGCTCCCCTTGTGGCAATTTTTTCTGGAAGAGGGGCAGTTGTATCTCCCCTCTGGCATAACAGTGGTCCATATTCCCCACACAGGGAGGCAAAATGGAAGAGAAGGTTCCAGGAAAAAAGTTAGGGGCATTAAGCACACCCAGAAATGATGGCACTCTCTGAACTGTTTTCCTGGGCAGATTGTCACATCTGTGCACACATGCATGCTATGGAAACCTCATTCTTCAAAATTTTAACCTCCCCCCTTCCCCCTCCTTTCTTGTCCTTGAAAGAAGGCTTTGTGTTTTCATAAACACAAAGACTTTGTTTTTGTATATTGTAATTTCCTTAGAGTTTAGGGGGTCATGATGGCTCAGGGGTTAAAGTTGTTGGGCTTGCCAGCTGGAAAGCTGACAGCCTGGGTTTGAGACCCAGGTTTTGTGAGTCAGGGTGAGCTTCTGTTATTTGCCCCTGCTCCTGCACACCTAGCAGTTGGAAAGCATGCAAATGTGAGTAGATAAACAGGTACCACTTCAGTGGGAAGGTAACCACGTTCTGTGTGCTCCCGTGCATTAGCCATGCTGGCCACGTGACCACGGAAGCATCTTTGGACGACAGGGGAAACCTTCACCTTTTAGTGTTTCTTTACTGTTACAAGATGGTTGGTCTCATTTTTTTCCTGATGAACATTTCCTGTCATCCTGCAGCCTCCCTGACTGAGGACCCATCTCAGTCTGGAGACACAATAATAAGGAAAGGGATTATTCAGAGCTGGGATTTAATTGCTATGTTGAAATCGATTAGAAGCTCCAGCCTCATCCGTAATGGACATAGGAACAAACACTTAATCAGCCACTTACAAGAATTCCTCCATGTCCATTTTCCTCTGGAAATTTTATTTTATTTTAATTTAAACCCAGCACATTCAAGGAGAACAGTTGCAAAAAGTGTGGAAGAAGTGCCAGGGAATACCTCCTCCTGAGACAAGGCCCAGACCCCCTTTTGGCACCTCTGGCCCTGCCAGTGCCAGATGTTAGCCTAGCAGCCTCGCCCCTGTTGGCCTGATGTTGGCTACATCTGATTCCTGGCTGAGCACAGGAGGGGAGAAACAGGCCACGCTCCTGAATGCTCCTCCCATGGCAGAATGAGACAACGGACTGCAACCAATTCACAACGGGCAACTCACCGTGGGACAAGTTGCCATGGCCAACACACTCCAGGACAATTCAACAATTCAAATTAATTATTTAAAATAATTAAAAATATTTTTTAGTTTTTGTCATTCACATTTCATTTTCCCCTCCTTTGGCAGCCTTTCTTTAATTATTCTATTCCACTATTTGTTTGATATTAATGTAACTCTTATTCCGTGGCAAGTTGTCCTGTAGCAAATTGGTTGCGGTAAGTTGGCTGTGGTGGAGTTGGCTGCAGTGAGTTGTCATAGACCCTTCCAGGAAGACCCTACGCTGCCACCATCCTTTGCCATACTGGAGGGGGTATTCTTGTGCCAGTCATTGCCCCTTCCTCTTAGGGTGATGACGATGATAGGTCCTGTAGCTCAGGGGTCAGCAGTTGGCTGAGGAACTCTGGGAGTTGAAGTCTACAAGTCTTAAAGGGACCAAGGTTGGAGACCCCTGCTCTAGCTTTGATAAATCTTCCCTGAGCTTCAGGATCTACTGCCTGAACCTATGCCCGAATTTATTTGGAATTTGAAATCCATTGACCTAAAGCCCCAGATGGAATCTCCTTATCACTTCAACCCACCCTTTAGCTGTCTTGGGGCCCCTTTTGCAGCTTCCTTGATGGCAGAAGCTTTCTCACTCTCACCTTCTCACTCCTCAGCACAGCTTCTCAGTCAGGTGTTCTATGATTTATTGTTGCGTTTTAGTTGTTATTCTAAGCTAGTTTATGCTCTTGTAAAAAGGGTTAAAATAAAATAAAAAACTCTGTTGTGGCAACAGCTGGGAATTCAGAGGCATCTGGAAAGCACTAAAGAGAGAGGGGGAAAACTAAGACCAAGAGGAGCATTTCTGCACTTGCCATTTCCCCGGATTTCAGGAAGGAGACCAACTCCCAGAGTCTGTGTCTTGAACTTCTGCTGGTTCATGGAGCAGATCCACAATCAACGCACAAATTGGGCTGAATTAGAATAGAAGGGACCTTGGAAGTCTTCTACTCCAGCCCCCTGTTCACACAGACCCTCTACCATTCCAGACAATTGGCTGTCCAGTCTTTCCTTAAAATCCTCCAGTGATGCAGCGCCACAACCTCTGAAGGCCAACTGTTTCACTGGTTCATTGTCCTCACTGTTAGGAAGTTTCTCCTCAATTCCAGGTTGCTTCTCTCCTTGATTAGTTTCCATCCATTGTTTCTTGTCCTCCCCTCTGGTGCTTTGGAAAATAGGTTGACTCTCTTTTTTGTGTGGCAGCCCCTCAAATCAGGGGTGAAATGCTACCAGTTCAGGCCGATTTGCCCGAACCGGTAGTAAAAAAAATGTAAAAAAAAAAGTTCCGACAATCAGCTGAGAGACGCTTTAAAAAGGTAAAAAAAAAAGGTTCCCAAAATCACAGCTGTACCGCACGATTGTTGGAACCTTTTTTTTTAAAGCATTTTTTTACTACAGGTTCAGGCAAATAGGTAGTAAAAAAATGCTTTAAAAAAGTAAAAAAAAAAGGTTCTGATGATCACACGGTACAGCTGTGATTGTTGGAACCTTTTTTTTTACTTTTTAAAGCATTTTTTACTATCTATTTGCTCGAATAGGTAGTAAAAAATGCTTTAAAAAAGTTTTTAAAAAGGTTTCCCAGATTGAGCGCCACAGCTGATTCTCCCCCGCTGTTCTACTTACTTTCCCAAGCCTCCCTTTGGTGTGTATTGCACATGCGCGTGCAGAACACATTTGGTGCAAACTGCATGCAGGCACGCATTCGCGGCCAACAAACCGGTTCAGATTTCACCACCGCCTGAAATATTGGAATACTGTTCTCATGTCCCTCCTAATCCTCCTTCCTCTAGACTAGCCAAACCCAAATCCTGCAATTGTTCTTCATATGGCTGAAGGACAGGCTGGTATGCAGTGGACCATGGGGCCTCTCCTGTCCTCCAGTTCTCAGCAAAGCCAAATTGCTGCAGGGTTATCAGTGAATTTCCTTGAAGAGCCACAGGCTCAGCAGATGCCCAACAGGGGTGGTTCTCTTGGTATTCATGATATGGACCAAACATCTAAACAACTTTGGGACAATAATCTCTTATGGCCCGCCAGCTGCCAGTGGAGCTGGCAGCAGATTTGGATTATGAGGAGGTTGGAGAGGAATTTGGGCTAGTTCTGGAGTCTGGGGAAGGCTCTGATGGATGCTCTGTGCTGGATGCAGAGATAGATCCAGGGCCGTCCAACATTTCCCAGCCACTGGAGAGGCAGCTGCCTTTGGAGGCTGATATGAGTGAGGAAGAACAGCTGGGGCTTGTTCCAGATGTACGTATGCGCAGAACAGTTAGGAGAGGTGAGCAACAGAGGACAAGGAGCCAACTCAGGAAGCAAAGCACACATGGATGCTAAATGGCCCCTCCCTGGCTGGGGAATAAATAGAAGGAAAAGGGAGTAGTTGTCGTAGGAGACAACAGTTCGTATTTCTGAAGATTTTGCTCATGGCATTTAGTGCCATAAAGACTGCTTGCCAGAGCTCAATTTGCAGCCTTTTGGCTGGGAGCTCACAGCCTCAAAATTATTGCAAGGAACTGAGAAGATCTGAACTGCAGTTAACTCCTTGAAGGACTATTGCCTGGACTTTTCGGTGGGTGAATGCAGTTAATTCACAAGAGTTAAATAAAGAGGGGTTTTTTGTGACAAGGACTGTTTCTTGCTTCTGCTAAGGCTGGTGTCAGGTCCCAGATATTTCTACAGGGACTGTTAAGTTCGGGCAATGAAGAGGCAGGAGACCAACGAGTGGCAACAGCTCTTTAGTTTATTGTGACCCAGCAAAAGACAACCGGCAAAACCCCCTCTTTAAATACTCTTTTGGCTGAGGCTTCAACCAATCAGCAACGTGCAATTTTCCCGCCCAAAATTCCCTCTCGAAGTTCAAAATACATTACACTCCTTCCCTCCCAGAACGCTTTGTACCTCTATTTACATAATATTTACATGCTATCTCTCTACGTAGTCACGCAGGTAGACAGGGCGTCTCCTAACTCTTTCTGACCTGCGCAGTTCATTTTCTGGGAGAGAGTCGAGCTGGTCGGAGGGACTGTTTGTTCCTCCCCGCTCCTCCTCTAGGCCGTTCGGCCCTGGATTATTGGCTGAATCGTTCCTGTTGCCTTCAGGAGGAACCGGTTGGCGTCGCTGGACTTCATCGGAATCAGATAAGTCCTCCGCTCGCCTCGGGTTTGAGTCCGCTGCAGATTCAAACAATTGGTAGTCAGGGCCTGGTTGTTTGGTTTCTAATTTGTTTGGTATATGTTTTCTTAGCTGGTCTATGTGGCGTTTCCATACCCGGCCGTCCTCCATGTCTACTACGTATGATTTGGGTCCGGTTATGCCCAAAATTTCCCCTTTTAACCATGTTGGGCCCTCGCTATAGTTGTGTGCCCATACTAGGTCACCCACTGTCATTTCCCTGGTTTTTCCTTGAATACCCTTGTACCCGTCTGGGGTATAAGTTGGGTTTAGTCGGTCCAGCGGGCACCTGAGTTTCCTGCCCATTAAAAGTTCTGCTGGGCTGCGGCCAGTTGTTACACAAGGGGTCCTATGTTGGACGGCCAGGAAAGTGTCTATTTTTGTTTGCCAGTCGTCTGGACTTATCCTAGATAGCGCTTCCTTGGTGCTCCGAACGAAACGTTCTGCAAGTCCGTTCGTCGCCGGGTGGAAAGGCGCCGAGAGGACATGTCTGATACCCTCTCCCGCTAGATATGCCTCAAACTGATTTGCCGTGAATTGCAGGCCGTTGTCAGAGACTAGGGTGTCGGGCAGGCTGTGTGTTACGAATAGATGCCTTAGGACTGTGATTACTGCTTCGGCCGTTGTGCTTTTCATGAGGATTATTTCCAACCATTTTGAGTAGGCATCTACCACAATTAAAAAGGTCTGCCCATGGAACGGCCCCGCAAAATCTATGTGAATCCTGGACCAAGGCCCCTGGGGTTTCTCCCACTCTCTAACTGGGGCTGTAGGGGGTAGCGACCTCGACTCTTGGCAGGATTGGCATTTCCCTACCCTGTCGCTGATGTCCTTATCCATTAAGGGCCACCATACATAACTCCTCGCTAAACTCTTCATCCGCACAATCCCTGGGTGGCCCTCATGCAACAATTCCAACACATTTTCGCGTAATTTTTCTGGGATAACTACCCTATCCCCCCATAAAAGACACCCCCCTTGAACCAACAGTTCTGATTGTTTTTTCGCAAAGTCTTTGAAACGCTCGCCCGGCGCAGCGGGCCAACCCCTTTGCACCCAACCTATCACAGTCCGAATTGTAATGTCTCTATACGATGCCCTAGCCACCTGCTTGGATGTGACTGGGCCAGAGTCCAAAGAGTCAATTAGTAAGACGGGTGTCCCCAGGGTGGGGTCCTCAATTGTCTCTGGTAGAGGGCATCTGCTCAGAGCATCCACATGCCCTAAGTCTTTTCCTGGGCGGTAGAGCAATTTGTAGGAGTATGCTGCTAGGAAAATAGTCCATCGGGTCAGCCTGGGAGAAAGTGCCACGGGCGTTGGGCGGTCACCCGCTAAAAGCCCGAGAAGGGGTCTGTGGTCCGTGACTATCTCGAAATTTCGTCTGAATAAGTATTCGTGAAATTTCTTAACCCCGGAGACTATGGCCAACGCTTCCCTATCTAACTGGCTGTAGTTCCTTTCCACAGAGGACATCATCCGGGAATAATACGCTATAGGGGCTTCTGTTCCATTCGGTAACCTGTGGCTAAGCACTGCCCCCACCCCATATGGTGAAGCGTTGCAAACTAGTACTAGTGGCAACGTGCCATTGTACTGGATGAGGAGGCTATCGCTGGACAAAAGGTTTTTTACCCCCTCAAATGCCCTAGCCTCTTCTTTTCCCCATGACCACACAGCTTTCTTTGCTAGCAACTTATGTAGCGGTTCGGCTACTGTTGCTTTATTCTTCAAGAATACCGCATAGAAATTAACAAGCCCCAAGAATGCCTGTAATTCTGTTTTATTTTTGGGGCTGGGGCCTTTCTAATGGCCCGTACCTTGCTCTCCGTGGGGTGGATCCCTTCCCTGTCTATCCTGTATCCTAGGAATTCTACAGATTTCACCCCAATATGGCATTTGTTGAGCTTAACCTTAAGCCCCGCAGACCTAAAAATGCCCAACACCTTCCTTAGTTTTACCCCGAGTTCCTCTAAGTTTTCAGCTGATACCAATACATCGTCGAAGTATGGTACCACTCCTGGCAGGCCCTGTAATAATCGCTCCATTAGGTTCTGGAAGAGCCCTGGGGCCATGCTAACTCCGAACTGGAGTCGCGTACATTTGAAAGCCCCACGGTGCGTGACGATTGTCTGCGCCTCAGCTGTGCTGCTATCTACAGGTAGCTGCTGGTAGGCTTGGGCCAAATCGAGTTTGGCGAAGACCTGCCCTTGCCCTAATGAGTGTAGCAGATGTTGCACCACTGGAACGGGGTATGCACTTTTCTGCAACGCTTTGTTAAGCATTGCTTTGTAGTCAGCGCAAATTCGGACCGAACCGTCCGGTTTGACTGGGGTTACTATGGGTGTCTCCCATTTTGCATGGTCAACGGGGACTAATATTCCCTGGCTTACTAACTTGTCCAATTCTCGGTCAATTTTAGGTTTTAGGGCGAATGGGACCCTCCTAGCCTTTAACCGGATCGGGGTGACTTGGGGGTCGAGGTTGAAAGAAATAGGGGTCCCCACGTACTTGCCCAGGCAATCCTTGAATACATCCTCGAACTCCTTCAGTAGTTCGTCTCTGAGGATGACATCGCTCCTGTGGACCCCGGTCACTCCCATACCCAAAGCTCGGAACCAGTCCAACCCTAGCAAACTCGGTAGAGTTCCGTTTACTATGGTGATCGGCAGGGTCTTTGTGAATTGTCCATATTTGACCTGGACGGCTGTAGCTCATCGAACAGGGATCCGATTCCCCTGGTAGTCCTGCACCCTCAGCTTCTGGGTTTGTAGCTGACGTTTAGCGATCGCTGGCAAGTCTCTCACGATGGTGTCCCAGGACATAATTGTGATTGACGACCCAGTGTCTACTTCCATGGCACACGGCACCCCTGGGTAAATATCTTTTTCTCTAGTCGTGTCGATGCGTGGCCCACTCTCACAGTGGTCTGGTTTAACTTCGTGCCCTTTTTAAATGGACCAATCCCTGGCCGCTTCGCTGCTCCCGTGCTCTGATTGGTCGGTTTGAATTTTTGGCGGGAAGGTTGGGGGGCTCGGCAGGCCCAAGCTATGTGTCCTTTTTTTTCACACCGCCGACAAACCGCATCCTTGAATCTGCAGTTTTGCCGTTGGTGTTGCCCCCCGTAACTCACACATTCGTCCCGGTCACCTCTCTCCAGCCTCCCGGTGTGGAACACCTCTTCCTCTTCCTCACCTTCCGATTCGGCCTGGACTTCCTCGCTGTGGACCGGTGTAGTCTTTGTCCCGGCACCCTGCGCGTTTGGCTTTTGCAAGGTCTCCGCCGCCTTGGTGGACATCTCATGAGCTCTGGCTTCGTCCAGGGCTATCACTAGAGTCAGGTTGCTTTTAGACAGCAGCTGCCTTTGTAGTCTGATGTCTCTGACCCCACAAATGAGCTGTTCGAGTAAGGAGTCCTCCAAATCTCTGTACTCGCAGTGGTTTGCGGCTTTCCTCAATGTGGCCATGTACACACTTATTGATTCGCCTTCTCGCTGTACCCGTTGCCTCAATTCGAAATGTTGGACGAACTTTGAGGGTACCGGTGTGTAGTGCGCTCAAAGTGTTGTTTGTAGTGTCTGCCACGGTACCGATTGTACCGGCGTTGGTTCTGAGAGTGACTCCGCCGTATCGAAGACCTCTGGACCGCAGTGGCTCAGGAAGTATGCTCGCTTCCGATTGTCCAAGACTCCCTGTAGTTCGTTTGCTTCGAGGAAACACTCGAAACGAGCCATGTACGACCCCCATTTTTCCTTGGCTGGGTCGAATGGCGCTGGCGGCGTGTAGCTGGACATCGCTATTTTCCGCCTTCGCAAACTGGCTGGGTTAAGGAATTCCTGGTTCCTTCAGCTCTTTCTTTTGATCTCACTGCCTCAACATCCCATCCTCGTCGCCAATGTTAAGTTTGGGCAATGAAGAGGCAGGAGACACCCCTTCATTGCCCAACCAGGTCTCCGTGCGCCTATAATATCCGGCACCCCTGAATTAGATCATGTATTAGGGGGCCTTATTGGCCACGGACCGTGCGTTGCATAACATCAGGCGAAGGCCCAGGCCCTGAGGGTCCTGACCATCCGGGAATGGGTAAAGTTAGGGGATCGGGCACGCGATCGCCTGCATACATCGAACGCTGACCCCTATATCGATACGATCCCCTTCCGCCATATCTGCCCCTCCCACTTACCGTGCCAATAGACTCACCTCACACAAAGGAACACCTCCCCCATAACCTCCGAACCCATTTGATAATCGCCACGAGCATGCGCTGGAACTGGTTTCCCTCCCGACGGGCTACCCCCATCACCCGCTCTACCCCTCCCACCCCTTAAAAATGCCCTATCTAAAAAACCCCAAAGGCTCTTTCTTCTCGCATGCCACCTCTGTGGGTCCCAAGACCCGTCATTGAGGCCGGCCCTTGGTAGCGATATGGGCCATTCCTGCGAGGCAGGGGCACCTCGCAGGCGCAAGAGTTCACGTGCAGTGTAGCGCATAGGAAAGTGCGAATCGGCGAATCGGCGAGGGATGCTAAGGTGGTAAAATCCCAAAGTAATAGAAATGATGAGTCTTCCAGCGGGAGTCCAGTTGGTCAAAGGACAGATGGAGCAGGAACCGGATAGCGATAACAGAACAGGAACAGACATGCCGACAGTCTCCATAGCATGCCTATGGGAAGCAGTTCTACAGATCTTAATCAGGTAGACGTGGCTAGCGGTCAGCCCAAGTCGAGACCAGTCCAACCTGGTCCACTCCAGTCCAATCCACTCCATCCCGCTGATGGAAATGCATGACCGCCCAGTTTAGATGACCCATAGTCCGGGATAGGGATAGAGGGGAGCGGAAATAAAATGGAGCAAGCCAGGCCATAAGGCCACAAAGGAAAATACGATGGAGCAAGCCAGGCCACCAAGGGCCATTCGATGACACATGATGGAAAGCTGCGACCAAACAGGCCACAAGAGGGGACAAACCTCAGCCACGGTTCCGGCCTCCTCTCCCACCGAGGCGTTACCACACCCATCCTCGGTGGAGCTGCCAAATACAGGGCGCCGTTGGACAGGCACCTTGCGGTCCACACAGCCCCGCCGGGCCCAACCAGCACCGATGGAACTGGCGCCGATGGAACTGGCGCCAAAGGAGCCGGCAAACCCACCGACAGGCAAAGACGGGCCGGGATTCGCGCCAGCCGAAACCAGGCCGAATCCACACCCCGAAGCCGTCGGAGCCAGGCCGGAATCACCGACGATCTCACGCCGCTGAAATTTGGCCAAGATCGCCGGGGTCGCCGCTGGAAAGGGCTCCGCTAGGCAGGGCTCGCCGCTGGACCGCTGGACCGCTGGACCGCTGGGCAGGGCTCCGCTGGGCAGGACTCGCCGCTGGGCCGCTGGACAAGGCTCCGCTGAGCAGGGCTCGCCACTGGGCCGCTGGGCAGATCTCCGCTAAGCAGGGCTCGCCGCTGGGCAGGGCTCCGCTCCGCTGGGCAGGGGTCCGCTAGGCAGGGCTCGCCACTGGGCCGCTGGGCAGGGCTCCGCTGGGCAAGGCAGGGCCAGAACTGAGGCCGGGGCCGGAGCCTGCAACAAACAGCAGGCCTCCCTCGCCTCCCTCGCATCTCCGCTTCCTCCAAAATGGCCGCCCCCTTCCGGACCGCCACTCCGTCCCTCGGCCCGTTCTCGATATATAAGTCTAAATGCTATTGCTATTGCTAACACTGCCCACTGCCGGGAGTTCGAGCCTGACTGGGTCAAGGTTGACTCAGCCTTCCATCTTTCTGAGTTCACTAAAATGAGGACCCAGTTTGTTGGGGGCAAGAGGCTGACTCTGTAAACTGCCTAGAGAGGGCTGTAAAGCATGTGAAGTAGTATCTAAATCTAAGTGCTATTGCTATTGGTCACACTCATGGATGATGTCTGGTGGGAGCAGGATGGAGGTCCTTGCTCTCCTTGACCTATCACCATTGACCATAGTATCCTTTGGGGCTGATTTAGGGGCCTGGAGGTGGGCAGCACAGTTTTGTACTGGTTCACTTCTTTCCTCTGAGGCTGATCCCAATCGATGTCAATGGGGAACAAGAAGTCCAGCCCATGGTTGCTCCTTTATGGGGTGCTACAAGGTTGAAGGGATCTTAAAGGTCTTCTCCAGTGATGCTCAGTGCTCAAGCAAGCAGGCCACAGTGTGGCTGAGCGTGGTGTGCATTGATGAGGCAGTGGCATCAAGTGACTGAGGGAACTTTTAAGAGGGTCCTATTACAGCGTGTTTCTCTTGATTTGGGGCCACATCAAACAGCAGATTCCATCTTGCTCTGGGTTCTTTCTTTTTTTCTTTGACAAGTTTTAATTCTGCCAAATGATGCTTGTGGTCCACGACCTACTTCTCCTTCCCTGCTATCTCGCAACCAGATAACAGCAGCTGAGCAGAAACATGAGACTCCCATGCCTTGAGCGAGCTTTACTAATTTGATTTTGTTATCTCCATATTTAAAAATGATATTGTGTGACAAGCAGGCAATCAGACAAATTAAACAAAATGCTTCCATTCATTCGGCCCCCCACAATCCAGCTAAGGGGCAGATTAAAAATATCCATCATATAACACATGGCAAAAAGGAAAGCAAACATTGAGTGTGATCCAGTGCATTTTTTCTGGATTTATCTACCCATTTTGCACTTGCTGGGAGCTGAAGGCAAGGCAAGGGAGTGGGGGAACAGGACAAAAAGCAAGAAAGCACCAGAAGTGAAGACAAGAAACAATGGATGGATCAAGGAGAGAAGCAACCTGGAATTAAGGAGCAAATTCTTAACAATGAGGGCAACTGAAGTTCATGTGGAACTTTAAACAGGAGACTTCTGATCACAACCAGGAGTTCAGCATAGCTCCTATCTTGGTGGCACCTGCTGGGTGAGTATAGGGATATCCTTAACTGCCGGGCTGTTTGATGCTTCCCAGTGTTCTTCAGGGGTAAAATCACATGCAGCACATTGCAGGATCCCCAGTTATCAGATGGCCAAGGTATGGAAGTTGGCAGACAAAGCCTCTTCTTCCAGGGAAGACTGTCGAAGACTACTTCAGCTTCAATTGCAACAATACACGAGCACACAATAGATTTAAACTTAATGTTAACTGCTTCAAACTTGAGTGCAGAAAATATGACTTCAGTAACAGAGTTGTTAATGCTTGGAATACACTACCTGACTCTCTGGTCTCTTCCCCAAATCCCCAAAGCTTCAACCAAAAACTATCCACCATTGACCGCACCCCATTCCTAAGAGGTCTGTAAGGAGAGTGCATAAGAGCACCAGCGTGCCTACCGTTCCTGTCCTATTGTTCCCTTTCATTATATCCAATTAATATAGTTATTACATACTCATACTTATATATAAGCTTATATATTGTATAATTATTTCATGCTTATGCTTATATATACTGTGTGACAAAATATATAAATAAATAAAGGGTGCAGAAAAGGCCCCTTGGGCTACAGACAAATTGGCTGATTCAACAAAATCTGCAACTCTAAAGGTTGCCCACAGGGTGAACAACACTGTGCCGGATTAAGGAAGGCCCCCTCCCCCTCCCCCCATCTTGCTGCGATTACGGCTGAGCCTGTTTGTTCTGGGCCTTGGTTTGCTACTCAAAGAATAAGATGCTAATGGAAGAAAGCAAGGGCTGGGACTGTGGAAGGCAGCCCTCCTTCCCCTTGACTCATTTGCACACACACACACACACACACACACACACACACACACACACACAAACACACACACACACACACACACACACACACACACACACACACACATACACAAACACCCTTTCCCTATTTTGTTGGCTCTCTTCCTCTCCTTTCCTTCATCCATTCTAACAACCCCTCCTCGGAGTGCTGCCCCCTTCTGCTTCTTTGTCTCTTTGCCTTTGTCTGACCTGACAAGGCTGTAGGTCATCTACCTATAACTTTCCCATGCAATGCACCCTGGAAAGGGCGGCTTCACTTGCAGACCTTGGAGATCAGCTCCTTGCTTATGAAAAGTATTTCATACTTTTGCCATAAAGCCCCACTCTCTGAATGGAAATTTCCCCTCTTCCATCAGAGAAGTCTTGCAAGGGCTAAGCAAAGCACCCAATTAGAGAGAAGAGATGGCCTTCCTCCCACTACCTGCTCCTTTTCCCCCTTGAAAGAGGTAATTGATTCTCGGCCAGAGCCTCAGCAATTTCCAGGTCTTCAGTGGAATGAAAAAAGTTCATAAATCATCCAAATTAAAGCTTTGGGGGCAACTCTAGCAATTTTGCTTACAACAAAGAAACATAGAAACTACAGCAGCCTTCAAATCTACAGGCTCAATGAGTCCTTCTTCACTCTACTGAAATCACCATATCTCTTAATTTTACTGGGTCAGTACAACATAGATTAGGCCCCCCGGGCATAATTCTGCTTTGCTTTCCCACAATCTGGAGATGGACTCTTAGGAAGAGCTTGGTAACTCCCATGTGTGATAACTTTATGTGAATCTGGATTTGTTATGCAAGGAGTTGCAGAGTGATGTTCCAATTCTGAAGTATTCTGAAGTAACATGGCAGTAGACAGGATAGTCACAAAATTAAAGATTGTCACTTGTAGACATCCAGTTGGCTTTGCTTTCTACATGGGATCCACCCTGCCTGCATGAGGGCTACAAGGAGCAAGTACAGAAGGAGGAGTCTACACCCAGGCGTATCTCTGGCAAGGACCATGTTCAGATGTTGGTTGTTCTTTGCATGGAGAAAAAAAATTGCAACTGGTGCATGGAAGCTCCCAGCAGAGAAAAGAGATGTAAGATTTAAACCACTAGGTTGCATGGCTGCACATTCATTGTGTGAGGCTTATGTCGGCAGCTTCTGGTTTTCTGCAATACTGCAACTTTTTCTAGCATGTCTTGTCTTAATAATGCTTTTAATAAATAATACTGTTGTGTCTTGCCCGCTCTCACCGCAGCCGGGGTCTGCTTATCTGCTTCCGAACGCTGAAGAATGTCCTCCCGGCCCCAGCCCTGGCTCCATGCCCAGACAGGCTGAGGAGGGGGCATCTCCCGGCCCCAGCCCTGGCTCCATGCCCAAGCAGGCTGCAGAGGAGGGAGCATCCCCCGGCCCCAGCCCTGGCTCCATGCCCAGGCAAACGGAGCAGCTAGACCCCTCCCCCTCCTCCACAGCATGTGAGCCTGAGGAAAGTTTATTTCCAACAGCTGCTGATTGGAGTGACCCTCGCATCAGAAGACTGGATAGGCGGAGGCAACAGAAGGAAGGGAGGGGCAGGCCTTAATGAGTGCTGAGTCATGGAGCCACACCCCATGGCCTATATAAAGGATCTGCTTTCTGGCAGTCTCTGAGTCAGGCAAAGTCGAACTTATCTTGCTGAAGTCACTTTCTGGTCTCCTGCCTGCTCTGAGGACTTTGCTAGGACTTTGGCAGAGCTGCAGAGGCAAGCCTGATTCGGATTTCCCTGACCCGGCCGTCAGCGGAGGAGTGGGACACGACAATTACTTTTGGGTAGATATGTGAAAAGAGCAAATTCCAATAATAGAATGTCTGGGGAGATTCTCAGTCATCCAGGTCCTAGTTGTCTCAAAGGAGCTTTAAAACATTTCGCTTCTCATCCAAGAAGCTTCATCAGTTTTAATGGTGGAGTAATGGAAGGATAAACTCCCAGGGAACCTCCAGAGCTCCCAGAGTTGTTGGCATGCTCTCTGGCAGCTCTTGAGGCCACTTGGGGGTTTATTCTTCCATTCCCCCACCATCCAGTCTCAGTACTTATCCCTCCATTCTGCCCCCCACCCCCACCCCTGACTCTCCGCCATTACAACTGATGGAATTTCTTGGATGAGAAACAAAACTTTTTGTTCTTCTTCCTCGAGGAAAGAGTTGCCTTTTGAGAAAGCACCTTGGAGACTCCAAAAGGAGAGAATCTCTGTAGCGCAGGTTGAGCAGTGAAGAAGTCCTTGCTGCTGTTGAAGCTGGGCTCTTTGCTTGCAGATGTTTCATTCCCTGACCACAAACAAGAAGCCAGAGAGAAAATGATTTTCCTTGTCTTGATTCTCTTCTGTACGGCATAATCCATTTTGAATCTCATGCAGATTTCATGGAGGGAAATTGGAACCAAGTGCAGCCCCTCCTAAGCGCCTGAGGCCCTGGTGCCTGGAAAAAATTGAAGCTGGTTTCTTCTACCCTTGTAAGCATAATTGCCTTATCACTCCAGCAGGACAGGAAAATATCTATATTTCAAAGGACAATTTCAGTCTTCATATTAAGAAAAATCCACAGTGGAGGTTTTTAGAATATAAAGCACTTTCACTCTGTTAATTCTTGGTGAAATGTGAATTCTTCTTTGGGGTGCTACTTTATATGAAGAAGGAAATAACGAAGGAGGGAGGGAAGCTGATCGGACTGACCAGTTAGATTTTCAAGACAAAATAGGCCACTCGGTCTGATTGGAATTATGATTATTAATATAATATCGGGCCATAGAATTATTTGGTTGCCTGTTAAAAATAACAATACCAATTTATAAATTGCAATTAGCATAAAACTGGATGGGATAAACTCAAGATCACGTGAAGTGATCTTGAGTTAGAACAATCAATAAGTGGAACAACTTGCTTGCAGAAGTTGTGAATGCTCCAATACTGGAAATTTTTAAGAAAATGTTGGATAACCATTTGCCTGAAATGGTGTAGGGTTTCCTGCCTGGGCAGGGGGTTGGACTAGAAGACCTCCAAGGTCCCTTCCAACTCTGTTGTTATGTTATGTTATGTTATGTTATGTTATGTTATGTTATGTTATGTTATGTTATGTTATGTTATGTTATGTTATGTTATGTTATGTTATGTTATGTTATGTTATGTTATGTTATGATGTTAAATTTACTACCACTTTATAATGCCTTGCTAAGGCTACACTTGGAATACTGCATTCAGGTTTGGTCACCACTATGTAAAAAAGATCTTGAGACTCTAGAAAGAGTACAGAGAAGAGCAACAAAGATGATTAGGGGCCTCTCCAAAATTCCACTTCTTAATATTTTTCTCCCTTTCTCCCATTATCTTCTTCTTTTTATATTTATTGTACCTTTTCCCCTGAATCCTTTCTCTAACTTTCAAGACTATTACCCTCATAATTCTCCCCCTGTTTTTACCCAGTCTTTTCCCATTTCCTTCTCTTCCATTCTTTTTTGGGGGATATTCCCCCTTTCCATTTTTTTTGTCACTGTCAATCCCAGTGTAATTATGTATCTTTTTATCTTCAGTTTTTTCCCTTCAACTTTGTGTTCTTGCTTCTCATTTATAGTCTCTTTTTTCCATTTTTGTGTATTCTAACCAGGCTTCTGTTTCTTTATTGCTCTTAAATGCTTCACACACATTTTTAAGCATCTCCATTAGTTCCTCATACTCCCAATCCTCCATATTGTCAATTCAAAAATTGTTATTTTAATTTATGTTTAATTAAGATTCAAGTCCATGTAATCTCTCTCTTTTTTTCAAATAATATCCAGTTCAAATATTTATCTAGTCCATTCCAATTTAAGGTTTTGTTCTTTTTCACCTCCTTTCAAAGTCAAGACCCAGATGTTTAAAAATAAACAAATACTCCTTAAAATTTCTCACAGTAGTCAATACTTTCTCTTCAATTTCTTTTCCTTTTATTGTTTTTAATTTCTCCAAATTCCATTTTAAATCCAATTGTAAAATTTCCTTTTTTGTGCTTTGATATTTTAGCTTCCTCTTTGTTCTTTCTTCCAATATCAAAATTATCACAAATAATTCAAATCTCCATTAAAGAGTTCCTCTGAGCCTTCGAGGAACTTGCCTGTTTCACTTGGTCATGCAAAGAGCCTCTCCTTCTTCACCATCCCTCAAGATGGTTCCAGTCTGAAGACCCCCACAACAGTGGTTTGTCTGGTTGGATTTTCATGAGGCTTGTCAAAGCCCGCTATTTTCCAGCCAGTCTTGCTGTGATGCTTCCGGAGAAGAATAATAGAGAAAAGGAAGGGAAATAAAGCATTTATTAGTTCAGGGGTCTCCAACCTTGGCAACTTTAAGACTTGTGAACTTCAATTCCCAGAGTTCATCAGCCAGCTTTGCTCTGGGAACTCTGGGAGTTGAAGTCCACAAGTCTTAAAGTTGCCAAGGTTGGAGACCCCTGTATTAGTTGATTTAAGAGAACTGTGTTAATAGTAGAAATTGTATGTAAGAAACAAACACGATGAAGTATATTGTTTATTATAAAATGGATCAGCAGATGTAATATGAAATGTAATTTGGTTTAACTTTGAAAATAATTGAAATTAAGATATAAAATTGAAATGTTAGTAAATGATGAAATAAAATAATTAATTGATGTTAGAATAAGAAATTAGGAATTAAGGAAAATAAAAGGTGGAAGGTTAACTAAAAAGGTTTCAATGTAAAAATGGACTAAGATGAAATACATTGTTAATAATCAAAAAGTCTAATGGGAGAAACGTATTCAATAGAGAAAAATCGGGGTTGCTCGGATACCATTTTGGAAAATATCAAATTGAAAATGAATATAACAATGTAGAGAGAATGGAAAGAGGAGTAGAGGGATAGAAGGAGGGGAGGAGAGGAAGGAAAGAGAGGAACAGAAAAAAGGGAAAAGGAGAGGAAGAAAGGGAGGGGGAACAAGAATAGGAAAGAAGATCAGAAAGGGAGGAAGGAAGGAGGAGTAGGGGAAAAGAAGGGGAAGTAGAGAAGGAGAAGGAGAAGGAGAAGGAGAAGGAGAAGGAGAAGGAGAAGGAGAAGGAGAAGGAGAAGGAGAAGGAGAAGGAGAAGAAGGATTGTTGTAAAATAAGGGAGATGGAATGGTAGAAGGGCAACTCCACGTATACTCAAACTTATTAGGATGAAGAATGAACTAATATGAAAGTTAAAAGAGAATATGTATGATTATCAATGGATAAGATAAGAAAACTAATTGAAATAATGTTAAGAAATTAGGATGGTGATACTGTTTATATAATAGGTATAGAAGTATTAAGACAAGATAAAAAAGTAGGGAAAAAGAATATTTTGGCAGAAATTGAAACTATGTAAAGTGTATTTGGATATGATAAGTTATATAAGATATGATTCGGTCAATACTCTGTTCATAAAATTTGTATGTGAAAGAAAAAAAATCAGTAAAACTTGATTAAAAAATGATGATTGGGGGCTGGAAATTAAAACATATGAATAACGGTTGCAGGAACTGACTATGTCTAATTTAATGAAAAGAAGGACTAGGGGAGACATCATAGCAGTCTTCCAATATCTCAGGGGCTTCCACAAAGAAGAGGGAATCAAGCTATTCTCCAGAGCACCTGAGGGCAAGAGAAGAAGCAATTGGTGGAAACTAATCAAGGAGAGAAGCAACTTAGAACTAAGGAGGAATTTCCTGACCGTTAGAACAATTAATCAGTGGAACAGCCTGCCTCCAGAAGTTGCGAATGTTCCAACACTAGAAGTTTTTAAGAAGAAGTTGGATAACCATTTTTCTGACGTGGTATAGGATTTCCGGCCTAACAGGAGGTTGAACTAGAAGACTCTGAAGTCCCTTCCAACTCGCAATTTAGGCGTCCTCATGGATGTACGGCTGTCCTTAGAAGAGTATATGATGGCTGTCGCCAGGGGAGCTTTTTATCAGGTACGCTTGATACACCAGTTGCGTTCCTTCCTAGACCAGGATTCCTTATGCACGGTCATTCACGCCCTCGTCACTTCCCGCCTGGACTACTGTAATGCTCTCTACATAGGGCTCCCCTTGAAGAGCACCCGGAGGCTCCAACTGGTCCAGAATGTGGCTGCGCGGGTAATAGAGGGAGTAACTTGAGGCTCCCATATAACACCTCTCCTGCGCTAGCTGCACTGGTTGCTGGTGGTCTTCTGGGTGCAATTCAAGGTGCTGGTTACTACCTTTAAAGCGCTCCATGGCATAGGACCGGGTTATTTACGGGACCGCCTGCTGCTACCAATAGCCTCCCACCGACCCGTGCGCTCCCATAGGGTCGGTCTCCTCAGGGTGCCGTCAGTCAAACAATGTCGACTGGCGACCCCCAGGGGGAGGGCCTTCTCTGTGGGGGCTCCTGCCCTCTGGAATGAGCTGCCTCCGGGGATACGTCAACTCCCTGACTTCCGGACCTTTTGACGCGAGCTAAAGACCTTTTTGTTTCATCGTGCGGGGCTGGCTTAATGTAGTTTTAATGGGGGTTTTATTATAGTTTTAGTTTGTTTCGGCCTAATTGAATTAGCTTTTTAATATATTTTTAAATTTTTGTGAAATCTGTTTTTTATTTGGCTGTAAATCACCCTGAGTCCTTCGGGAGAAGGACGGTATATAAATTAAATAAATAAATAAATAAATAAACTCCGTTATTCTATTCTATTCTATTCTATTCTATTCTATTCTATTCTATTCTATTCTAGATGGATTATATTTGCAACATTCAACATTTAAAACATTCAAATTTTTATATTGGCAAATGCTGGTACTTCCATCGATTTCTTGCTTTTGTGAAAAATATTAAATGCAAAAAGTAACAGTCGACATTAAATATTTATTTTGTTCATAGATGAAATTTAAGAATAAAATTAAGAAAAATGTGTTCAGTGACTTTAAAATAAGCTTTATCTATTTGGTCACCAACTTTATTCATGTTTTATATTCTCCCCCCAGAATTAAACCTCCCTCTTACACTATTTATAAGAATGAATTTATTGATGGCTTCTTTAAATGATGAGGAAGGCTCAGGGGGTCAGTGACAAGAAGAGAGGATCTGCAAGCAAAAAAATCTTTGAGTGGCTGGTTGCCACAGCTTTGTTGCCCTTCAACTCTTCATCGCATTCACAGCTTGTGGGAAGGTCAGCAGGATTGGCTCTGTCATTTCTGGGCTTCTTCCCAGCATCTCCCCCTATGTCCCACTCTGACCCTGACTGAATAAAGTTGGGAGGGAAGCAGACCAAGTGAGTCTCAACCAGCCTTTTCCCTTCCCCTCCCTCCTCTCCTGCATGGAAATGTTGATAGAGAAGGATGAGGATGATGAAGATAGATAGAAAATTATAGTCTCTGTTTCTGTCTCTGCCTCTGTCTGTCTGTCTGTCTGTCTGTCTGTCTCTCTCTCTCTCTCTCTCTCTCTCTCTCCCTCCCTCCCTCCACACCCACACACCCATTCTATTTCTCCATCCATCCATCCATCCATCCATCCATCCATCCATCCATCCTGGTTCTCCTGGCCATGCCTCACCGAGCCCAGCTGCCAGACTGGCGCAAAAGGCAGGCAGGCTCATCAGTGCCACTGAGTTGCATCAGTAACGAGGCCCACAGTCATTTCCAGAGGCTGAACACTGACTTGGGATGATAATGCAATGCAGACTCTAGAAGTGATTGAAACTGATTTGTACAATATCCCTTTGGATGGCGTGAAGGTGACTGTCTGGTAGCAATCCAACTAATGATGCCGGTTTCAGAGCAGGCTGAAATAGAATAGAATAATGCAGTTGGGAGGGACCTTGTAGGTCTTCTAATCCAACCCCTTGGCCAAGCAGGAGACCCTGTACTATTTCTGACAGATGGCCATCCAGCCTCTTGAAAGTCTCAAGTGATGAAGCTCCCACAACTTCTGAAGGCAACTTCTGTTCCATTGGTTGATTGTTCTCACTGTCAGAAAATTCCTCCTTATTTCCAGGTTAAATCTTTCCTTGATCAATTTCCTTGTCTGGCTTTCTCTTGACTCTTCACAGTTCCCATCCTCAGCATGTCTTGCTGTCTCAGGGCTAAAATTGACCCAACATGGAGGTACAGCCTGTTGCTGTGTTAGCCTCCTGTCTGTCTGCTCACAATGACAGTACAGCACAGAGACATGACGATGCTGGATTTTATTTTAAGAACACAAAAGTGAATGTGTAATTTGCATTTTGTTGTGCAAATAGCCAAAAACCCCAATCTTCAGCTTGATGGAGAGTCGTAGTTGGAGAAAATGATCAAAACCATGTCACACAGGAAAGAGGGTTTCCATTCACAAAGAAATCATTATGGTTAATTTAATTCATTGTAGCGTTTAATATAGAAAAGCTTTTCTACAGAGACTGGGAAAAAAGCCAACGTTTATAAATAAAGGGGTTTTATTTTAAAAGCTAATGTAGTAGACAGGATGCTTTGGGGTTATTTTATCTTTTTCTTTCTCTCTCTGCCTTTCTTTTAACATACATGCAAAGCTGGCCTTGTATCGGCAGAAACAAGTGGAGGCGGGCACGGAATTGGCTGCTATCTGCAGTTTACAAATTGCTTTTAAAAAAACCACACAATATCGTATTCCTTCAGAACACAAATAGCTTTTAAAAACCTGCTTCCTTTCCTTTCTCTTTTTTTTTCCAGACATTATTTATGTTAGTATCCCTGGCGCAGATTTGCCAGAAGGGCTTTAAGGCCACATTTCTCCCACAGTTTAAAAGTTTAACAACAGCTCCGTCTCTGCAGGGAATCCTGTATATCGCAGAAAGGTGCTAAAATACAGAGGCTGAAAAGAACCTGGACAGCATTGCCAACAAACCATAGTTCTTTGCAGACAATATAGACAATAACTGATGGGCTCCATCAGCAAGAAGGTGTTGCTAACTACCAGAGTCCCATAGCTCTCCAAAAAAGGTTTTAAGGATGGGCTAGGATAATGATCTGGACCAGGGGTCTCCAACCTTGGTCCCTTTAAGACTTGTGGACTTCAACTCCCAGAGTCCCTCAGCCAGCAAAGCTGGATAAGGAACTCTGGGAGTTGAAGTCCACAAGCCTTAAAGGGACCAAGGTTGGAGACCCCTGATCTGGAAAATGCTCTTTTGGGTGAAATTTCTGCATTTCCAGAAAGAAGAGATGTCATAATCATGCAACACTAACTTCCAGGACCTCCTGGGAAAACAAACTTGGCCAGGTCTACAAGGTCCCCCTCAAATTGTCAGTGATCTTGTTGACTGATTCATTTTCTAACAAGATAAAGAAAAACCAAGGCCTACCTAGTTCTGTTCCTAACCAGTATGAAAGAGCTGGTTAAGAAGGAGGAGGAGGAGGAACTTTGTGCAAAAATGACAGTACTATATTGGGGATCTAGATACTACAGAAAGGGAACTAGAATAGAAGCCTAATTCTGTTGCAGTCCTCTAAATTTCAAGAGAGTTAATTGTGATAACCTTAGCAAGAGTCCAAGGGTAGAAATCCTCAAGTTAAAGGGAGTGAAGGTGGGTCTGGAACATCTAAAAAAATAAGGCATTCATTATAATCACACAGTATTCCGGAAAAACAGTGAAGTGTGACTTAGTAAAGCCATATGGATTCATGGAGCATATTCAATTGAACTGTGAATTAATAAGAGCATGTAGAAGAAATAAAAGATGAGTCAAATTATTAAGGAAGTGTACCAGCGTATAGCTAACATCTATAGAAAGAAAGCTGGAATGGCCAAAGTGCCAAAGCAACTCTTCCAAAGAGTTGGTAGGGATTGTTATGTATTCATGTTGTACCTTTAAATATTTGAGCGGGAAATCAGCACGTTGCTGATTGGTCGAAGCCTCCAGCAAAACTGTATAAAAGGAGAGGTTTTTCCCCCAGCCTGTTGCTGGGTTCACCCTATATTAAAGAGCTGTTGTCACTACCCTGGTCTCCAGCCTCGTTACTTCCAGAACCTAACATTGGCGACGAAGGTGGGATCTCGAGGCTAAGGAGAACCAGAACCGAGCTGAAGCACGATGGGCCGAACCCAGCAAACCCAGGGCAGAAAGCGGAGATGGCCAGTTACACTCCGCCCGCACCGTTTGACCGGCTAAGGAGAAATGGGAGCATATGACCCGTTTGAAAGCTTTCTAAAGCCAACGAACTGCAGGAGTTCAGATAACCGAAGAGGGCTTATTTCCTAAGCCACTGCGGTCCGGAGGTCATCGACATCGCGGAAGCCCTGGCAGAAAGAGTCGTGTCATGGCCAACTTTACAGACTTTACTAAAAACCACCCGCACCGCGCCGTCCAAATCGTGCGGTTTGAATTCGAGGCGAAGGCAGATGGGGCGAATCCATCGGTGACTACATGGCGCCCTAAGAAGAGCGTCCAAGGACTGCGGATACCGTGACCTGGGCGGTGCTCCGAGCAACTCATCCGAGGTCAAAGACATCCGTTTGCGGCGGCTGCAAGAGCAACCTACGCTACCGCTCTGGGCGAAGCCAGAGCACATGAAATCCTCCCAAGCAGCAGAGACACTGCAGAAGCCTGTCCCACAAAGGCGGCGAAGGCAACTCCGGTGCACCAGGAGGAGGTTCAGACCGAATCCGGCGGTGAAGATGAGGAAGGGTCTGCCGGACCGAGCGCGACAAAGGGACCGAGGCGAATGCGGAAGCTGCGAGGTCAACACCAGCGCCAAGCTGCAAGTTTAAGGCGCGACATGCGGTGTGGGAAGAAAGGGCACCTAGCTCAAGTTTGTCGGCGGCCCAACCTTCCGCGAAAATTCAAATCGGCCAATCAGGCCGGAATCGGCGACCGCGATTGGCTCAAAACAAAAAGGCAGTTCAACCAAACAACTGTGGTCATAGGCGCGCCTCGACCAAAGTGGAGAAGAAGATCTTCACCAAGCCAAAATAGAGTCGGTGCCGGCTTGAAGTAGACACGGGATCAGCGATCACCATCATGTCCTGGGACACTTTGGCGAAGTCGCTGCCGTCCGTCGTGCGCCACCTGCAACGGCTGAGTCCACGACTACCAGGGAATCGCATCCCTGTTCGAGGACCACCTCCGTCCGAGTCGGTCGGTCCACATAAAAGACCCTGCCCATCACGATCGTCGAAGGAACTCTGCCCAGTCTGTTGGGACTAGACTGGTTTCGTGCCCTGGGCATGGGAGTGACTGGCATCTACAGTGTGACTGTAACCTGAAAGACATTCTCTTTACGAGTTCGAAGATGTCTTCAAGGACTGCCTGGGCAAGTACAAGGGGACCCCTATTTCCTTCAACTTAGACCCCCAGGTAGCCCCCATTAGGCTTAAGGCGAGGAGGGTCCCCTTTGCCCTAAAACCAAAAATCGATAAGGAGCTGGATAAGCTCATTAATCAGGGATTTTGGTGCCAGTCGATCACGCAAAGTGGGAGGCATCGTCACCCATAAACGGACGGGTCAATTAGAATTTGCGCTGACTACAAGGCGGCTTAACAAAGCCTTACAGAAAAGCGCTTACCGGTTCCGTGGTGCAACACTTATTGCACTCTTTGGGGCAAGGGCAAGTCTTTGCAAAGTTAGACTTGGCCCAAGCCTACCAACAACTGCCAGTAGGCGCACAGCAAGCGATTGTGCACAGGGGGCCTTCAAGTGCACCGATTGCAATTTGGGGTCAGTGTGGCACCAGGGCTGTTCCAAAACCTGATGGAGCGACTACTGCAGGGGCTCCCAGGGTAGTTCCCTAGATGATGTCCTAATTTCAGGGAAAACATGGAGGAATTGGGGAGGCGGTTAAGAAAGGTCTTGAGCATTTTCCGGACAGCGGATTAAAAGTCAAGACAAACAAATGCCAGATAGGGGTCGAATCCGTCGATTTCTTGGGCTACGGATAGACAAGAAAGGAATTCACCCTACTGAGAGCAAGGTTAAGGCAATTAGGAAGGCTCCAGCGCCCAAAAACAAAGCAGAGCTGCAGGCATTCCTGGGATTGGTTAATTTTCGCGGTCTTTTAAAGAACAAAGCAACCGTTGGAACCGCTGCATAGGCTCTTAGGAAAAATACTGTTTGGTCTTGGGGAAAGTCAGAAAATAGGGCTTTTGAAGCAGTAAAGAACCTGCTCTCAAGTGATAGCCTGCTCATCCAATATCACGACTCATTACCCTAGTGCTGGTTTGCGATGCCTCCCTTATGGGGTGGGGCTGTACTCAGCCATAGACTTCCAAAGCGGCACAGAAGCCCCTATAGCGTTCTACTCTAGAACGATGTCCTCCCAGAGAGGAACTACAGCCAATTAGACAAAGAAGCACTAGCCATTGTGTCAGGGGTCAAAAATTCCAGTATGTCTTTGGGCGGAATTTTGAAATCGTGACTGACCACAGACCGCTACTAGGGATACTGGCTGGCGACCACGCCTGTGGCACTTTCGCCACGCTTGACCGATGGACTATATTCTTAGCCGCTTATTTACAAGCTGCAGCATCGACCAGGAAAAGAAGTGGGGCATGCAGCGTTAAGCCGATGCCCACTACCAGGCGACCGAAGACCCCACTCCGGGGCCCATCCTCCTTATTGACTCGTTGGACTCTGGCCCAGTCACATCAAAGGAAGTGGCTCGGGCATCATACCGGACATTGTGTTAAGGACTGTACTCGGTTGGGTACAGAGGGTGGCCGCTGCGGGTGACAGTTCAAAGAATTTGTTAAAAAGCGAGATGAGCTCTCGGCTCAAGGGGTGCCTGTTATGGGGTGATCGTGTAATAATTCCTGATAAAGTTAAGGGGAAAGGTATTGGACCTCCTCCACGAGGTCACCCAGGGATCGTAAGGATGAAGGGTTAGCTAGAAGCTATGTGGTGGCCACTCATGGGCGAGATTGCTGAGAGGGTAGGAAATGCCAAGCTTGCCAGAGTCCAGACCTCTACGCCCCAGTCAGAGAATGGGAAAAGCCCCAAGGGCCTGGTCAAGAATCCACATTGATTTTGCTGGCCCTTTCACGGCCAAACTTCCTAGTGGTTGTGGATGCATTTTCAAATGGTTGGAGATCATACTCATGAAATCCACTACGGCCGAGCAGTAATCGCAGCCTCGCCACCTATTCGCAACTCACGGGTTGCGGACACTCTGGTGTCCGACAATGAGCCCAATTCACGGCAGCCCAGTTTGAAGAATACCTGGCAGAGGAGGCATCCGACATGCCCTCTCTGCCTTTCCACCCTGCGTCGAATGGCCTTGCAGGCGTTCCGTCCGGGCGCTAAGGAGGCATTGTCCAGGCTCAAGCCAGGTGACTGGCAAACAAAATAGACTTTTCTGGCCGTCAGCACAGAACCCCAAGCACGGCCACGGGAAAAGCCCAGCCATAATGGGACGGAAACTCCGGTGCCCACTTGACCTTGAACCCCATTACACCGAGGGTTACAAGGAACTAGAGACAAGGAAATGAGCATAGGCGACGGTGTGGGCCGAAACTATGGGGCGGCCCTAGTTGGTTCGCAGGACAAATAATAAAGATAACCGGCCCAAAATAAATCGTGGTAGAGCTACCAGACAACCGAGTGTGGGCGCCACATAGATCAGTTAAGGAAGCGAATAACTGACCAAACCGAACCAAATGAAACAGATCATGACCAATACCAATTTGAATCCACAGCTGACAATGACCGGGGGCGCAAGACTTAGCTGAGGTCCCAGAGTTCCAGCGGCGCCATCAGGTTCCCGAGGAAGCAGCAGGAAAGTTCAAAATTAATCCAAGGCGGATGGCCAAGAAAAAGTCGGCCAATAATCCAGAGCCCGTTGGCCCAGAGAAAGAGCTGGGAGGAGAAAAGCCCCTCCGACCAGCTCAAAACCACCAGAACTGAACCGCAGGTCAGAAAGAACTAGGACGCCCAGGTTATTTGCGTGACTCGTTAATAACATGTAAATAAATATGTAAATAGAGGCAAAGTGTTTTCTGGGAGGAGGAGTGTTATGTATTCATGTTGTACCTTTAATATTTGAGCGGAAATCAGCACGTTGCTGATTGGTGAAACCTCAACAGAACTGTATAAAGGAGAGGTTTTCCCCAGCCTGTTGCTGGGTTCACCCTATATTAAAGAGCTGTTGTCACTACCCTGGTCTCCAGCCTCGTTACTTCCAGAACTTAACAGATCTTAAAGGTAAAGGTAAATTCTGAATGTAGTTGTTAATCTAGTGCTTATCTCCATTTCAAAGCCAAGAACCACCATCCAAATGTCTCCTTCATGTCCATGACTATGCTAAAAGGTCATTACCTTACCAAAGATGGTCCCTATTTCTCTATTTGCATTTTTTTTGCATGCTTTCGAACTGCTAGGTTGGCAGAAGCTGGGACTAGTAATGGGAGCTCACCCAATTACATGGCACTAAGGATTCGGACCACTGAACTGCCCACCTTTCGATTGACAAGCTCAGCATCTTATCCATTGAGCCACCACATCCTTTATTGGAAGGGATCTTAGAGGTCATCTATTCCAACTCTCTCCTTCAGCAGGAGAGTCTATAGCATTTCAGTTTGTTTCCCTAATCGAATTAGCTTTTTAATATGTTTTTAATTTTTATGGAATCTATTTTTACTTGGCTGTAAACCGCCCTGAGAGAGCGGTTTCGGGAGAAGGGCGGTATATAAATTAAATAAATAAATAAATAAATAAATAAATAAATAAATAAATAAATAAATAAATAAATAAATAAATAAATAAATAAATAAATAAATAAATAAATAAATAAATAAATAAATAAATAAATAAATAAATAAATAAATAAATAAATAAATAAATAAATAAATAAATAAATAAATAAATAAATAAATAAATAAATAAATAAATAAATAAATAAATAAATAAATAAATAAATAAATAAATAAATAAATAAATAAATAAATAAATAAATAAATAAATAAATAAATAAATAAATAAATAAATAAATAAATAAATAAATAAATAAATAAATAAATAAATAAATAAATAAATAAATAAATAAATAAATAAATAAATAAATAAATAAATAAATAAATAAATAAATAAATAAATAAATAAATAAATAAATAAATAAATAAATAAATAAATAAATAAATAAATAAATAAATAAATAAATAAATAAATAAATAAATAAATAAATAAATAAATAAATAAATAAATAAATAAATAAATAAATAAATAAATAAATAAATAAATAAATAAATAAATAAATAAATAAATAAATAAATAAATAAATAAATAAATAAATAAATAAATAAATAAATAAATAAATAAATAAATAAATAAATAAATAAATAAATAAATAAATAAATAAATAAATAAATAAATAAATAAATAAATAAATAAATAAATAAATAAATAAATAAATAAATAAATAAATAAATAAATAAATAAATAAATAAATAAATAAATAAATAAATAAATAAATAAATAAATAAATAAATAAATAAATAAATAAATAAATAAATAAATAAATAAATAAATAAATAAATAAATAAATAAATAAATAAATAAATAAATAAATAAATAAATAAATAAATAAATAAATAAATAAATAAATAAACTCCGTTATTCTATTCTATTCTATTCTATTCTATTCTATTCTATTCTATTCTATTCTATTCTATTCTATTCTATTCTATTCTATTCTATTCTATTCTATTCTATTCTATTCTATTCTATTCTGTTCTGTTCTGTTCTGTTCTGTTCTGTTCTGTTCTGTTCTGTTCTGTTCTATTCTAGCTAGCTATCTAATCTAGACATACATTTATAATATTTTATATTACATATCTTATATCTTTATTCTGTGGGATTTATTTTACTGAAATGTGATGTGAATATGCCATATGATAAATAAATAACTCAGCTTCCTTTGGGGAATAACTAATAAGATGAATCTTCCAAGATGGAGCCCACGTCTAGGAGAGAACAACCCACAGCCTCACTGCCTTCTCCTTCTACCTCTCCGGGTAGCCAGGAACCACTAATAAAAACTAAAGGGATCAATGAAAATGATTAGTTAAACGATGCCAGGGCAGTGACTGGAGTGTTAGAGGTAATTGTTGTCATTAACCAAGAGAGCAAAAGAGCATGACCCGAGTCCCAAAATAGAGATCTTGCAGGCCAAAGAAAGCAGGTTTTAATGGGGCCGATTTGCATTCGGTCAGGTCAGGAGTGCAACCTAGCAGGGCCTGGAGAAAGAGGTGAGGTTCTGTGTGGAAACAGGGCTAGTGGGGAGGAGACAAGATGCTCCTTCCTTCTTTTGTCCTTAATGAAAATCTGCTCAGGCTTCCCTCTCCTGGACTTCTGGGCTCCTAGGATCATGAAACGCCTTTGCGTGACAGTTACAGGCCATGTTCTCATGCTACACGTTTAGTTTAGTTTACTTTCTTGTCATTGCACCTTGTACAATGAAATTAAATGCCATCTTCAGTGTACATCATACATAAGAAAACTATAAAAATAGAACAAAAACACACATCCTTCACATTCAATTCACAACTGAATTGAAAACCCCCGATACTACATTAATATTACCCTATATAGTAGAATTCAGTATAGTCAGTGGAGATTCTCAGTCCTCCCATCATGGCTGTTCTAAAGATGCTTATTTTTCAAGTGGCAACTGGTCTTTCTGGTTTTTCTCTGAAGTTGTTTCACTTCTTATCCAAGAAGCTTCTTCAGCGAAGCAAAACATCTTCAAAGAAAACCCAGAAAGTCCAGTTGCCTCTTTAAAAAACACCTTTGGGACATTTTCATCCTACAGTCCCCACAGAAATGCAATTATCCTAAGGTTGATCAATTTCACACATGTACTCCTCATACTCTTTGATGGGTTCTTCCCTGTGCCTAGTAGATGATTCACAAGTTGCCTTTTCTTCATTAGATGAGTTGGGATAATATCTGTATATATATACAGTATAAAACATATTAAGTATGTAAACAAACACAATTCCCTCAAGAGATCCTTGATCTTCAGGAAGAGATTACATTGGAAAATGCGAAGTTTCAAAGGACCGTTGAAAGTATTAATTTCCTATTAAATTAGAATAGAATAGAATAGAATTTTTTATTGGCCAAGTGTGATTGGACACACAAGGAATTTGTCTTGGTGCATATGCTCTCAGTGTACATAAAAGAAAAGATACGTTCATCAAGGTACAACATTTACAACACAATTGATGATCAATATATCAATATAAATCATAAGGATTGCCAGCAACAAGTTATAGTCATACAGTCATAAGTGGAAAGAGATTGGCGGTGAGACTGAAACGATTAATAGTAGTGCAGATTCAGTAAATAGTCTGACAGTGTTGAGGGATTTGTTTAGCAGGTGATGGCCCAAAACTGTTCTTGTGTCTAGTTGTTCTGGTGTGCAGTGCTCTATAGCGTCGTTTTGAGGGTAGGAGTTGAAACAGTTTATGTCCAGGATGCGAGGGATCTGCAAATATTTTCACGGCCCTCTTCTTGATTCGTGCAGTATACAGGTCCTCAATGGAAGGCAAGTTGGTAGCAATTATTTTTTCTGCAGTTCTAATTATTTTTAAATCTTACAATTGAAAAAGATCAAACTAATGAGAACAAGCCCAGTAAGCAGCCTTAGACTTGGCAGTGAAGCTTCAGTCTTTTAGGATTAACAGTCAACGTGAAAGACCCCAATAGTCAAGGACCTTCTTTGCTGCTTATCTAAAGCAGAGGTCTCCAACCTTGGTCCCTTTAAGACTTGTGGACTTCAACTCCCAGAGTCCCTCAGCCAGCAAAGCTTGGTTGAAGTCCACAAGTCTTAAAGGGACAAATTATAATCAGGATGAAACAGGGTCACTTCCATCAACAGTACATCATGTTGATTATAAGAAACTAGTCAAGGATCTACCACCTCCATTTGTTTTCTCATTGTTATAAATCAATGGAGCAAATGTTTGTTACCTGCCCTATTAATGCATCCTTTAACCCCTTGGGGGGGAACATGGATGTGGAATAGAAGAAAGAAGAAAGGCTTCTTGAAAGGGATGCCAGTAAAGATGCTCTTCCAGTATAGCCACTTAAATTTTCATCCTGGTATCATTGCTTTAAAAATGAGCAGTGAAGTGGCCTAGAGGTGAAGATGCTACCTCCTACTCGGAAGGTTGAGAGTTCAATTCTAGGCAATGGCAGATATTTCTCTATCAAAGTGCAAAGAGAAAATATCTGCTGTGAACCCTGTATAGGCATCAGGAAGGGCATCCGGCCAATAAATGCTCAACTTCATTCAGGCACCCTGACTCCACCCTGAATCTAGGGATTACAGGGTTGTAAAAAGAAAATAATAATTGTTAGATTCGGGCAATAACGAGGCAGTAGACCAGGATAGTGACAACAGCTCTTTACTATATGGTGAACCCAGCAACCCGGGCTGGGAAAACCCTCTCTTTATATACAGTTTAGCCAGAGGCTTCGTCCAATCAGCAACGTGCTTTTCCCACTCAGTTTTCCCTCCAAACTCTTAAAGATACATTACACTCCTTCCCTCCCAGAGAACACTTTACCACATTTACATATAATTAACATCTTATTTTTCTACGTAATCACGCAAGTAGACTGGGCATCTCCTGACTCTTTCGGACCTGCGCAATTCATTTTCTGGGAGTGAGTCGAGTTGACCGGAGGGACTGTTTGTTCCTCTCAGCTCCTCCTCTAGGCCATCCGGCCCTGGATTATTGGCAGAGTCGTCCCTGCTGTTTTCAGGAGGAACCGGTTGGCGTCGCTGGACCTCCTGGAACTCAGATAAGTCCCGCGTTTGCCCCGGGTTTGAGTCAGCTGTGGATTCAAACATTGAATAGTCAGGGCCTGTTTCGTCTGATTCTGATTTATCGGTTATGCGTTTCCTTATTTGGTCTATGTGTCGCTTCCATACCCGGCCATCCTCTATCTCTACTAGATATGATTTTGGTCCTGTTATCTCTAGGATTTTTCCTGCTAACCAGGTCGGGCCCTCGCTGTAGTTGTGTGCCCACACTAAGTCGCCTACTGCCATCCCTCTTGTTTTACCGTGTGCCCCTTTGTAACCGTCTGGTGTGTAATTTGGGTTTAAACGGTCTAGTGGGCACCTAAGCTTCCGACCCATTAATAGTTCGGCCGGGCTGCGGCCAGTTGTGACATAGGGGGTTCTGTGTTGGACTGCTAGAAATGTATCGATTTTGTTTGCCAATCGCCTGGCCTGATTCTGGACAATGCTTCCTTTGCGCTCGAACGAAGCGTTCTGCAAGGCCGTTAAATCGCAGGGTGGAAAGGCGCCGAGAGGACATGTCGGATGCCCTCCTCTGCCAAGTACCCTCAAACTGGGTTGCCGTGGAATTGCGGGCGTTATCGGAGACTAAGGTGTCGGGCAACCCGTGGGTTACAAATAGGTGCCGTAGGACTGAAATCACGGCCTCGGCTGTCATGGATCTCATTAGAATGATTTCCAGCCATTTGGAGTAGGCATCGACTACTACCAGAAAGGTTTGGCCGTGGAAGGGGGCAAAATCGATATGGATCCTAGACCAAGGGCCCTGGGGTCTCTCCCATTCCCGAATCGGGGCCGTTGGGGGTAGCGGTCTGGACTCCTGGCAGGCCTGGCATTTCCCTACCCTTTCAGCAATTTCCGTGTCCATTAAGGGCCACCACACATAGCTTCTCGCTAGACCCTTCATTCTCACGATCCCTGGGTGGCCTTCGTGCAGGAGCCCCAATACCTTTTCCCCTTAATTTCTCCGGGATCACCACTCGATCCCCCCATAGCAGGCACCCCCCTTGAGCTGAGAGTTCCCCACGTTTTTTTTACAAACTCTTTAAAATGCTCGCCCGGCGCAGCGGGCCAACCTCTTTGTACCCAACCAATTACAGTCCGTATTGTAATGTCCTTGTATGAAGCCCGAGCCACCTCTTTGGATGTGACTGGGCCAGAGTCCAAAGAGTCAATTAGCAGAACTGGTGTCCCCGGAGTGGGGTCTTCGATAGTCTCTGGTAACGGGCATCTGCTCAGGGCGTCTGCATGCCCTAATTCCTTCCTGGCGGTGTAGTAATTTGTAGAATACGCTGCCAGGAAGATAGTCCATCGGGTCAGTCTGGGCGAAAGTGCCACGGGCGTTGGGCGATCGCCTGCCAACAGTCCTAGCAAGGTCTATGGTCCGTGATGATTTGAAATCACGACCAAATACATATTCATGGAATTTCTTTACTCCTGAGACTATAGCCAAGGCTTCCTTATCAAGCTGGCTATAATTCCTTTCAGTTGATGACATGGTTGGGGAGTAATATGCAATAGGGGCTTCTGTGCCATTTGGCAACCTGTGGCTGAGCACAGCCCCACCCCATAGGGAGATGCATCAGCTTAACACTAATGGCAGCGTGCCATTGTATTGGATAAGGAGGCTATCACTCGATAGGAGATTCTTTACCCTTGAATGCCCTAGCTTCCGCCTTTCCCCAAGACCATGCAGCCGCCTTTGCTAGTAATTTATGCAGCGGCTCGGCTACTGTTGCCTTATTTCTTAAGAATACCGCAGAAGTTGACCAGACCTAAGAATGCCTGTAACTCCGCTTTGTTCTTTGGAACCAGGGCCTTCCTGATGGCCCGTACTTGCTTTCAGTGGGGTGAATCCTTCCTGTCTATCCGTAGCCCAGGAATTCCACAGATTCAACCCCGATCTGGCATTTGTTCAGTTTAACTTTGAGACCGCAGACCGGAAAATGCCCAAAACTTTTCGCAGCCTTACCCCTAATTCCTCTAGATTCTCAGCGGATACCAGTACATCGTCAAAGTATGGTACCACCCTGGTAGTCCCTGCAATAGCCGCCCATTAGGTTCTGAAATAACCCTGAGCCACACTAACCCCAAACTGTAACCGGGTACACTTAAAAGCCCCTCTGTGAGTCACAATTGTCTGCGCTCGGCTGTGCTGCTATCTACAGGCAGCTGTTGATAGGCTTGGGCAAGTCTAGCTTGGCAAAACCTGCCCTTGCCCCATTGAGTGCAGTAAGTGCTGTACCACCGGACGGGTAAGACTCTTTGCAACGCTTTGTTGCGTTGCCTTATAGTCAGCGCAACCGGACCGACCGTCCGGAGTTTGACTGGGGTGACTATAGGGTCTCCCACTTAGCATGGTCAACTGGCACTAGAATTCCTGGTTTACTAGCTTGTCCAGTTCCCGGTCAATCCTGGGCTTTAGGGCTAACGGGACCCTCCTAGCCTTTAAACGAATAGGGCAACTTGTGGGTCTAAATTAAGCGAAATAGGGGTCCCCGTGTACTTGCCCAGGCAGTCTCTGAAAACGCCCCAAATTCCTTCATGAGTGCGTCTTTGAGGTTGACTTCGTTTCTGAAGATTCCAGTCACTCCCATGCCCAATGCTCGAACCAGTCCAGTCCCAACAAGCTTGGCAGGGTCCCATCGACTATGGTGATGGGCAGAGTTTTCTTGTATTGTCCATACTCGACGTGACGGACGTTACCCTCGAACAGGGATGCGATTCCTTGGTAGTCTTGTACCTTTAATTTCTGTGTTTCAGCTTGCGCTTTGCGATGGCGGGTAAGGCTTTCACGAGAGTGTCCCAGGACATGATCGTGGTCGCTGAGCCTGTGTCCACCTCCAATCGGCACGGCACCCCCTCAATCTTTGGCTTCGTAAAGATTTTTTTTCCTAGGCGTGTTGCTGCGTGACCCACTCTCACGACAGTCTGATTCAACTGCGCTTTTTGAATTGACCAATCACGGGCCGCTTCGCTCCCGCGCTCTGGTTGGTCAGTTTGAATTTTGGCGGAAGGTTGGGGTGCACGACAGGCCTGTGCTATGTGCCCCTTCCTTTCGCACCGCCAACAAGTCGCATCCTTAAATTTGCATTGTTGTCGTTGGTGTTGCCCTCCTCAACTCGCGCAGTCACCCCAGTCTTCTTTCTCCGGCCTCCCGGTGTGGAAGACTCCTTCCTCCTCCTCACCTTCCGACTCGGCCTGGACCTCTTCATTGTGGACCGGGGTTGATTTCGCACCAGCCGTTGGTGCGACCTGCTTTTGTAGGGTTTCCGCCGCTTGGGTAGACATCTCATTAGCCCTGGCTTCGTCCAAGGCGTTTGCCAGCTGTTGCTTTTGGACAGCAGCCGCGCAAACGGATGTCCCTGACCCCACGAATGAGTTGCTCCAGCAATGCCTCTTCCAAGTCTCGGTACTCGCAATGGTTCGTGGCTTCCTCAGGGCTGCCATGTATACGCTGATGGACTCGCCTCTTGCTGCCCACGCCCCCTGAATTCGCACTGCCGCACATACTTGACGGCGTTGGTATAATGGGCTTTCAATACGGTCTGTAGAGTCTGCCACGGCACCGACAGGCTCAGCGTTGGCTCGCCAACGATTCTCATGTGTCGAAAACCTCTGGACCGCAGTGGCTCAGGAAATACGCCGCTTCCTGTTGTCTGAGACTCCTTGAAGTTCGTCGCCGAGGAAACACTCGAAACGAGCCATGTATGACCCCCATTTTTCCTTAGCTGGGTCGAATGGCGCTGGCGGTGTGTAGCTGGACATCGCTGCTTTCCGCCCCTTGTTTGCTGGGTTCGCGTCTTCCTGGTGACTTCAGCTTTTCCCTGGCGCTCTTAGCCTCGAGATCCCATCCTCGTCGCCAGTGTTAGATTCGGGCAATAACGAGGCAGTAGACCAGGATAGTGACAACAGCTCTTTACTATATGGTGAACCCAGCAACCCGGGCTGGGAAAACCCTCTCTTTATATACAGTTTAGCCAGAGGCTTCGTCCAATCAGCAACGTGCTTTTCCCGCTCAGTTTTCCCTCCAAACTCTTAAAGATACATTACAATAATTGTTCTAAAACCCTAAAAGCCTCTTTTGGGATTAGGCCAATATTAGCAATGCCCCTCTGAGAAAGGTGATTACATCTCTCGGCTTGCAGACAGTGAGTTCGGTAGACCTCGCAAACGGCCTATTGAGTGGTGTGTCTGTCCCTGTGGTGCCAATCAAATGGAGGAGATTGTGCTCTGCATCCTCCACTGCTCCATTTATGATTCGATCAAGGCCAGGTGACTGATGGAGGGGGAACTCCAGGGCTCTGAGCTCAAACGGGTGAAGGATCTTCTTGCAGATACGTTTCCAACAGTTTGTGGTTGGGTTCCTACATTTGCTTCATTGTCATTTAAACTTTTTTTTTTAAAAAAAAAAACCAGTTTTAGCCCATTGATTGTATCTAGCAATCTTTTTCTCATTTCTTATATTGTTATTTTCTTTTGTTTTGCTATGTTACATTTTTATGACCTGTGGCTACAACAATAAACCTATGTGCTTAGTGTACTTAGACATTATCTTTATTACTGATATGGTACTTTAAATTTGCACAATTGTTGACCATCTCAGTTGCATTTTCTATTGCAGCCGATTTATGAAGGTCCCTGACAGACAGTGGCTTCCTCAGGGCCATGAGAGGCAGCCACACTGGTTGCAATTACCTGGATCCCAAGTCCCACCTCTAAGGTTGATTCAAACCAGGAGCCACCCCCCTCAACTTCATCTTCCCTCCCCAAACCTGGGAATCCTGAGTTGTGTAGCTGGTTAATTGCTGAGAGGAAAGTAATTGCCTTGCCCATTTTCTTGCAAACAATGAGCCCATCCATAAGGGGAGGCTTTGTCCAGCAATGTGAGCTGGGAAGCCTCTCCAGCTGGGGCTGCCCAATGGCCAGCAGAGCACAGACCAGGAATTGTCTTGGGAGGCCGACTGAGCCTTCCGAAGGAACGGTGAGTGCGTGCAAAGTCTTCGGTGGGCACATTCAGGCACTAATTGGTAGTTGCAAGCAATTAAAGTAATTTACTTGGATTACAAAGAAATGCCTTAGCAGTGATTAAGAAACTCTGGGATGTGGGCAGCGGCTTGTAATCACTACCTCAAGAGATTAAAGCTGCTGGTTTTAGGTAACTGACCTTGTCATTCTCAGCTTAGTCCAAAACAAATTCTTCATAAACAGTCCTTCGAAAAGAAAGGCTTTTCTTGGCAAAACCCCCACAAAGTTCAAGAGATGCTGACCAGAAGCAATGGAATTCAATGTTGCTGCTCATTGCTGCTCTTTTAAGCCTTATGGGAGTGGCCAATCATCTCCAGGCCTTACTCCCGAGTTGTCCTTTTTGCTTTAGCTGCTCTTGCCTTCTGGCAGCTCTTCACATGCGTGCACTAGGAAAAGGCTCCTCCTGTTCCTCTGCCTCTCTGCTGTCCATTTCTGGAGGCTCCAGAGTCTGCGCATCACTCCCAGATGGCCCTGGCCCCATCTCCCTCCGACACGGAGCCCTTGTCTGGGCCTTCCCCTGACTCCAGGACTGGCCCGCAGGCTGCTGGCGGACCACAACACCCATGCTTAAGCACAGTTGCTACAGGCCACAGTCAGTACGATATTTGGGTCTCAAATTTCATTTCATTTCATTTATTTGATTTATATACCGCCCTTCTCCCGAAGGACTCAGGGCGGTGTACAGGCAAATAAAAACAGACGAGACAATAATCTATAAAATGCAAAATTAAAAAACTTATTAAAATTGGCCACACCCACAGAACCAGTAGCAAAATCCCTGCCCTCCCCACACACAGCTGAGCCGTGCGATCATCAGGGTTTTGCACTTTTGCCATTTCTCAAGCATCTCCCTAAATTGCTGTCCCTGTGGTGCCAATCAAATGGAGGAGATTGTGCTCTGCATCCTCCACTGCTCCATTTATGATTCGATCAAGGCCAGGTGACTGATGGAGGGGAACTCAGGGCTCTGAGCTCAAACGGGTGAAGGATCTTCTTGCAGATACGTTTCCAACAGTTTGTGGTTGGGTTCCTACATTTGCTTCATTGTCATTTAAACTTTTTTTTTAAAAAAAAAAAACCAGTTTTAGCCCATTGATTGTATCTAGCAATCTTTTTCTCATTTCTTATATTGTTATTTTCTTTTGTTTTGCTATGTTACATTTTTATGACCTGTGGCTACAACAATAAACCTATGTGCTTAGTGTACTTAGACATTATCTTTATTACTGATATGGTACTTTAAATTTGCACAATTGTTGACCATCTCAGTTGCATTTTCTATTGCAGCCGATTTATGAAGGTCCCTGACAGACAGTGGCTTCCTCAGGGCCATGAGAGGCAGCCACACTGGTTGCAATTACCTGGATCCCAAGTCCCACCTCTAAGGTTGATTCAAACCAGGAGCCACCCCCCTCAACTTCATCTTCCCTCCCCAAACCTGGGAATCCTGAGTTGTGTAGCTGGTTAATTGCTGAGAGGAAAGTAATTGCCTTGCCCATTTTCTTGCAAACAATGAGCCCATCCATAAGGGGAGGCTTTGTCCAGCAATGTGAGCTGGGAAGCCTCTCCAGCTGGGGCTGCCCAATGGCCAGCAGAGCACAGACCAGGAATTGTCTTGGGAGGCCGACTGAGCCTTCCGAAGGAACGGTGAGTGCGTGCAAAGTCTTCGGTGGGCACATTCAGGCACTAATTGGTAGTTGCAAGCAATTAAAGTAATTTACTTGGATTACAAAGAAATGCCTTAGCAGTGATTAAGAAACTCTGGGATGTGGGCAGCGGCTTGTAATCACTACCTCAAGAGATTAAAGCTGCTGGTTTTAGGTAACTGACCTTGTCATTCTCAATAGGCTCATGGCAGTTTTGCTAAGAAAATGTAAATCAGGTTTGCAGGATAATCTCACAGGAGGCAGGCGGTCCTTCTCATTAAATGAGGCTGCTTGGGAACGAGAGCACCAGAGTATCTGCACAAATGGAAGAGAATAGCCAACTTCTCAGATATGTGTGAATGGTAGGCATAAAAAGGGTATTTGAGTCAGCACCGAAATATCTCTGTTTGTTTTTTTAACTCCAATGCTATAAGGCTGTCTGTGCTTCCTGAAATACAGACTTGATGAGACCTTCACACCCTCCATCTGCCCCATTGTTGTGACCGAGGCCCAAGACCGGGGCCTCTGGTGGCACAACAGGCTAATGCAGCCTATTATTAACAGCAACTGCTTGCAATATTGCAGGTTCAAGTCCCACCAGGCCCAAGGTTGACTCAGCCTTCCATCCTTTATAAGGTAGGTAAAATGAGGACCCAGATTGTTGGGGGCAATAAGTTGACTTTGTATATAGTATACAAATGGATGAAGACTATTGCTTGACATAGTGTAAGCCGCCCTGAGTCTTCGGAGAAGGGCGGGATATAAATGCAAAAAAAAAAAAAATAGTGATCACTAAATACAATTCAGTCCTGAACAAACTTATTTTATTAAAACAGCTGAGAATTAATTCATTCTCAGCTTAGTCCAAAACAAATTCTTCATAAACAGTCCTTCGAAAAGAAAGGCTTTTCTTGGCAAAACCCCCACAAAGTTCAAGAGATGCTGACCAGAAGCAATGGAATTCAATGTTGCTGCTCATTGCTGCTCTTTTAAGCCTTATGGGAGTGGCCAATCATCTCCAGGCCTTACTCCCGAGTTGTCCTTTTTGCTTCAGCTGCTCTTGCCTTCTGGCAGCTCTTCACATGCGTGCACTAGGAAAAGGCTCCTCCTGTTCCTCCGCCTCTCTGCTGTCCATTTCTGGAGACTCCAGAGTCTGCGCATCGCTCCCAGATGGCCCTGGCCCCATCTCCCTCCGACACGGAGCCCTTGTCTGGGCCTTCCCCTGACTCCAGGACTGGCCCGCAGGCTGATGGCGGACCACAACACCCATGCTTAAGCACATACAGTTGCTACAGGCCACAGTCAGTACGATATTTGGGTCTCAAATTTCATTTCATTTCATTTATTTGATTTTTATACCGCCCTTCTCCCGAAGGACTCAGGGCGGTGTACAGGCAAATAAAAACAGACGAGACAATAATCTATAAAATGCAAAATTAAAAAACTTATTATAATGTGCCTAAAATTTTAAAATATATAGAAATTAAAACCCCATTTAAAATTAATAATAAAACTATACAATCCATAAAATTTAAGCCAGCCCCGCGCAAATAAAAAGATGCGTCTTCAGTTCGCGGCGAAAGGTCCGAAGGTGAGGTATTTGGCGTAAACCCGGGGGAAGTTCGTTCCAGAGTGTGGGAGCCCCCACAGAGAAGGACCTTCCCCTGGGGGCCGCCAGCCGACATTGCTTGGCGGACGGCACCCTGAGAAGTCCCTCTCTGTGAGAGCGTACGGGTCGGTGGGAGGCATATGGTAACAGAAATCACATAAATCACAGAAGCCAGTTTTTTTGTGTAGTATCTTCATTCATCTGATTGTAGAAAGGCGCTCTATTGCTTTCCCTCTATGCAGAGAGGGTCTATGGAGATTCTTAATCATCCAAGTCATGGTTGTCCCAAAGGTGCTTTTTCAAGAGGCAATTGGGCTTTCTGAAAAGAGACTTGAGTTTCTTCAATTTGGGATTCTGGAAGGCTTTCACATTCACACTGCTTCTCCAGTACATGTGGCTTCCCGTAGATGCACATTCAAAATATCAGCCCTAATTGTGGCTTTCAAGCCAGTATCATTGTTCAGTCAGCCCAGAGTTCAGAATCTGTAAATTTTCTGTGGAGTTTGGAAAGTGACTGCAATATGCAGGCCTATTTTGGTTCCAATAGTCCCAGCCGTATGCTATGCCATGGGGGTGGTATTTTCAGGGAAACTTTATTTCACAAGTGAAGGCAAATACATACCGTATTTTTCAGAGTATAAGACACACCTTAGTTTTTGGGGAAGAAAATAAGAAAAAAGCTGATTGGCAGGTGGAACCCCCAATTCTGGTTCCTGAGGATGGGCTCCAGCATGAGTCCGAAAATTTGGAAGACTAAATCTCTGGCCCCAGATTGGATCCTGCAAACTTTATTCCTCCCTTCAGTTTTTTCTGGCGTTTTCTCCAGTGGTGAAATCTGAACCGCTTTACTACTGGTTCGTTTGCTGCACGCGCGCACGTACAGTGTGGACCATGCACCAAATGCAAGGTGTGCGTGTGCGCACGCAGGGCACGTCAAAAGGAGGCATGGGGTAAGTAGAACAGCGCGTGGGGAGGATGATCAGCTTTGGCGTGCAATCTTTTCTTTTTTTTACTTTTAACAGGATTTTTTTACAACCTATTCTGCAGAATAGGTTGCAAAAAATGCTTTTAAAAGTAAAAAAAAAGGCTCTGATGATCAGGCAGTTTAGCTGGGATCTTCAGAGCCTTCTTTTAACCTTTTAAAAGCATTTTTTACAACCTATTTGCCAAACAGGTTGTAAAAGAAATGCTTTTAAAAGTAAAGAAAAGGCTCTGAGGATCGGGCGGCTCAGCTGTAATTGTCAGAGCATCTTTTTTTTAATCTTTTAAAAGCATTTTTTAAAAGAAGTGGCAAGCGGAGAAGCGGGCAACTGGGCATTGGGTGGGCATGGGTGGCGGGCTGGAACAGATTTTTTCTACCAGTTCTCCGAACCACCCGCCACCATTGCTACCCTCCGAACTGAGAGCATTTCACCCCTGGTTTTCTCCCTGAGAGTTAAATGCTACAGAAATGAAGCCCGTCTCCTTCTTCTGCCGGGCATTATTCACAGGCTTGGTGACCTCTCACTCATGGACTTCTGTTCCTCCAAGTGCTCCTACTATTTCCTGGCTGAAGACAGAGAAACATGGCTCTGCCTTTGGTTTTGATAGGAGCCTCCCAATGTAGAGAAGGTTGATTCCAGTCATCCTTATAGGCACCTAGTGTACTTCAAAGGGCTGATCTCTCCCTTGAGGCTCCTCCAGTAGACACCTGCTCTCCATACCTGCTGGAGTCTCAATCCTGCTGCTTGGGGTCGATCCTCACCCAAAGGCCTGAAAAAACCCCTTCCTGTGCCAACCAACTTCATTGTTTGCAATCATGTAGGCAGGTCGATCCTTATTTCTGGGAGATGTAAATTGCTGTCAAGAAGACAGAAATACATTGATTGTCAAGCAGACGGAATTACTTTGCTTGGTGAATGGCAAGGCAAGCAGCACTCATGGCTTTCCCAGGAATAGTCCCACCCGCCACCCACTTAAGGCGTCTCCGATTCACATGGATTTCCCCCCTCCTGGCTGTGGAGGACAATTATGGGAATTAAGAGCGAGAGCTCAATCCATCCGCAGTGAAACTGTCACTCTCCTTTTTGTTTCCAGCTTTATGTCTGCCTGTCGCTCCTTCCGACATTTTCAGTCCTGCTCAACCTCTCCCAGAACGTTTTCTCCAGCTCTATTTTTGAACTGGTTTTATGTTGACTTTGCCTGCCTTCAGCAGTTGGGTCTCCTTTCCATTCCTTTCCTTTCCCTTCCGCTTTTGTTTTTACAGACCAGGTTAAAAGGTAAAGGTAAAGGTTCCTCTCGCACATATGTGCTAGTCATTCCCGACTCTAGGGGGCGGTGCTCATCTCCGTTTCAAAGCTGAAGAGCCAGAGCTGTCCGAAGATGTCTCTGTGGTCATGTGGCTGGCATGACTCAAACCCAAAGGCGCAGGGAACGCTGTTACCTTCCCACCCCATTTTTTACTTGCTTTTGAACAGCTAGGTTGGCAGAAGACACACACTCGGGAAAGACTAAGGAGCCAAGGTGAGAAGTCTTGTTCCAGCATGACAAGGATCCGGGCACCTGGGCCTTCATTCTTTTATAGCCCCCAGTGCATCAGAAGCAAATGTAGGGACACCTCATCTTCAGTTCTTCTGCCACGAAGGCCCCCAGCAATTCTGGTGTCTTCTCGGGGGACGGGGGGGGGGCATGACGCTCTGGGGAAAGCTGGTCTCTTTCTTCCATGTGACTGACTCTGCTACTGCCAGCCTTACAATTGAAAAGCTGACTTGATGTTTTCTACCCCTGGTAAATCCCATAATTATCAATTCATCAAAAGATTTAGGGAAGCCACAGTGTGTGAAATGGCCAGCTGTGTTCAGCTCTGAGCCAAGAGCAGTCGTGCAGACGTATTTTGTACAGTTGGTGTTAGAAATGGGACACAAATCTTCCCAAGTATACATTTAAAATGTAGTGGAAGAAGCTAATAGTGGGGGTGGGGGAATCACAAATTCAAACTTCTGACACAGCATTTTTTGGTTCATGGACTTCCAGAGAGAAGAATCAGAAGCACGGACCAAGAACAACATAATTATTCCAGTTAAATTGGTGGAGGGAACAGGCACTTCCGAACTGCCCTCCTTGTCATCTTTTAGAGTGTTTGTTTGCTGTGTGTGGGTTTGAGGGATGTTGGAGTGGCATTCACCTGAAGGGAGGCTGGACTGCTGCTCAGGACAAGTGGGGTTTTCTCATCTGGGGAACTGTGATGGAGGATGGCAGCACTTGCTGTTTTGTGGCGTTGACCATACCTACCTCACTGATGGTGTTTGCCACACTTATGAACTGGGTGGCCTCTTTAATTCGGCACCCTTGGACTGGACTGGCTATCCAAGCCAGTGGATCTGCTGCTGAGGTTTCTCAGTCAAGCTGCTTTGAGGTTGTTTCCTGGAAGAGGAGGCTGAGGAGCAGGTCAGAGGCTGATCGCATCTACTGCACGGACTATCTTGGCTGCTTTGTTGAACTAGGCAGCTTTTTCAAATATGGTGGGAGAGAGCAAAAGGAGAGACTATGATGGAAGGCTCCATCTTTTTTTGTGCTTTCCATTTTGAATGTATTTTAGGAGCTCAGCAGTGCTGTGTCTTTGTTTTTCACCCTCTGCTTGTTGTTGGATGCTAGGGTGTTGTCCGTTTGGGCAGTGGCTGGGTGTGTGTGTGGGGGGGTGTATTACAGTAGACCATGGCTCCCCCTCCAGAGGGGCCTCTTTGCCTTCTCCCCTGTAACACTGAGGAGGAAAAAAAAATGCTATTCCCACATAATGTGAAGTGCTTGTGAGCTGTGGATGGTCTCCTCTCCTTCCTCTGTGTGAGAACCAGAAGTGGATTTGGGGTGTGTGTGTGGTGATTGGGGGTTGAATGGGACTGGAGCCTCCATTCAATATTACTGGAGAAGTATGGGCAATCCCGAGACACATGATAGAAAATATAAATATATATCAAAAGATGGAGGTAGTTACCTATAAAGAACTTCTTTGTATGGAAAAGGGGGAATTACAATTAAAATCCAGAGAAAAGATGGGGGAAGAAGGGAAAAATTATACATGGTTCCAATATGGACAATTACAAGCTAGATGGAAACTAGATAAAAAAATAGGTGTTAAGCAAACTGAGGATAATTTGTTAAAACAAATGAGAGATCAAGGCCAACAGCATATTAAGAGGTTGTATAATGTATTAGTAGAAATAGACTCAGAGACTGAACTGGTTAAGGATTGTACGATTAAGTGGGCACAAAATTTTCAGCAACCAATAATGTTGGAAACTTGGGAAAGAATTTGGGTGAGGAATGTTAAATTTACACAAGCGCAAAATATGAGAGAAAATTTTATAAGATGTTTTATAGATGGCATTTAGACCCCAAAAGTTGTCATGTATGTATCCTAATGTACAGGCTAAATGTTGGAGATGCGATTGTGAAGATGCCACTTATTACCATATATGGTGGACTTGTAAAAAGTTAAAGCATTTTGGATTAAAGTATGGTGGATCATGCAGAATATTTTGAAAAGAAGATTAAGTTTACTCTGCAGTTCTTTCTACTAGGAATAATTATGGATTGTACAGCTATAGAGACTAAATTGATTTTGAACTTAATAACAGCCGCAAGACTTTTGATTGCTCAATATTGGAAGAAAGAAGAATTACCTACAATTGAAGAATGGACACTCAAAGTATCAAATCTGGCAGAAATGGCAAAAATCTCTGCTTACTTGAAAGACTATACACAAGAAAAATATATTTTAGAATGGAAAATGTGGATTGATTATATTCAAAATAAGTATCAGATAAAAAAATATCGAATAGCATATGAGTAAATTTAGGAAATATTTTGTATTAGATATATTTCTGAAGGAGAGGGGAATTGAGAGTGTGATTAAGTGTGGAGTGACTAGAGATTATAATTTAGGAATTATTTTGGATTATGATTGTTAGTTTTGATACCCTGCATTTTGTTCTGGGAAGTCGGGGTGGGGGGTGGGGGGTAAGGGGGAGGGGAATTGGGGGGTTGAGGGTAGAGATGGAGTGATGGTTAATGTACAGGGATTATTGAAGATGTATAAATATAATTAATGTAGGGTCGGGTCTGCCCAGTTACCATTTTAGAACGGTGGGGAGGGAGAAAAGAGAGAGTAGGAGGTAGGAAAGAGGAGAAGAGGAAGGAAGAGGGGTAGAAGAGGGAGAAGGAAGGTGTAGGGTGGAGGGAGGAGAGGATGTAGATAAGAGAAGGAGAGGAAGGTTTGGAAAGTAAAAGAAGGTAGAAGAGGGAAGAGTGTTAAAAAGGGGGGTGGTGACTGGGCAAGCCTGACTAATTGTATACAACTGTACATTGGATGAATTGTTTGATATGATTGTAAAAATAAAACTTTTTTATGAAGAAAAACAAATATTACTGGAGAAGAAGCTACGCAAGATTAGGTTAACAACTTTTAATGCTTTTTTGGCAATGTTGTTACAGTGAGCTCTGGCACTTAGATCATTTGAGATGAGTACTCCAAGGTCATTAACAGAGTGAGGGTCATCTACAAGATCGTATCTGCCCAGCTTGTATTTAGTGTCTTAATCTTTTTTTGCCAATATGTAGGATAGAACATTTGTTGGCTGGGATTTGGAGTTGCTAGTTGTTTGACCATTCTGATAGATAGTCAAGGTCATTTTGCATTGTGGGTGGTGTAGAATAGTTTTACATCATCAGCGAAGAAAACGCAGTTGCTTACAATATGATCACAAAAGTAGTTTATGTAAAGTATAAAGAGTGTGGATCCTAAAACGCTTCCTTGGGGGACACCACTGTTAACTGATGCAGGGTTTGATAAGGCATTCCCTATTTTGACTACTTGTTGCCTGTTTGATAGGAATGCAGCTATCCATTTATGCAGGGATCCTGAAATGCCATAAGATTTTAGTTTTAGAAGTAGCTTGTCGTGTACTACTGAATCAAAGGCTTTACAGAAGTCTATATCAATTGCGTCTATTGCTTTACCCCAGTTGAGTTGTGAAGTCCATATCTTTTTGCAGTGTAGGAGTTGCAGATTGCAGGACAGTTTTTTTTCTGAAGCCAAACTGTTTGTTAGAGAGTAGGTTGTTAGTCTCTAAGAAGAGGGTAATGGATTGGTTTATGATTGATTCCATGACTTTGCATGTGACGCAACATAATGAGATTGGTCTGTAATTTTCAACTAGGCTGGGGTCACCCTTTTTGAAGATAGGGATGACTGTGGCTAATGACCATAAGCTAGGCAAGGAGCTGAATTTGAAAGATTGTCATCTGTTACTTCATTTGGTTGCTACCATCTCATTCAGATAAAGTTCTCTCACATTTTCTGACTCCTTTCCCCCCACCCCCCCTTGCAAGGTGGAGATTTTGCTTAAACAAGCCTTCTCTTCCTGAGCTGCTTCTGTCTACAGCTCAGTGCTTTCCTAAAAAAGTGCTAACCACACATTAACAAGTTCAGCTCTGTGACCTTAATTAGTTGAGTAGAACCTTCCTGCCAGCTTGAGGCTGCCTGAAACTGACCAGACCTTAATTAGTTTCACACCGTAACCTCTGGAAATTTGGTTGTAAATGTACGCATTGGTTGGAAACATTCCTGTTGTATTTATGAATGGACACTAAACGAGGAAGCTTATAAAAGAGAGGCTGTATTAATTTTAGTTCCATTTGTTACTGTTCTTCTTAACTTTTATTACTAAAATTTGCAGATCCTTTGTATTTTTAGCTAGTGAAGGTTATTGATGATTCTTCCTCCAATTTTAAAGCCACGTTCATCTTCTTCCAATTCAGCTACCCTTAATATATATTCTGCATATTGATTAAATAAATAAGATGAGTGTAGAGCCTTGCCACACTCCTTTGTCAACCAGGAGCCCATGCTCTGTTCTCTCCATACCAGGTCCTTCTCTCTGAGTGACGGCAATTCAACAGTCCCTGTTACTGTCCTTAAGTGAATCCTTTCTGAGTTCATAAGGTGAGGGGCCACCAGTGGTGGAATTCAATTTTTTTTAATACCGGCTCTGTGGGCGTGGCTTGGTGGGCATAGTGTGGCTTGGTGGGCGTGGCTTGATGGGCATGGCAGGGGAAGGATACTGCAAAATTCCCATTCCCTCCCCACTCCTGGGGCCAGCCAGTGGTGGTATTTGCCAATTCTCCAAACTACTCAAAATTTCTGTTACTGGTTCTCCAGAACCTGCTGAATTTCACCCCTGGGGCCCATCCTGATCCAAGTCATTCCCCAGCTTAGTCCCCCCAACCTCGAACCTCAAGAGACCACCTACTCTTCAATCCTCCCACCTACCTATCTTCCCCATCTTTGCCCTTCTGGCCAGTGTCCCTCCCAGTGGCAATGGCAACTTCAGCAGTGATGGGGATGAATTAGAGGAGGGGTCTCCAACCTTGACAACTTTAAGACTTGTGGACTTCAACTCCCAGAATTCCTCAGCCAACTTTGCTGGGAGTTGAAGTCCACAAGTCTTAAAGTTGGCAAGGTTGGAGACCCCTGAACTAGAGGCCTAATAATCAGCTGAAAGAGTTTAATATGAAAAAACAGGCAATTGGAATTGACTAGAAAACTGAAGTGGAGTTATGCACACATGATCATATAATAGCGTGAATGCATACCTTATTATTAAGATTTGAAACGGAAGATCGCCAAGTTAAAGACTGCACAGTAATTCTCCAATCTTTTTTTTCCAAGGAGAAATATGAAAAAGGGGGAAAAACTAATTTTTAAATTTATACTGTGTCATAATTTAAGAACATTTTTATAGAATGTTCCGTTGTCAGTATAAGACACTGTTCAAGCTGTCAAAAGTGTATAAAGAAATATCAAACCGATTTGAAGTGTGGAAAAGAAGAGGGGACTTTTTATCATGTATAGCGAACTTGTCAAAAAGCAAAGAAATTTTGGATGCAAATCCATAGAATAATGCAAAAGACATTATGCATTAGCATTATGATGAAACTGGTGTTATTTCTGTTGGATTTTATGGACATAAAACTACAAAGAAATATGGAAAATTAATATTGTATATGGTAACTGCAGCAAAATTATTGAATGCACAAAGATGGAAGACTAAGGAAATATCTAGCATAAAATTGGATTATAAAATTGTCAGAGCTCACAAAAATGGCAAAGCTGACCAGTTTGATCAGAGAAAAAAATTGTAAAGATTATTTTAAAAGATGAAAATCCTTATATGGACTTTTTGCTGAAAGAAGAAAAGACTAAACCAATGGTTTATGGATTTGGGATTAGAAAGGGTTAAAGAGGGAGGGGACAGAGGAGGATGGGAACTATTTGATAGAAAGGAGGGCTGAAATTAAATTTATTCCTTCCTTCCTTCCTTTCATTTTTTCCATTTCCATTTTCCTTTTTTCCCTTTATCATTTTCCTCTTACTTCCTCCCTTTCTTCCTGTCTTCCTGTCTTCATTCCTTCTTTCCTTCCTTCCTCCACTTTTCCATTCCCATTTTCATTTCTTCCTTTTATCCTTCCTTCCTTCCTGTCTTCCTTCCTTCCTCCCTATCATCTATTGTCTCTGTTTCTTATTTTTCCTTTAATATTTTACATTTTTATTGCATTCAAACATTCTATAAGTAAACAAACAAACAAAGAAACAAAGAAACAAACAAACAAAGGTTTTCTATTCAGGGCTGTGTAACAAACACACAGAGAGGCAGCTGAACACAGTCCTGCTAGCTGTATATGTACTATGTGGGTTGGAATGCCTTAGAAATAACCTAATTCAACTCCTGCTGGATGCAACCTCAACCACACTACAACATCCTGACAGGTGGCGATTCAGCTTCTGTTTACAAATGTCTAACAAGGAAAGGCAGTTTTTCTACAGTATCATAGCTCCTACTATTTAACAACCGTGTCATAGTTCCTACAGTACTTACTCAACAACCATGTGCATGACTCTACGACCTCTTAAAATCTGAACAGGCCTCGTCCCAATTAAAAAGTCCTTCTGTAGCCAATTCATCCTGAATGGAAGGACACAGGCCAAGGAGGCCTGTGGTTTTCTTCACAAAATCACAGAGTTGGAAGGGACCGGTTGGGTCACTGAGCAACTCCCTGTTATGGGCAGAAACCCAAAGATATTAATAACCTCTGGCTCCTCAGCTTGTCATGAGTGCCATAGTGGAACTGTTCTTCCTCTTTCAAGCTTTTTCTAACATTCAGTTGGCATCTGCTTCTGTTAGTCAACTCCGCCATTCCACATCCAGCTTCCCCAGCCAGCCAGAACAGATCCTGGCTTTCTATGCTACACCTTTCAGATATTTGAAGAGGGTTGGCATTTTTTCAGGACTAAACCTGTATAATTCCTTCAATGTATCTTCAGAGCAATTAATTTCTAGATCCTTGACCAATCCTTTTGCCCTTCTCTGATATCGTGCTACTTTCCATGAATTTTTTGAAAAGTCTAGTAACCACAACAGACACACTATTTAAATTGGGATGTGATCAAAGCAGAATCAACTAGAGGAACTATTACTTCCTCTAATTCGGAAATTATATTTCTGTTGATAAAATCTAACACTGCATTTGTTTCTTCATACTACCATCACGCTCCTGGCTAATACTCAGTTTTCCATCAACTCTGATTTCAACCTCTTTTTCACAAGAACCATTGCTAATCCAGGGACTTCTCATCTCATCCTGCAACCTTGATTTCAATAAATCAGAATAGAGCTAGAAGGGACCTTGGAGGTCTTCTAGTCCAACCTCCTGCTGAAGCAGGAGACCCTAAACCATTTATTTATTTATTTATTTATTTATTTATTTATTTATTTGAATTTATATACCGCCCTATCTCCCGAAGGACTCAGGGCGGTTCACAGGCAGATAAAAAACATATATATACAGATTAAAAAACCATTAAGAAACTTATTCAAAAAGCCAGATTATTAAAATAGTATAAATATTAAGACCAATTAAAACCCTATAAAATTTAAAATTTAAAACTAGTCCAGTCCAGCAGAGATAAATAAGTATGTTTTAAGCTCATGACGGAAGGTTCGGAGGTCTGGAAGTTGACGGAGTCCTGGGGAGTTCGTTCCAGAGGGTGGGAGCCCCACAGAGAAGGCCCTTCCTGGGCGTCCGCCAGACGACACTGCCTAGCTGACGGCACCCTGAGGAGTCCTCTGTGAGAGCGCACGGGCCGGTGAGAGGTATTTGGTAGCAGTAGACGGTCCCGTAAGTAGCCCGGCCCTATGCCATGGAGCTTTAAAGATGGTTACCAAAACCTTGAAGCGCACCCGAAGGCCACAGGTAGCCAGTGCAGTCTGCGAGGATAGATGTCATCACAGGAGCCACGAGGCTCCTCTATAACCCGCAGCTGCATTCTGAACTAACTGCAGTCTCCGGATGCCCTTCAAGGGAGCCCCATGTAGAGAGCATTGCAATAATCCAGGCGAGACGTCACGAGGGCGTGAGTGACTGTGCACAGGGCATCCCGGTCTAGAAAGGCAACTGGCGCACCAGGCGAACCTGGTAAAGCTCTCCTGGAGACGGTCAAATGATCTTCAAAAGACAGCCGCTCATCCAGGAGGACGCCCAAGTTGCGCACTCTCCATCGGGGCCAGTGACTCACCCCGACAGTCAGCCGTGGACTCAGCTGACTGTACCGGGATGCCGCATCCACAGCCACTCTGTCTTGGAGGGATTGAGCTTGAGCCTGTTTCTCCCCATCCAGACCCGTCGGCCTCCAAACACCGGGACAGCACTGATGGCTCGCTGGGGTGGCCCGTGTGAAAAGTACAGCTGGGTGTCATCAGCGTACAGCTGGTACCTCACAAAGCCACTGATGATCTCACCCAGCGGCTTCATGTAGATGTTGAACAGAAGGCGAGAGGATCGACCCTCGGCACCCCACAAGTGAGGCGCCTCGGGCCGACCTCTGCCCCCTGTCAACACTCGTCTGCGACGATCGGAGAGATAGGAGGAGAACCACCGATGAACGGTGCCTCCCACTCCCAATCAACCGCGCAGCAGGATACCATGGTCGATGGTATCAAAAGCCGCTGAGAGGTCTAATAGGACCAGGGCAGAGGAACAACCCTATCCCTGGCCCTCCAGAGATCATCCACCAACGCGACCAAAGCTGTCTCAGTTGTAACCGGCCGGAAACCGGACTGGAACGGGTCTAGATAGACAGTTTCCTCCAGGTGCAAGGGAAACTGATATGCCACCATACTCTCTACAACCTTCGCCGCGAAGCGAAGGTTGGAGACCGGACGATAGTTACCTAAAACAGCCAGGTCCAGGGAAGGCTTCTTGAGGAGGGGTCTCACCACCGCCTCTTTCAAGGCAGCCGGGAAGACTCCCTCCACCAAGGAAGCGCTCGTAATTGCCTGGAGCCAGCCTCGTGTCACCTCCTGAGTGGCCAGCACCAACCAGGAGGGGCACGGGTCCAGTAAACATGTGGTGGCATTCAGCCTACCCAACAACCTGTCCATGTCCTCGGGAGCCACAGGGTCAAACTCATCCCACAAAATGTCACCAAGACCACCCTCAGTCGCCTCACCTGAGTCACCGCAATTTTGGTCCAGACCGTCCCGAAGCTGAACGATTTTATCGTATAGATAACCGTTAAACTCCTCAGCACGTCCCTGCAACGGGTCATCCCGCTCCCCCTAAACCATTTCAGATAGGTGGTTGTCCAGTCTTTTCTTAAGTGATGGAGCATCCACAACGTATGCAGAGTTGGGTTTTAGCGGGTTCTGACCAGTTCTGGAGAACCGGTAGTGGAAATTTTGAGTAGTTTGGGGAACCGGTAGTAAAAATTCTGACTGGCCCTGCCCCCATGTATTCTCTGCCTCCCAGGTCCCAGCTGATTGGGAGGAAATGGGGATTTTGCAGTACCCTTCCCCTGGATTGGGGAGAGAATGGAGATTTTACAGTATCCTTCCCCAGTATCCACGCCCAGCAAGCCACACCCACTAAGCCACACCCACAGAACCGGTAGTAAAAAATTTGAAACCCACCACTGAATTTATGTAGACAAGCTGTTCCACTAGTTAATTGTCCTCACTGTTGGGAAGTTTCTCCTTAATTCCATTATTATAGCTTTGCTATCATCTAGGTATATCATATCTATAGCATTATTAGAACTTATTAAGGGAGCTAACCAAAGCAGAATAAGGTAAAATTAGTCTGGAAAGATTTTATCTTGTCACGTCCATGCTGACTTATGATAATTTATTGCTTTGTTTTCAAGATGTTTGCTGAACATTATATTTATGGGCTCCGCTAGATTGTAGTTCCCCAAACCATTTTTTTTCTTCATCTTTTGCAAAATTAAGTATTTTACTATCATCTTTCACTTCAAAAGTACTTTGGGATTTTTCAAAAATAATGGAAGCTCAGCCAGATCATCTGGTTCTCCCTTAGATGTAATTATTCTGGCTGCAGGAAGTTAATTCATCCTTTCTAGATGTCCTTTCTGACCTTCTTTCTATAGTTTCAAGCTTTAGCCCCACTCTTCAAAACTCCACAGTAGATCAAACTCCGAACTGCTTTGCCTGATGACCTCAGGAGTCCCATTTTTTTTGGGGTGGGGTTTCTATTTAAAGTCAGCATTGCTGCCTGAAAAATTTGTTACCAAAGGCCTCTTCTCCACATTTGATCACATGAACTCTAATCTTTTTTCTCTCCTCGATTGTCATCCCAACCAGTTCATAAGCCTTAGCTCCAGTGAAAATCAAACAGACACTGCTACGTTGGAAAGTGTAGAATCTCCTGGAGCCATCCAAAAATGGTTGGAATCGTGTCCAGCTGCTTCAGAGGTGGACCATCTGCCAAGAACAGAAGACCTAAAAGTCTCTTTTGTGGGAAAGGTCTTTTAATTGAGATATTGAAAATGTCTTCAAAAGAGGTTATATTTGGGGACTATTTCTTAAAAACCTAAGTCACCTTTTTTTTAATTTCATTTTGTCACAACAGTATACACAAACATTGTCATAAATAAAACAACATATCATGAAGAATATATATATATATATATAAGTAAAAAAATATGCATCAGCTATATTAATAAAATAATAATAAGTGAATCAATATAATATAATGAATCAATATAATGAAGGGAACCTTCTCCTCTCCTCTCCTCTCCTCTCCTCTCTTACCCTCCCTCCTCTCCCCATCCTCCTCTCCCACCCCTTCTCTTTTTTTTCCTTCCTAAAATTTCCCACAAGGGCAGCATCCACTTTTATTTCCAGATCACCCAAATGTTGTTTCATTGGTTGTGACAGGAACAGACTGACTGGCTTGTCACTTGAGAGAACTGGCTTTCGTGCCTAAGATGAGACTCAAAACTCACAGCCTCCTGGTTTCTAGCCTTTACCATTGGCTCTCTAAGTCACTAGCCATCATGAACTATTAAATGTTTTTTGACATTTTGACTTAAATCTCTCGACCAAAGAATAAGGTCACAAAGTCACTATTTTTACCAAAGATATGTGGCTGGGAACAAATTAAATGATATCATGGATCCAAAGAGCTAACATTAAATAAGAAGTAAATGTTCTGTTTGGTAGACTTTGTCATGGATTCATAAATAGCAAACTCCATTACGATGTGGGTGATACACCACTTCATAGCTATTTTAAGAAAGTAAGGATAAAATTCTAATGTTCACATAAATAGATTTTCAGACAAAAAGCTAAAATGCTTTGACCTGATTGCTTGCTTTCATGATTGCAACTTGTTCATGCCATGGGTACTTGGAGATCTTAAAATTAAGAATTTGAATTCATAATGTAATCTACCACCGATGAATATTAAATATTGACCTTATTACGGGCCTGGCACTTGACCTAACGTTAGCAAAGAACATCCAGAGTATCTCTGGAGACCTACAGCTGCTTTGTTTTCTGTGTATAAATGATTTCATATCTATCAGCTCACATCAGGTTTGGTAACTTCAACAGCTCAATTAAGCTATTTATAAATGAGCTGCAGAATCACGTCGCCCAGATTGCAGAGCTGCCAGGAACCGAGGAAGCCTCTGATGTGGAGAGATAATCCATTCCACAAAGCCAATCATGGTCAAGGCTTTGGAGAATCATGGCTTTGGGGAAAGAGGATTCCCACCTTTCGCATTATGAGATGGACAACAACATCCCTGGTGATATCCATAGCTACCACATCTGCATGGGGCCTTAAGGGAGGCTGAGGATTTCTATTAGAGAATCTTTGAATAGTAGAAGTTTGAATGCCTCATCTTTGATGATGATGATGATGATGATGATTGGGATATGGTGGCTCAGTGGCTAAGATGCTGAGCTTGTTGATTGAAAGGTTGGCAGTTCAGCGGTGTGAATCCCTAGTGCTGCCACATAACGGGGTGAGCTCCCGTTACTTGTCGCAGCTTCTGCCAACCTAGCAGTTCAAAAGCACGTAAAAAATGCAAGTAGAAAAATAGGGACCACCTTTGGTGGGAAAGGAACAGCGTTCTGTGTGCCTTTGGTGTTTAGTCATGCCAGCCACATGACCATGGAGATGTCTTCAGACAGCGCTGGCTCTTTGATTTTGAAATGGAGATGAGCACCGCCCCCTAGAGTCGGGAACGACTAGCACATATGTGCAAGGGGAACATTTATCTTTATTTATTTTATTTATTTATTTATTTATTTGATTTTTATACCGCCCTTCTCCCGAAGGACTCAGGGCGGTGTACAGGCAAAATAAAAACAGACAAGACAATATACAGTATAAAATGCAAGATTAAAAAACTTATTATAATTAGCCTAAAAATTTAAAATGTATAGAAAACTAAAACCCCATTTAAAATTAGTAATAAAAGGAGGCTCCAGTGACGTCACCCTCCTGCTGGGTGCTCAAACAGAGCACTCCGTGTTAGAAGATTGTAAAAGTCAGTGAAACAGAAAATAAATCACTGTTCACTGAGCTTAGCATAATCTCTGGGTGAAAGAGATTATCAGAATTGTGGAAGAGTGGCAGGTCTGACAGGGGGTTTGCTCTTAAGAGCGAATTTTCCTGGATTTATGACCCCACCGAATTCCACTCCTTCCAACTTCAGCACGCCCCTGTTTTTATCAGGGAAAGGAGAGGAATGTTGCTTCTGCTCTAGAGAACTTATTAAATTGATTGATATTCCAAGCAGACGGAAATTCCACAAGCGTTCGAACTTTGATGTAGAATCAGCACGGCAAGTACCGACTCCCTTTTTGAAATTTGAAACCTTTCTTTGTCTTTGATTAATTGACTTTTAAAATGGCGTCTAAAAGTGAAAGTAAAATTTTTTAGTACGATGAAGCAGCGTTACTTGTGGATTGTTACAAACGGAGTTTTTATACTGAAAGGAGGGAAGGAGAGTTATTAAGTTTGAATTCCTGATTCTTTTGAAGACAGAATGGCAGCTAAACCTTTAAAGCCTTCTGGAAGAAGGGATCTGAACCAAGTCTTGAGGAAATATTGAAAGAACAATTAAAAACTTTCTGAAGATAGGCAAAAGAGATGATGGAGAATTTTAATGCAAAAATAAGAGAAGATATTCTTATGGCAGTTCAAGGACTGAGTAAAAAATTGAAGGATTGGAAGTGGAAATGCAACAGATCTCTCAGTCAAATAAGTATTTAGAAGATGAAATGAAAGGTGTTCAGAAAAAGTGGATCAAAATGAAGATCAGGTTGTGATATTACAATATAAACTTATGGAAGGAGCTCTTAGAATTGTGGTATGCAGAAGAGCGTGAGAAGACTTAAGAAAAATTATATCAGAAGCATTGGCTGAATTTATTGAAGCGGACCCCAAGAGGTAGCTTACCAAATTGATAAAATATATAGAGTTAATTCTTGGATTGCAAGACAGAGAAAGCTTCCTCGGACATTGTGGTTTATTTTGTGAAAAGGACTATGAGAAATCAAATTCTGCAAGTTTCATATCAGACAACTTTAAAATTGGAGAACAGGAGTTGAAGGTGTTGAAAGAGATTCCTTCAAAGATGTTAAGAGACAGGAAGGAATTTGCTTTTTACACAAGAACTTAAAAAACATCAGATTCAATTCAGATGGGAGGTGCCAGTTGGACTGACACTATTCTATCAAGGAAGGAGATATAGAATTGACACGGTTTTAAAGGCAAAGGATTTTCTTTCTACAGTTTTGAAAGTCGAAATAGAAGTGATAGAAAACTTCAAGAGACTCAAGAAGGCGTGGTGACCCAAGAGCCTTTATTGCTGCCAGTATTAGAGGAACCACAAGAGCAAAGGGTGACAAGAGGAGCCCTTAAGCGTAAAGAAGAGCAACAGTCTCAAAGGAAAAGTCAGGATCCCATTATGGAAGCTGTGGGAGGAGCTAGACGGGAGATACCGGAGGAGGAGCTTCGTTGTCTGCTTCAAAGCTTCAGGAGGCCAGTAATGGCAAATAGAATCTTGTCATGGAATGTTAATGGCTTGAATTCAGCTCAGAAAAGAAGGAAAATATTTCACTACTTGAAACAATTAAAATGATGTGATTTGTTTGCAAGAGACACATATAAAATTATCAGACCAAAAATATTTAATTAATACAAAATTGGGTAACCATTTTGTTGCATCAGCTTTGGAAAAGAAGCATGGAATTGTTGTATATATCAGGAAGGATATACCAGCTAAGCTAATTGAGGCAGATATTCAAGGAAGATTTATTGCTATTGAACTGGTGATAGATGCAAAAGACTTTGTTGATAGGTATTTATGCACCTAATCAGCAACAAGAAAAGTTTTACAAAATGTTACATGAGAGGTTGACCCTCTGGGATTATAGTTCGTTTATTTTATTAGGAGACTGGAATGGAGTAATTGATACAAGAAGGATAAGAGAACTCCTCCAAGAAGATACCTATACATGCAAAATTACCAAAATCTTTTTGAAATGATGGAAGACTTTGAGTTTAGAGATATATGGAGGTTACGGAATCCAGATGAGAGAGATTTTACTTTTTTCTGATAGGCATCAATCTTTTCACGCATTGATTTTATTTTAATTTCTAATGACTTGCTTTCTAGGGTGAAGAAAACGAAGATATTTCGAGGTGTTTAACTGACCATAGCCCAGTATGGATGGAATTATTACAAGGGAAAAAGGTGGTAGAACATGGAGGTTGAATGAAAATCTGTTTAGATATGAGGATAATGTAACTTATTGTAAGAAACAGTTAAAGAATTTTTGATTTTAATATGTACAAAGGGACACCTATAGGAACTGTGTGGGAAGCGAGCAAAGCGTTTATTAGAGGATATTGATTTATTTGGACAACAGGCAAAGGAATAATAAACAAAGGCAGCGTAGATATTTGGAAGAAGAAATTCAAAGGAAGCAACAGTTATTAATTCAAAACCCACAAGATCATAAACTTAAAGAGGCTATAAAATATTACAGAGTCAATTTAATATGTTAATGGCAGACCAGGTGGCAACGAATATACAATATGCTAAACATAATACTTTTGTAATGCAAATAAACCTGGGAGATGGTTGGCATATAATTTAAGGAAGAAACAGAAAGCACGTGTCATACAAAAATAGAATATAAAGGTAAAGAGACATATCAACAGGATAAAATTAAAAGGCATTCTCAGAATTTTATACTGCACTATATGCAAAAGACAAAATATTGGATAGGGATATTTATGATTATTTGAAAGATTATAAGGTGAATATTCTAACATTAGAACAGAGGAGGAGCTGAACCGGCCGATAGCTACTGGAGAAATAGTGGAGGCAATTAAACAATTAAAATGGGAAAACCCTGGTACAGATGGTCTTACAGCAACTTATTATAAAAAACACAGGATGAAATATTAGGCCCACTTAAAGAATTATTTAATCAGATACAATTAGGGTGGGAATACCCCGTCATGGAAAACATCTTTTATTTCACTGATACCGAAGAGGAGCAAGACTGCTCTAAACCTGGTAACTATAGGCCGATTTCACTTTTAAATAATGATTATAAGATTTTTGTAAAAATAATAGCAAATAGATTAATGTTAGTTTTACAACAAAGAATTCATACTGATCAATCTGGTTTTATAAAAGGGAGGCAGATGAGGAATAATGTTAGACAGATTATTAATATATTGGAATATTTGGAAAAGAAGAATACTTCAGCGGCACTTATTTTTTTGGATGCAGAGAAAGCCTTTGATCGATTGCATTGGGATTTTTTATTTAAATTAATAGAGAAAATGCAATTTGGAGACTGTTTTATTAGAATAATTAAAGCGATTTATGGAGAGCAAACAGCACAGATTATAGTAAATGGTAGTTTGACAGAAGTTATTAAGATTGCGAAAGGAACAAGACAGGGATGTCCTTATCACCATTATTGTTTGTTTTGACTCTGGAACCATTATTAGATAAAATAGAATTAATGAAAATAGAGGAATTAAGATTAGACAATATGAGTACAAAGTTAGAGCTTTTGCAGATGATGTAGTGGTTACGTTAATGAATCCTATAAATTCAAGTAGATTTTGTTGGAAGTAATTGATAAATATGGAAAGGTATCAGGATTTAAAATAAATCAGAAAAAACAAAAGTGATAATTAAAAATATGTCTATACAACAGAAACAAAAACTAGAGGAAATGACAGGATTTGAGGTAGTAAAAAGGTTAAATATTTAGGGTCTATATTAGCTCATCGAACAAGAAACTTTATAAGAATAATTATGACTTGCTATGGCAAAAAGTTCAGAATGATATGAATGGCTGGAAGAAATTGCAGTTATCCCTATTGGGAAGGAGTGCGGCTATTAAAATGAATGTGTTACCTAGATTTTGTTTCTGTTCCAGATGATACCTATAATTAAAAGGATAAAAATTTGGAAGATTGGCAGAGTGGGATTAATAAATTTATATGGCAGGGTAAAAGGCGAGGTTAAAATGAAAATAATACAGGATTCACGGGAAAGAGGTGGTTTAAGAATGCCTAATTTTAAACTATATTATGAAGCAGTAACCCTCTCAGTAATAAGTGACTGGTTTAACTTAACAGAGGAAAGAATTTTGAATATAGAAGGTTATGACTTGTTATATGGATGGCATGCGTACTTATTTTATGGAAAAAAGTGGATAGGGCTTTTAAGAATCATGTGTTGAGAAGTGCTCTTTATGGTCTGGAATAAATATTCCTATAAATTAGATTATAAGATTCCTATATGGGCGAGCCCTAGACATGCAATAGAGAATATAAATATAGAACAGAAACAGGAAATGATTACATATAAAGAACTTTTGTATGCTGAAGGAGGTAGATTGCAATTAAAATCATTACAGGTATTAAATGAAGAAGGGAGGAATTATACTTGGTTTCAATATGGGCAAATAAGTGCTAGATGGAAAGAAGATCAAAAAATTGGTATAATGCAAAGGGAGGAAAATTTAATAAAGCAAATTAGAAATCAGACCCAGGAGCATATAAAGAGATTGTATAATGTGTTGCTTGAAATAGATTCGGAAAAGGATTTGGTAAAGGATTGTATGATAAAATGGGCACAGAATATTCAGGAACCAATAATGTTGGAAACATGGGAGAAAATTTGGGTTAGAAATGTTAAGTTTACACAAGCACAGAATTTAAGGGAAAATTTTTATAAGATGTTTTATAGATGGCATTTAGATCCCAAAAAATTATCATGTATGTATCCTAATATCCAAGCGAAATGTTGGAGGTGTGATTGTGATGATGCTACATATTTTCATATTTGGTGGACTTGCAAGAAAATTAAGGTCTTTTGGATAAGAATTTGGTGGATTATTCAAAATGTACTGAAGAAGAAGATAAAGTTCCTGCCACAATTTTTCCTTTTGGGAATTATAATGGATTGTACAGGGATTGAGACTAAATTGATTTTGAACTTAATAACAGCAGCAAGACTGTTGATTGGACAATACTGGAAGAAAGAAGAGATACCTACAATAGAAGAATGGATATTGAAAGTTATTAATTTGGCTGAGATGGCTAAAATCTCAGCTTTTAAAAGACAATACAGGAAAGATATTTAATTGAATGGAAAAATGGATTGATTATCTACAAAACAGATATCAGATTAAGAAATATCAGATTGCCTTTGAATAATTAGAAAGTTATTTTATGTAATGGGGAGGGGTTGGGATAAAAGCTTTGGATGTGGTTATTTGGATTGGACTTTACCTTGTGATTGACCGGGAAGCCGGGGGAGGGAGGGGTGTTTTGTTTTTTTTTTTGGGAGGGAGGGGGAAAAAAGGGGGAAAATGTTTTTGTTTTTTTTAAAACTCTTTCAATAAAAAAAAAAAAAAAAAAAAAAATTAGTAATAAAAATTATAAAATCAATAAAATTTAAGCCAGCCCCGCGCGAATGAAAAGATGTGTCTTCAGTTCGCGGCGAAAGGTCTGAAGGTCAGGTATTTGGCGTAAACCCGGGGGAAGCTCGTCCAGTGTGGAGCCCCCACAGAGAAGGACCTTCCTGGGGGCTGCCAGCCGACATTGTTTGCGATGGCACCTGAGAAGTCCCTCTGTGAGAGCACGGGTCGGTGGGAGGCATGTGGTAACAGCAGGCGGTCCAATACCCAGGCCCTAAGCCATGGAGCGCTTTAAGTCATAACCAAGTGCACGAAGGCCACAGGTAGCCAGTGCAGTCTGCGCAGGAGGGGTGTTACATGGGAGCCACAGCTCCTCTATCACCCGCAGCTGCATTCTGACTAACTGAAGCCTGAGTGCACCTCAAGGGAGCCCCATGTAGAGAGCATTACAATAATCCAAGCGAGGTAACGATGAGTGACTGTGCACAAGGCATCCCGATCAAGGAAGGCGAACTGCCGAACCAGGCGGACCTGGTGGAAGGCCCCTGAGACGGCCCAAATGGTCTTCAAACGACAGCCGCTCATCCAGGAGGACACCTGTTGCGACCCATCCTTTGGGGCCAATAACTTTCCAACAGTCAGCTGCAGCTGCAGCTGACTGAATCGAGATGCCGCATCCACAGCCACTCCGCCTTGGAGGGATTGAGCTTGAGCCTGTTTCTCCCATCCAGACCCGACGGCTTCCAAACACCGGGACAGCACTTCAACAACTTCATTGGGGTGGCCTGGGGTGGAGAAGTAGCAGTGTCAGCTGATGGTATTCACCCACTGATGATCTCACCCAACGGCTTCATGTAGATGTTGAACAGAAGGCGAGAGAATCGACCCCTGCAGCACCCCACAAGTGAGGCCTCGCGGACCTCTGCCCCTGTCAACACGCTCATGCATCGGTCGGAGAGATAGGAGGAGAACCACCGATAACGGTGCCTCCCACTCCCAATCCAACCGGGCAAAAGATACCATGGTCGATGGTATCAAAAGCCGCTGAGAGGTCTAATAGGACCAGGGCAGAGGAATAACCCTGTCCCTGGCCTCCAGAGATCATCCACCAATGCGACCAAAGCTGTCTCCGCGTTGTAACCAGGTCGAAGCGGACTGGAACGGGTCTAGATAGATGGATTCATCCAGGTATTGTTGTCACGCTATTAGTTCGAACAAGCGGGTTGGAGATGGCCGATAATTTCCCAAAATATGGTCCAAAGAGGCTTGAGGAGGGTCTCACCACCGCCTCTTTCAAGGCGGCAGGAAAACCCTTCCAACAAAGAAGCATTTATAATCCTCTGAGCCAGCCTCGTGTCACCTCCTGAGTGGCCAGCACCAGCCAGGAAGGACACGGGTCCAGTAAACATGTAGTGGCGTGGAGCCTCTGTTAAGTAGTCCACGTCGGAGCCACAGGGTCAAATTCATCCCAAACAGACTCACTTACCTCCTTCCCTCGCTTGATCATCCCAATTTCGTCCAGACCATCCCGGAGCTGAGCGATTTTGTCGATAGATAACCACTAAACTCCTGCACGCCCCTGCAAGGGTCATCCCGCACCTCCTGATGAAGGAGGAGCGGTCACCCAAACAGGGCGGTTGAAATTTATTATTTCAACGCAATGAGGGTGGAGGCGTAAGCCCCTTCCTCAAGTACCTAGGTGCGGTCCATAGAATAGGACCCCAACTAGTGTCCGATCAGATCGAACACCCCGCTTAGGCGTTCTCCGGCTTCATTTCTCTCAGCCCCGAGAACCAAGGGCCGGACGATCTGCGGGTCAGAATTGTCAAAGGCTTTCAAGGGAGCACGGCCTCAGCCGCTGCCCTGTTCCCAGGCCGCAACTAGTTCCTCAGTCGTGCCGTAATAATTATTATTAATTATGCAGCTGAACACTTGTTTCAATAAGAGGGACTCTTCTTGAATTTCAGGGAGTGCTGTCCCACTCAGGGTCTTCCAGACAAAATCCTAGACCAATGTTAATGTCTCAGTCAAAAGAGGAAACAAAGCCATGTGGTTAATAGCCTGAGAGCCTTTGGAGTTAGTGGCTCAAAGGGAAGGGAGAACCCATTGCAGGCATTAAGAAGAGCTTTTGGGTATCATTTCCCATGAAGGCTGACTAATGAGGTTAAAATTTCCCTATGCACGGTCACTCATGCCCTTGTCACTTCTCGCCTGGACTACTGCAATGCTCTCTACATGGGGCTCCCCTTGAAGAGCACCAGGAGGCTTCAACTGGTCCAGAATGCGGCTGTGCGGGTAATAGAAGGGGCACCGCGATGCTCCCACATAACACCTCTCCTGCGCAGCCTGCACTGGTTGCCGGTGGTCTTCTGGGTGCAATTCAAGGTGTTGGTTATCACCTTTAAAGCGCTCCATGGCACAGGACCAGGTTACTTACGGGACCGCCTACTGCCACCTATAGCCTCCCATCGGCCGGTGCGCTCCCATAGGGAGGGCCTCCTCAGGGTGCCGTCAGTCAAACAATGTCGACTGGCAGCCCCCAGGGGGAGGGCCTTCTCTGTGGGGGCTCCAGCCCTATTGAATGAATTGCCTCCGGGGTTGCATCAACTCCCCGACCTCCGGTCTTTTAAACGCGAGCTCAAGACCTTTTTATTCTACTGTGTGGGGCTAGTCTGATGAAATTTTTAAGTGAGGTTTTAGAATGGTTTTATCTTAGTTTTAATTCTATTTGGCCATTTTATAATCAGTTTTTTAATACGTTTTTAATTTTTGTCTATGTCTATGTTTTTTACTTGGTTGTAAACCGCCCTGAGTCCTTCAGGAGAAGGGCGGTATAAAAATCGAATAAATAAATAAATAAATAAATAAACAGTGTCAAAGCGAGACAGAGGCAACCTCTGAAGACTTTCTTCTCCCTTACTGTGATCCCACTTTGCCCATATTGCATCTGAATTAATGACTTACCCTCCCACCCCATTCCCAGGAACCATCTTCTTCCATCTTTCTCCCCTGTGCTTCCTTCTCATATGTGTCTACCACCCCTGGAGCTCTGCTTGTTACCCAGATTAGGAGCATAATGAGAATGCCAGAAGGGAAGGGAAGGGAAGGGAAGGGAAGGGAAGGGAAGGGAAGGGAAGGGAAGGGAAGGGAAGGCAGACACAAAGACTAGGGGTGTCCCTAGTGTTTCCAGGTGTCACAAAGAAACTGAATCTTCCAGCCCTCAAAGTCACCACCTGCTTAATCATTGCTTCAGTCTTGCTACAGTATAATCAACATGCCAATACTGAGCCTAATTATATTACAAAGCTCCTAGAGATGAGAGAGATAAAATATACTTGGTGTTCTGGCCAGTTTTCTATGTGCTGTTCCAATTGGCGCGTAACTACTGAATTTGCGCCCATTAGATGGAAGAGGAGGAGGATTAGCACATGCCAGAAAAGTGTGAAGCTGTGCCTCCTTGCTTTCTCTTTGTGTCAGGAAAGGGAGGACACCAAAGAAGAAAAGAAAAAATGATCTCCCAGGAGCAGGCTCTCTGCCCCTGGACAGGCTGGTATTGGAAGGGGGTGGGGCTGGCACCTGAAACATTGCAGCAGGAACGTAACCATAACCATGAATGGCACAGCCGGTCTCAAGTTCTGGTCTCCAGCTCGGATTGCCTTTGTGTGTTTCTAATCAATGGTTTTAGTTCTAAACCAACTAAAATCCCACCTCAGTCAATGATGTTTGGGGCACCATAAATGGCAGCTCAGTTCTGCCAAGAGGGTAACAATTGACTGGCCAAGATAAGGAACTTATTGAGATTGAATCAAAGAAGTCATATATTTACATTTTCACTCCGAAATTTTGCACCTGCATCTGGGACTTTGGTTACCTTATTATGTTCGCTGTCTCTCAAACCCTGCAAGGTTTCGAGGTCTTGGTGGCACAGGAGCAAATGGTCTTTCTCAAGCTCCCACTTCTTGCTCCCTCTTGATTCATTCCTTCTATTATTGTCTCTGAATGACAGCAATCTGGGCCTGCCCAGATACTGGGAGCGATGATTCACAAGTTCATTTGAGCAGCAAGAAAGCAGAAGGTGCTCCTTGCTTCTTCACCTGTACTAAGGTAGGCAGATATTAAATTTTACAAACAAACTAACAAATATTTGGTTCTGCAGCTGCATAGCAAGACTGATTGAGCTGGGAAACCAAATAAATCCCACCTCAGCCAATAATAATGCTTGGAGCACCATAACTGTCATCATAACCCTGGTCACCATGACACAAAATATGCTGGGACCCTAGAAAGAGTGCAGAGAAGAGCAAGAAATAATATTTAATATATTTAATATTATATGTGTTGACAGCAGCAATAATTGCATTTGCACAATATTGGGAAAATGAGGGAACACCTACAGATGAAAGCATAATTAAAAAAAATTAGACTGTGCAGAAATGGATAGGTTAACATTAAAGATAAAGGATAAAGAGGATACAGAATATTTTTTAACATGGGATTTGTTTTACAAATGGTTAGATAGTAGAAATTAGAAGCTGGAAGAATACTACTATATACAAATCAATATTGTTGTTATTATTGATATTATGTGTAGGTAAATTGACCCAGACAATACACTGTTTACTAAGCACTCATGAATGTTAAAGAAAAATGTACAAATGATTTTTTTATTAAAAAGAAGAAGAAGAAAGTCCAGACAAGAAACACCATGGGTACCAAGAGCACCTTTATTGAAAGGTTTCAGTAACAGAATCTTCCAAGTCAGAAACCACTCCTTCCCTCATTTACTTTTACTTCCCAGACAATTTGGGAGGGTCCCTTTTCAAATTCTTCCCATGCCCCCTTTGCTTTTGTGGGCTGAGTTACCTTTGCATAACGGTTGTCTAGGCCAGGGGTCTCCAAACTTGACAACTTTAAGACTTGTGGACTTCAGCTCCCAAAGCTGGCTGAGGAATTCTGGGAGCTGAAGTCCACAAGTCCACAAACTGAAGTCCACAAGTCTTAAAGATGTCAAGTTTGGAGACCCCTGGTCTAGGCTACAGCTCTTCCTCCTGTCTTCCTCCTCTCTTCTGGGAGCTGAAGTCCACAAGTCTTAAAGATGTCAAGTTTGGAGACCCCTGGTCTAGGCTGCAGCTCTTCCTCCTGTCTTCCCCCTGGTCTAGGCTGCAGCTCTTCCTCCTGTCTTCCTCCTGTCTTCCTCCTCTCTTCCTCCTGTCTGGGAGCTGAAGTCCACAAGTCTTAAAGATGTCAAGTTTGGAGACCCCTGGTCTAGGCTGCAGCTCTTCCTCTTGTCTTCCTCCTGTCTTCCAGACCCCTGGTCTAGGCTTCAGTTCTTCTTCCTGTCTTCCTCCTGTCTTCCAAGAGTCCTCCAGCTCTTCCTGTCTTCCATGATGGACATCCTGCCTCTAAAGGCTGTGGGTCCTTATGCTCTGGAGATGTTTAAGCAGCGGACTGAGAGCCATCCCTCTGGAATTCCAGATCTGGGGGGGGTGAATGACGAGGGAGCCAGTAAAAGAAATTGATATTGCTATTCAGAAAGCTGTCAGAAAAGAGAATGCACAGTTTGAATATAAGAGCAGAAAGAGGCTTCTTTCCATGTGTTTGGAATGAAAGGGGGAAAAAAATTGGTGCGCCAGCTGCTTAATGAAGGTAGCAAAATGCTAAGAAGTAAAAAGTAAATGCAGAACTATTTTGTTTTCTCCAAGATGAATGCCTGGGTTTCGTCAGGCAACTCTGAAGAGGCAGGATAGAACTTTAAGACTGAAAGAAATACGGTCAGGAAATCCCTCTTTACTTCAAAGGGGTCTCATTCCATTAGAGCCAGATGAATGCCACCTGAGGGTGCTCAAGGACTGGACGAGGAAGTCTGGCAGAGGGGTGAAGAGCCAGACTTTTGGAGCAGTGCCAGCACTGTCCCCTTCTTCAAAAGGGAAACAGTAGGGCCCGGAGAACTGCAGACGTCAAAACCACAATGGATTATAGGAAGAATAGATCATAAAGAGACTGATCTGTATGTACATTGAAAACAGTGTGGTAATGATTAGATGTCAACATGCTTATGTCAAGAACAATCTGGTTTCATTCTAATTTGGAAGGAGAATTAGAGGTGACAGATGTCAACTTTATGTCAATTTGTAAATCATACAAATCTGAATAGCATAGCTGATGCCACTGAATAGCATAGCTGATGCCAGAACAGATAAATAAAATTTAACATTACCTTGGTAGCTTGGAAAAATGGACTGTAAATGACAATGAAATTTAATAGCAACAAGGGGAAATTGAATGGACAACTATAGGAGCTCAACTACCTGCCCTGGCAGTGATATTTGTAAAAATGATCTTGGAATAGTAGTTGATTGCAAACAGCGTATCAGCCAGCAGGGTGACTGGCAAGAAGAAGAAAGAAGAAAGGAGGAGGGGGGGAGTGGAGGGAAAAGGGGAGGGGGAAGAGGGAGGTGGGTAAATACAACATGAAACTGTGTCCAAGGGGGAGAATAACCTCCACAAGACGGGAAGGAATTTTTCCCCTTTGTTCTGTGTTGATCAGATTCCAACACTGAATATGGGATTAGAATCAATGGATTAAGACTCCCTTCCTCATTTTTGATCCTGTGATCGCTACAGACTGGCAAGAGGGCTTGGCTGCCCTATTCCAACTGAAGGGAAGGGAGAAAAGAGGATGCGGCTAATTAATTTAATGTGTCTTTGGAACTGATTAAAAACAAAATTCTTGAAACCCTTGACTGCAATTTTACTAGTTTTTTTTGGTTTTTGTTGTTGTTGTTCAGTCGCTAAGTTGTGTCTGATGCTTTTGAAACCACATGGATTACAGGATGCCAGGATGCCTCCTGTCCTTCACTGTCTCCTGGAATTTGCCTCTCTTCTCCTTTGGTGGCCAAAGGATTTGAGTTTCATCTTCAGTATCTGTCCATCCAAAGGACTATCAGGGTTGATTTCCTTCAGGATTGATTGATGTGATCTCCTTGCAGTCCAAGTGATTCTCAAGAGATTTTTCCAACACAAGATTTGGTTCATTGTTTCCAAGAAATAGAAAAGAAGGGAGGGTGGGACTGGAGGCGGATCATGCGAAGGTGAGAACATAATTATTACATCACCAGGTTCAGATCTGCTAGAGGCATGGACAGGCTGGGTCTCAGGGTTAGCTTCTCACTAAGAGGGTGCTGGGACCATGGATAGGTCACATGTGGTGATCCAGAATCAGATTTTTAAATAACGTTTTTAATTTGTTTCTTTTTGTACAATTTTATTTTGGCTGTAAACCTCCCTGAGTCTTCGGAGAAGGGCGGTATAAAAATATGATTAATAAATAAATAAATCCAGACCTCACTGTGCTTCTCTCGGTTTCCTTAAAGGAGAGCAGCATTTGTGCTGTTGAAGACATTCCTCCCTCTAAGCTCACTTCAGTAAGGTGCACAATGAAGCCACTGTGAACCTGATTCATTTAACGCAACCACAAATTACAGCTGGAGAAAGCAGGACTAATCCAGCGCAAAGTACTCCCTATCAAATGAGCTCTTCTGAGAAGTGCTGCCCTCTAATCATGTGGGATGAAAAGGAGGCAACCAGGATAAGCAGGTCATGTTAACAGCCCTCAGCTTCCTGGGCAACCAAAGGTGGGGAAAGACCAGGGGTGAAATGCGAAATTTGTTACTACCGGTTCTGTGGGCGTGGCTTGGTGGTGGTGGGGTTAATGTGACTGGGTGGGCGTGGCCAACTTTTTTTTTTAACTTTTAAAAGCATTTTTTCTACAAACTTTTCGGCCGAAGAAAAAATGCTTTTAAAAGTAAAACAAAACAAACAAAACTCTGATGATCATGCAGCTCTGCTGGGCATGAAGGGGTGCGGGTGGGGGGGGCAGGGATTTTTGCTACCAGTTTTCTGAACCGGTCGGGCGATCCAGTCCGAACCAGGAGCATTTCACCCCTGGGAAAGACCATGGTTCAAAGTTATTTTTTTTACATCCCTTTGATTTTGACATTTATTTGTTTTATTTTATTTATCACACACCCATCTCACACAAAAGTAACTCTGGGCAGCGTACAGCACTTAAGAACTAGACAGAGATTCAATGTTTCTTAGACACAAGAAAAGAGAGAAATTTCCCCCCCCCCCATCAAAGTAGGTTTAAAGCAGAATTTGTTCAAAACGTGGGGACGGTCTCTGCTTCTGCAAACCATTTGTGTCTCAGGGACAACTGGGAAGGAGGCCAACCGCAACCCCTGAACTTCAACACCAAGGTTTATTTATTTATTTATTATTTAAATTTCTATACCGCCCTTCTCCCGAAGGACTCAGGGCGGTTCACAGCCAAATAAAATACACAATAATCTTACAATATAAACACAATTAAAATACAATTAAAAAACTTATTCAATTGGGCCGAAATTAAAAATTTGGAATAAATAATAAAAACCCAATTAAAACCCATAAATTTAAAAAACTAACCCAGTCCTGCGCAGATGAATAAATGCGTTTTAAGCTCGCGACGAAAGGTTCGGAGGTCCGGAAGTTGTGAGTCGGGGAGTTCGTTCAGAGGCGGAGCCCCACAGAGAAGGCCCTTCCTGGGCGTCGCCAGGCGACACTGGCGCCGGCGGCACCCTGAGGAGTCCCTCTCTGTGAGAGCGCACGGGTCGGTGGGAGGTATTCGGTAGCAGTAGGCGGTCCCGTAAATATGCCATGGGCGCTTTGAAGGCGTTCACCAAAACCTTGAAGCGCACCGGAAGGCCACAGGTAGCCAGTGCAGTCTGCGCAGGATAGGTGTCACGCAGGAGCCACGAGGGCTCCCTCTATCTCACCAGCGGCCGCGTTCTGGACTAACTGAAGCCTCGGATGCCCCTCAAGGGAGCCCCATGTAGAGAGCATTGCAGTAATCCAGGCGAGGCGTCACGAGGGCGTGAGTGACTGTGCACAAGGCATCCCGGTCTAGAAAGGCGCAGCTGGCGCACCAGGCGAACCTGGTGGAAAGCTCTCCTGGAGCGGCCGTCAGGTGGTCTTCAAAAGACAAGCGTTCATCCAGGAGAACGCCCAAGTTGCGCACCCTCTCCGCCGGGGCCAATGACTGCCCCAACAGTCAGCCGTGGACTCAGCTGACTGTACCGGGATGCCGGCATCCACAGCCACTCCGTCTTGGAGGGATTGAGCTTGAGCCTGTTTCTCCCCATCCAGACCCGTACGGCTTCCAAACACCGGGACAGCACTTCGATAGCTTCATTGGGCTGTCCTGTTCTCAGTGTCCAAGTGGTGCCATCATTATTCTCCCTTCTTGGACCATAGAAGATAGAACACCTTGGAGGTCTTCTAATCCAACCCTCTGCTCAACCAGGAGACCCTATACTAACCTTGGAATTTTAAGATTTGTGGACTTCAACTCCCAGAATTCCCCCGCCAGCCACCTTTGGTTGCCAAGGAAACTGAGGTCTGTTGACATGGCCTATACCACTGTTGTGACCCAGGTTCCTGGACCCAGACTCCTGGACTCGGATGATTCAGAAAATGAGGGAGAAGACCTGGCAAGCCCTGTTTCTCTTGAGCCCTCTCCCTCCCTGGCACCCACTCAAAGGGAGGAGGAGGGGCCGGCACGGCCTGATTCTCCCGGGCCTTCTTCTGATTTGGCAACGCCCCAAGAGCAGTTTTGGAGTGACGCAAGATTACGAAGACTTGATCGACGTGCGCAGCAGCGGAAGAGTTGGGACAAAGCCAAGTCATAATTGTCATGCAGTGACATCTGCAGAGACTATAAATAGGAGGCGGGACTTCCTGGTTTTTTGTCTTGGACAAAGCAATGAATTTGGGCAGCTCTAATTTCATGGAGGGAAGAATATATTCGTGAGTAATTCTGGCCTTATCTATAATTTCCTCGTTATCTCCAGAAACTTGGCAGGCCCGTGGGTAGACGTGGCCAGGACATGTATCTATGTAAATAAAAGGAAAAAAAAGGAAGGCCTCTGACGGACTCTTTGCTGGGAGTATTGGGGGAAGGGAAACAGAACATTTTGTCCAAGACCTGACTAAAACATCTTCCGCGTGACCTACATTCCCAGCGGTCACAACCGGAGGGCGGATGCCCTGTCCCGCAAGCCAGAGTACCTCTGCGCCAAGGACCCCCTTCCTCCACGGACAGTGCTGCCGGCAGAAGCCTTGGCCGCAGCACGGGAGCCAGTGGACTTGCGGGCCCAGGTGCGAGAGGCGCAGCGCCAGGACGCCTGGTCGCAGCAAAGGAGAGTGGAGGTGGGCCCCACGTCTCCTTGGACCTTGGAGGAGGACTTACTCAAGTTTCGGGGGCGATTATATGTGCCCACAGGACCACTCCGAGCCCTCGTCATGACCCAGTGCCACGACAACCCTGCAGCAGGACATTTTGGGTTCTTCAAGACCCTCCACCTGGTGACACGGACCTTTGGTGGCCCTGCGGCATGATATACATGCCTACGTGACATCCTGCGTACTGCCGGCAAGCCAAGACCGCCACGGGGCCCCTCCCGGCTCCTCCAGCCCTTGCCGACACCCGACAGACCCTGGGGGCGATCTCTATGGATTTCCTGACAGACCTGCCGCCCTCTGGGTTCACCACGGTGCTGGTGGTGGTGGACATGCTCACCAAGATGGCACACTTCATCCCATGCCGCGGACTGCCCACAGCCGCAAAACGCCCGCCTCTTTCTGCAGCACATCTTCCGCCTCCATGGTCTACCGGACAGGGTGGTTTCGGACCGCTGGAGTTCAGTTCACAGCCCGCTTCTGGAAGAGCCTGATGGCGCGTTGGAGGTGCAGGTATGTCTGTCGCCATCGCACCATCCGGAGACCGACGGGGTACAGAGAAGGTCATCGGTATACTGGAACAGTATCTCCGTTGCTTCATCAACCAGCAACAGGACAACTGGGCCGACTACCTGTCCCTGGCGGAGTTTGCTTTTAACAACTCTCAGCACACCTCTACTCAGATGACCCCGTTCTTTGCCAATGTGGGTACCATCCGCTGCTCTTCCTCTGGCACCACCGGACTCTCCTGTTCCCGAACGCAGACCTTCCTGACGGAATTGCATGCGGTCCAACAGTTGGTACGCCAGCAGCTGAATCGGGCAAAGGAGGACTACAAACGGTCCGCTGACCGCTCCCGACGGGCAACGCCCGCTGGCAGTTGGAGACCGGTGTGGCTCTCCACCAAACACCTCCCGTCCGACCGCCGGTAAAGAAGTTGGACCACCGATTCATCGGCCCGCTCCCGTCGAGGCAGTCATCAACCCGGTAGCCTACCGACTGACCCTGCCACGATCCATGCGGATCCACCCGTTTTCACCGGTCCCTTCTGGTTCCTGAGGCCACACCGAGTCCCCTTCGGTGCCCAACAGCACCCGTCACTGTCGCCGAGGACGGATCGGAGGAATACGAAGTCCACAGCGCAGAGACTCGCTGGCTAAAGGGTCGCTTCCAATATTTGATCGCGGAAGGGATACGGGACTGATTTCTCCTGGGTAGATGCCTCCGACGCTCATGCCCCTGACCTGGTGCAGGCCTTCCATGAGCAGAACCCAGCCCGACCGCATCCCGATCGTCAGCCCGGGGAAGGGCCTCATGTGAGGGATAGTGTTGTGACCCAGGTTCCTGGACCCAGACTCCTGGACTCGGATGATTCAGAAAATGAGGGAGAAGACCTGGCAAGCCCTGTTTCTCTTGAGCCCTCCTCCCTGGCACCCACTCAAAGGGAGGGGAGGCCGGCAAGGCCTGATTCTCCCGGGCCTTCTTCTGATTTGGCAATGCCCCAAGAGCAGTTTTGGAGTGACGCAAGATTACGAAGACTTGATCGACGTGCGCAGCAGCGGAAGAGTTGGGACAAAGCCAAGTCATAATTGTCATGCAGTGACATCTGCAGAGACTATAAATAGGAGGCGGGACTTCCTGGTTTTTTGTCTTGGACAAAGCAATGAATTTGGCGCGAGCTAACTATTTCATGGAGGGAAGAATATATTCGTGAGTAATTCTGGCCTTATCTATAATTTCCTCGTTATCTCCAGAAACTTGGCAGGCCCGTGGGTAGACGTGGCCAGGACATGTATCTATGTAAATAAAAGGAAAAAAAAGGAAGGCCTCTGACGGACTCTTTGCTGGGAGTATTGGGGGAAGGGAAACAGAACAACCACTTACCCGCTACCATTTCAGACAAATGGCTGTCTCTCCTTAAAAGCCTCCAGTGATGGAACACCCACAACTTCTGAAGGTGAGCTGTTAGCCAGTCTTGTGAAAACCACTGCCACGGTGCAGATTTCATTCAAGGAAGAAGACGATCCTGAGGGATCCCAGCTAGGCATGAAATCAAAAGCAGAGCAAAACCCTGGCTTTCTCCAAAGCTTGCAATGTAGGCCCATGAACCAAGGTCCCCCAATCCGGCACCATGGAGGTCGCTCCTGAGGGCTATCCCAATCCACTGAATGGTGCAGACATGGAAAGCTGCGAGGGGTTGCATTCCCAGGGATGCCCCGGCAGAGGAAGAAAGCTGCTCCTGGCTCTGAGGAAAGGCTGATCAACATGGCCCACCTCAACCAGGCCTGCTCAATCTGGCTGGTCAGATCAAGATGATGCAGAGATGCCGAAAGCTCCCACTGGGACCAGGCAGCTTTCTGCCATCCTGATACTCCAGTCCTAAAACTGATGGCTCTACTTCAGGGTTGAAATGCTCCCGGTTTGGACCGGATCACCCGATCCTGTAGTGATGGCGGCGGGTGGTTCGGAGAACCAGTAGCAAAAATCCCTGCCCCTCCCCCACACACAGCTGAGCCGTGCGATCATCAGGGTTTTTGTTTTTTACTTTTAAAAGCATTTTTTCTTCGGCTAAAAAAGTGCTTTTAAAAGTAAAAAAAAAAGCCTCTGATGATCACGTGGCTCAGCTGGGATTGCCAGAACCTTTTAAAAGCAGTCTTTTCTTCAGCTGAAGAGGTTGTAGAAAAAATGTTTTTAAAAAAGTAAAAAAAATAAAAATTGGCCACACCCACCCAGTCACATTACACACACACTCACCAAGCCCCCCCCTCACAGAACCAGTAGTAACAAATATTACATTTCACCCCTGCCCCACTTGAATGCTGGGTGTGAGGCTCCCAATCTTTGCAGAGCTTTAGAGGAGAGGAAGGGATACCCTCCAAAGTGCCTTTCCTTTCTTTTTATATACTAGTTATTTTAAATTGTGTTATTGTGGAGGAAGCAGTCGGTGGCAGTATTCGTTCAGTTTGGTTTGTCTTGAAAAGCTACGCAGGGTTGGACCTGCTAGACTAAGGGACCACCAGGAAATGCCTGGGCTGTAGGCTAGCTGAAAAAACTCAAAACAAGGCAGGGACAACCAGCTGCGTTTGGCTTGAGGGAGACGGTGGTCATAGTGGTTGATCTTATGAGAAGCGAGACAGGATCAAACCAGTCATAACTGTCTGGTGGGAGCCACAAGGACACCCAGCAACTACAAGCACCATGATGACTCTGTACAATATGGATCTCCTTGTGTCCCCCTTTCTTGGGATTACTTTGACCGTCTGATGCCAGGGACCCGGATAGCCTTTGGAGGAAACCACTAAAAGATCTGGAAGATCTACTGGGAAGTGGATCCTTCCCCCCCCCCCCCACTTCTCCCTGTGACAATGGCAGACCTCTTCCATCCAATGCATCCGGCCAGTTCTTCTTGTCCCCTTCAATAAGGTTTTCTGGGCAAGAGAACTTCTCTCAGGGTTTTGCACTTTTTGCCATTTCTCAAGCATCTCCCTAAATTGCTGTCCCTGTGCTGGCCTGATGGGATGTGGTGTGCAATTAGGTAAACTGCAAGTTTCCCATCCCAGTTGCTGCTCCATCAAGAAATGAGCTTCCTCGCAGAGGCCCTGCAGAAACCCCAAATTACGTAAAATGGGTAAGGCAGGGACCGTAAAGCAGCAAAATCTTAGCAGGTCTGCGGCTGCAATTACAGGAAATTTAATGAAGGCCTGTTTTTTGTTTTTTTTTCCAGAGCAACAACAAACACAGCGGGAAATAAAAACAGAATTACAACTGCAAGGGTTATAACTGCAATACAAAATTTACAGATTTTAATTTCTAGAAGCTCAAGGAAGAGAGCAAGCAAATGAAGAGGCTTATTGCCCTGAATCCAGGCTGAGGGGATGAGCTCTGCATATTCACTGTGATTTGTCTGCTGAGCTAAAAAATACTGTAAAGCTTCTTAATGTTCAAATCCTGCAGTGGGTCACACACCGCGTGGAGGTCGACACCGGGAAAGAGGACCTTCTCGTTTGCAGGCCACCCCCTGGCCCTCCTCTGTCTCCAGCCCAACGTAGTGGTGGCCCCCAATTTATTCTCCCCCCCCAACTTTAGCTCAAAGCTCAGCCTTCCAAGGAGGAATTTCTCATGGCTGTCTCCATCCCTGAAGCCCAGCAGCCTCCTGGCTGAGCAGGTACCAGTTGTGGCTCTCTCAGGGTGATTGCCTCCCTTCTCCTTCCTCTTCCCAACCAAGGGACAGAAGGTCCTGCCTTCCAGTCATCCGCTTCCTTCTTTGCGGCCTCACATAAAGAGCAGCACCCCTTCCAGCCCAGCAGCTTTCCTTTCCAAGGGTCTCCCTGCAAGGGACCTGCACAAAGGCCAAGGGAGTCAGACTAGGACTGCCACTGGGCCAAAATTTGCCAGGGTTGCCCATGCTCAAGAAAGCCAATGGTAGCCAAGTTTGGGAATCAGAAGTGCAAAAGGAAGCAAAGCCCCCTCCATCATCAAACAATTAGCTCTCCTCTCCAAAATTGCCATTTTCAGAGGGAATCGGAGGAATTTAAAACTTGCTACCTGCCCCTATTTCCATTCTTTCTTTAAAAAAAAAAAAAAGACAAGAAGGGGAAAACACTTGCATCTAAAATTCACCTGGGTCCAGGGACGCATTGCCCTGCAATTTTCAGGGCTCAACGTCTGGCCCAGACATTTTGAGAGGGGTTTGGGCATCCTGAGCCTTCAGCAGGTTGCAAATCTTCCCCAGGGATTCAAAGGCCATCGTGGCTCAGTGAAAATAAGTCAGAATATTTCAGCATAAAAACCATGAACGCTCCAGATTCATGCTGCAAATAATAATTGCCCTGGAGAGTTTTCCGAGATGAGTTCAAGGATCAGGCTGTGTCTGATCGGTGTCAAAGTCTGTTCAGATCTGGTTCTTTCTGTCCCAAGTTTGAATTATATAAAGAAACCCCCCTCCCCAAATCCTTTTCACTTGTACCTAGAAGGAATGGAAAGTAATGCTGACTGGCACCAAAAAAATCCACATTTTGCCTCTAATGAGGACGAGGCACAATCCGATGCAAAGGTCACCCAGGGTAGCTGTTGTAAGAAGAGCCTTAGGGAATACTTAGGAAGAATTGAAGAAGGGAGGGGACGACGGGTACATGTAAACCTATGGAATGCAGGGCCTGCTCTGGTAACAGCAAAATACAGAAACGATGTGAAGAGGCCGTTCCAAATGATAACTCACCTGTAAGGAAAGATGCTGGCGCTTCATAGAATGAAAGGTTCGGAAGGAACCTAGTGTTGTGACCCAGGCCCAAGTAGGTAGTAGGAAACTCAGTCTGTGAAAAAACAAACAAACTGTATTTGAAAAGCTGAGAATTACTTCATTCATGCAGTCCCTCATTCCCTCAACACTGTCAAACTATTTACTAAATCTACACTACTATTAATCTTCTCATCGTTTTCATCACCAATCTCTTTCCACTTATGACTGTATGACTGTAACTTTTTGTTGCTATCATTAAGGGTTAAATTGCAACCTATGACCATCATTTGTGTTGCAAATGTTGTATCGTTGATGAAGGTATTTTCTTTTCTTTTATGTACACTGAGAGCATATGCACCAAAACAAATTCCTTGTGTGTCCAATCACACTTGGCCAATAAATTCTATTCTATTCTATTCTATTCTATTCTATTCTATTCTATTCTAGTCTAGTCTAGTCTAGTCTAGTCTATTCCCAGCGTTGTTCAACTAAATTAAAACAAATTCTTCCCAACACAAATTCCTCAGTCCTATCGCAAACCTTGGTCCAATTAGGCAAACTGCCAAAGGCCTTTCTTTGCAAATGGTCAGAAGTCACAAAAATAAAGGCAAGACATAGACGAAGCAGAAGACAAGCTACCAACGTTGTTTTCCGGCAAAGCCCAAATGCCGTTGCTGGTCTGTTTTAAGCCTTATGGGATGGGCCAATCATCTCTTGGCCCTACTCCCAAGTTGTCCTTTTTGCTTGAACTGCTCTTGCCTTCTGGCAGCTCTTCTCATGCGTGCATTAGGAACAGGCTCCTCCTGTTCCTCTGCCTCACTACTCTCAGTCTCTGGAGGCTCTGGAGTCCACACCTCACTCCCCGATGGCCCTGGCCTCACCTCAGCCTCATCGCTGTCCAACTCCGTTGCCAACTCCACAGGATGCTGCCGGACCACAACACTTAGGAGGTCAACAAGTCCAATCCCCTGCACATTTCAGGATTTATTTATTTATTTATTTATTTATTTTTCAAATTTATATACCGCCCTATCTCCCTAAGGACTCAGGGCGGTTCACAGGCAGTTAAAATACATATAAATACAAATTAAAAAACAACAATTAAAAAACTTATTCTATTGCCTAATTTAAAACAATATAAATAATAAAAACCCTTAAAACCAATAACTTTAAAATCTAATCCAGTCCCGCAGATGAATAAGTGTTTTAAGCTCATGACGAAAGGTTCGGAGGTCCGGAAGTTGACGAAGTCCTGGGGAGTTCGTTCCAGAGGTGGGAGCCCCACAGAGAAGGCCCTTCCTGGTGTCGCCAGACGGCACTGCCTAGCTGACGGCACCCTGAGGAGTCCCTCTGTGGGAGCGCACGGTCGGTGAGAGGTATTTGGTAGCAGTAGGCGGTCCCGTAAATAGCCCGGCCCTATGCCATGGAGCGCTTTAAAGATTGTCACCAACACCTTGAAGCGCACCCGAAGGCCACAGGTAGCCAGTGCAGTCTGCGAGGATAGGTGTCACGGGAGCCACGAGGGCTCCTCTATCACCCGCGCAGCCGCTGCATTCTGGACCAACTGAAGCCTCCGGATGCCCCTCAAGGGGAGCCCCATGTAGAGAGCATTGCAGTAATCCAGGCGAGACGTCACGAGGGCGTGAGTGACCGTGCATAAGGCATCCCGGTCTAGAAAGGGGCGCAACTGGCGCACCAGGCGAACCTGGTGAAAAGCTCTCCTGGGGGCGGGCGTCAAATGGGGTTCAAAAGACAGCCGTCCACCCAGGAGAACGCCCAGATTGCCCCCCCCCTCCATCGGGGCCAATGCCCCCCCCCCAACAGTCAGCCGAGGACTCAGCTGACTGTACCGGGATGCCGGCATCCACAGCCACTCAGTCTTGGAGGGATTGAGCTTGAGCCTGTTTCTCCCCATCCAGACCCGTACGGCCTCCAAACACCGGGACAGCACTTCGATAGCTTCATTGGGGTGGCCCGTGTGAAAAGTACAGCTGGGTGTCATCAGCGTACAGCTGGTACCTCACACCAAGCCACTGATGATCTCACCCAGCGGCTTCATATAGATGTTGAACAGAAGGCGAGAGATCGACCCCGCGGCACCCCACAAGTGAGGCGCCTCGGGCCGACCTCTGCCCCTGTCAACACCGTCTGCGACCGGTCGGAGAGATAGGAGGAGAACCACCGATAAACGGTGCCTCCCACTCCTAATCCCCCCAACCGGCGCAGCAAGATACTATGGTCGATGGTATCGAAAGCCGCTGAGAGGTCTAATAGGACCAGGGCAGAGGAACAACCTCATCCCTGGCCCTCCAGAGATCATCCACCAACGCGACCAAAGCCGCCTCCGTGCTGTAACCGGGCCGGAAACCGACTGAACGGGTCTAGATAGACAGTTTCATCCAGGTGCAGAGGAAACTGATATGCCACCATATTTCTACAACCTTCGCCGCGGCGAAGGTTGGAGACCGGACGATAATTACCTAAGACAGCCGGGTCCAGGGAGGGCTTCTTGAGGAGGGGCCTCACCACCGCCTCTTTCAAGGCGGCCGGAAAGACTCCCTCCAACAAGGAGGCACTCGTAATCGCCTGGAGCCAGCCTCGTGTCACCTCCTGAGCGGCCAGCACCAGCCAGGAGGGGCACGGGTCCAGTACTACACCTTTCCTGAGGAGGACAATATTTGAGACCAGCCTTGGGTTGGAGTTTGGAATGAAGAAGAGTGAGAGACACAGCAATAGCATCGAAATGGAAAAGATGGTGGAATTTTCTCTCCCTCCAGGGACATTCAGGACTAATCCACAGAAATGCTTTTTCACATAGTCCACTATGAACTGGGGAGTTTTCTGCCAGCACTTGTGGGGATGGCAGCTAGTTGGGGCAGCTTTAAAGAAGGGTCAGGACTGGTTCATGGAGGACAAGGAAATCCAGGGCTTCTACTGTAGATGGGCTTTGGTGCCTCCAGAACAGGGGTCTCCAACCTTGTCAACTTTTAAGCCTGGCAGACGACAACTCCCAGATTTCTCCAGCCAATCTTTGCTGGCTGGGGAATTCTGGGAGTTGAAGTCCTCCAGGCTTAAAGTTGACAAGGTTGGAGATCCCTGCTCCAGAATACAAGGGATCTTGCTTTGTCTACTGCATGCTGGATGCAAGTGTTGGCTTGCTTGCCAGACCCGCTTTTTTTTTGGGTGGGACAAAAGGCTTGACTAGAAGAAACCACAGTCAATTCAATGGGTTCTAAGAATTTCTCACCCAAACGTGTCTTCTTGTACTACAACAGCAGCCATATTCTTGCCTCCATTCTTCTGAGCTAGAAGAAATTCAAGAATGCCTTGCGGATTGATGAAATTTGCTGGCCCAAGTGGTTTTGTAACCATTTACATGTGGGCACAAAGCACGAGAGCAATGGGAAGAGATGCTCCTTCCCAGAGGGGAATCCCAAAATCTTCCCTCTACAAGGTCCCAGCTGGGCTCAGGAAGGCATCATGGAAGGTGCAACTCAACTCTTGCAAATACCTTCGTGGTCCAACTGGAATGGAAACAAAATTCCATTCTTCTAATTCATCTTAATGGCTCTACCTTTAGTGACATTCTAGAAAACTAAAGGCAAATGGGCCTATGATCTAATCTGATCTAAGGTTTAAAAATGATTTAATTAAAAAAAAATCCCATTTCAGCAAATTACTCTTGCGTGTAGCCTTTGAAGATACACAATTAATGCTGTGTTTTCCCCGTGCAGCATAATCCTTTGTGAATAAATAACAGAAGGAAAATTGCCTCTTTCCCCCAGTTTGAACCAATTATAATCTTCTGAACTACATGGAGACCAGCCAAACAAGCATTGGTGGGCAAAGTTCAGCCAGGCTGCCTCTTCGCCCTTCTTACAGTGGCAGGAGACATTGGTGGGGCCAGGAGAAGATGGCCTGGATGGCTTCAAATATACAGATGATAAACAAACAAACAAACAAATAAATAAATAAATAAAATCAACCAAACAATTAAGCAGTTTTACCGAGGAAATATTCACACAAAAAGAAGACACTGATCTTTAACCACATCCCTTTAATATTCATTTTAAGGCATGTGGTTCCAGAGAATCAGATTGTAAATACATCTAAAGAACATAAGGTTAGGGAAAATATATTCATCTTATTAATAATTTCCTGATAGGGATAGATACATTTCAATTTGTAATAAAGCCAGATAAAACTGGATGAATAATTTTATTTATACTTTTAAAAGCTAAGAGTTTATAGTCCATATTAAGAAGTAAGATATGTCTATGAGATGCAAATTGCTGAGAGTTTTTTTTTAAACTCAGTTTAAGGATCAGAATTATCTTAGACTGTTTACTTTACTTTCCTGTTGGTAAGGGGTCCTTCTGGTGCAAAGTATTGCTGAGAAGTAGAAATCCAGATATTAAAACTCTTTAAATTCTTTGTAAAATTCCTATGATAGTCATCAAGGCCTGGTTGTTTTCCACTTTGAATAGTTATAAAGATCAGAGATTTTGGACATAAAGAAAGGACATTGTTTATCCAATCTCTCCTTTTATTTACAAACTGTTTATATATTCTAGCTGATTCAGATGGCATGATGTACCAAGAAGAGTGAGAGACACAGCAATAGCATCGAAATGGAAAAGATGGTGGAATTTTCTCTCCCTCCAGGGACATTCAGGACTAATCCACAGAAATGCTTTTTCACATAGTCCACTGTGAACTGGGGAGTTTTCTGCCAGCACTTGTGGGGATGGCAGCTAGTTGGGGCAGCTTTAAAGAAGGGTCAGGACTGGTTCATGGAGGACAAGGAAATCCAGGGCTTCTACTGTAGATGGGCTTTGGTGCCTCCAGAACAGGGGTCTCCAACCTTGTCAACTTTTAAGCCTGGCAGACGACAACTCCCAGATTTCTCTTTGCTGGCTGGGGAATTCTGGGAGTTGAAGTCCTCCAGGCTTAAAGTTGACAAGGTTGGAGACCCCTGCTCCAGAATACAAGGGATCTTGCTTTGTCTACTGCATGCTGGATGCAAGTGTTGGCTTGCTTGCCAGACCCGCTTTTTTTTTGGGTAGGACAAAAGGCTTGACTAGAAGAAACCACAGTCAATTCAATGGGTTCTAAGAATTTCTCACCCAAACGTGTCTTCTTGTACTACAACAGCAGCCATATTCTTGCCTCCATTCTTCTGAGCTAGAAGAAATTCAAGAATGCCTTGCGGATTGATGAAATTTGCTGGCCCAAGTGGTTTTGTAACCATTTACATGTGGGCACAAAGCACGGGAGCAATGGGAAGAGATGCTCCTTCCCAGAGGGGAATCCCAAAATCTTCCCTCTACAAGGTCCCAGCTGGGCTCAGGAAGGCATCATGGAAGGTGCAACTCAACTCTTGCAAATACCTTTGTGGTCCAACTGGAATGGAAACAAAATTACATTCTTCTAATTCATCTTAATGGCTCTACCTTTAGTGACATTCTAGAAAACTAAAGGCAAATGGGCCTATGATCTAATCTGATCTAAGGTTTAAAAATGATTTAATTAAAAAAAAATCCCATTTCAGCAAATTACTCTTGCGTGTAGCCTTTGAAGATACACAATTAATGCTGTGTTTGCCCCGTGCAGCATAATCCTTTGTGAATAAATAACAGAAGGAAAATTGCCTCTTTCCCCCAGTTTGAACCAATTATAATCTTCTGAACTACATGGAGACCAGCCAAACAAGCATTGGTGGGCAAAGTTCAGCCAGGCTGCCTCTTCGCCCTTCTTACAGTGGTGGGAGACATTGGTGGGGCCAGGAGAAGATGGCCTGGATGGCTTCAAATATACAGATGATAAACAAACAAACAAACAAATAAATAAATAAAATCAACCAAACAATTAAGCAATTTTATCGAGGAAATATTCACACAAAAAGAAGACACTGATCTTTAACCACATCCCTTTAATATTCATTTTAAGGCATGTGGTTCCAGAGAATCAGATTGTAAATACATCTAAAGAACATAAGGTTAGGGAAAATATATTCATCTTATTAATAATTTCCTGATAGGGATAGATACATTTCAATTTGTAATAAAGCCAGATAAAACTGGATGAATAATTTTATTTATACTTTTAAAAGCTAAGAGTTTATAGTCCATATTAAGAAGTAAGATATGTCTATGAGATGCAAATTGCTGAGAGTTTTTTTTTAAACTCAGTTTAAGGATCAGAATTATCTTAGACTGTTTACTTTACTTTCCTGTTGGTAAGGGGTCCTTCTGGTGCAAAGTATTGCTGAGAAGTAGAAATCCAGATATTAAAAACTCTTTAAATTCTTTGTAAAATTCCTATGATAGTCATCAAGGCCTGGTTGTTTTCCATTTTGAATAGTTTTAAAGATCAGAGATTTTGGACATAAAGAAAGGACATTGTTTATCCAATCTCTCCTTTTATTTACAAACTGTTTATATATTCCAGCTGATTCAGATGGCATGATGTACCAAGACCAGCTTTTTTTTTAAAAAAAAAAAATCCTATTTAATTTCTTCTATATTGGTATATAATCATTAATAATAAATTATTAATATTCATAGTAAAAGTGATGCCTAAATGTTGGAGAGGCTGTCAAACAAAGGAATCCTTTTTTATTTGTAGTAATCACTGATAAAGCTATGTATACCTTTGGATGTAAAATTCCTGGGGAGATAAATACCATTACGAAACAAAGTACAGAATGGTCCACAGAGTCCGGCTACTGCAGCGGTTCTCAACCTGTGGGTCGGGACCCCTTTGGGGGTCGAATGACGATTTGCCAGGGGTCGCCTAAGACCATCGGAAATATGGGAAGTATACTTGCGAGTTGAAGACTTGCGCTCCAATGGTTGACTCCACAAGCCAGCTGCAGGCTCTTCAAATCGCTAGCCGAAGTCGGCTTCAGGCGCGATGAATTAAAAAAGAGAGAAATCTTTGCTCTGATGTCTCCCTCTCAAGCCAGCTGCAATCACTCCCAATCCCTAGTCTAATCTGGCTTCAGGCGCGATAAACTTAATAGGGGAGGAGTCTCCGCTTTAATGCCTCCGTCCTCAAGGCAATCGCAAGCAGTTCAGATCGCTAGCCAATATGGCTTCAGGTGCGATAAATTCAAAACAAAAAAAAAATTATGGTTGGGGTCGTCACATCGTGGGGAATTGTATTAAAGGGGTTGCAGCACTATAAAGGTTGAGAACCACTGGGCTACTGCATTTCTTTACAGGGCAAACCTGAAGCTTAAAGGTAAGGGACTTATTACCTATTTAAATTTGGGGCCGGGATAGCTCAGGCAATAGAGAAGCCTGTTATTAGAACACAAAGCCTGCAATTACTGCAGGTTCGAGCCCGGCCCAAGGTTGACTCAGCCTTCCACCCTTTATAAGGTAGGTAAAATGAGGACCCAGATTGTTGGGGGGCAATAAGTTGACTTTGTAAAAAAAAATATACAAATAGAATGAGACTATTGCCTTATACATTGTAAGCCGCCCTGAGTCTTCGGAGAAGGGCGGGGTATAAATGTAAACAAAAAACAAACAAACAAACAAAAAAAAAATTTAGAAGCTAAAATAATAATTGCCAAATACTGGAAAAATGGAATGTAACAACTGAGATGTGAATGAACAAGAGATCTCCGATGGCCACATTGAACCGCCCTGAGTCCTTCGGGAGAAGGGCGGTATAAAAATCTAATAAATAATAATAAATAAATTAATAATAATAATAATAATAATAATAACAACAACAACAACAACAACAACATTAGGGAAAAAAATCGTAGACAAAAGAAGGAGGAACCACAATTCTATCAAATTTGGATGAATTTTATGGCTAACCTCTATAGCAATAGACCATAATGTAGTAATACTTAAAAATAAGGATTTTGTAAATTTGTGTGTCTACGCTTAAAAATAAAGAGGGCCTCTGAACACCTTTATCCAAAAAGCAGCTAAGGGGACGGCTGACCTGATTAGCCCACCCACCCTGGAAGAAAATACCTGTCCCTGGTCTGCTGGAGACTCATCTGTCCTCATCTCTTGGGCCTCACACCTACCCACACCCACCCACCCAAGTCTGTTGGCAAGAAATGTGACAGGTGGCCGGGGGTGGGTGGGCAGTGAGGAAACAGCAGTTTTTGTCTTCTGAGAGGAAAATCAAACTCGGCTGGGGGCAACAGCAGTCAAATCCCCCCTCTTGCCTTGCTGATGATGGCTCCTTGGCTGTTGCACCAAATGCACACTAACTGTGGCAAGAAGAGGACACCCCCTCCCTCCCTCCCTCCCACCCCACCCAGCTGCCTGGTTTGCTGCAGATTCTTTCAGTGAGAACATTCATTTGAAATAAACAGTTTCCAGCTCCTGCTTAAATGAGGTGAGAGGCAGTTCGAGCTGAGAAGATGAAGAAAGGCTGACATTTCCTGTGCAGCTCCTGCTATCCCTTGTGGGTCGTCAAGGCAGAGGAAGAATTTCTACTCTCTTCTCTTCCCCCAACCAACCCCTAAAGCCCCAAGCAAGTTTAACCGAGGAGAAAGCAACCCTGGAAAAAAGAATGGGGGAAGGGAGGGAGGGAGGGGAAGAAGGGAAAAAAGAAGGAAAGGAGGGAGAGGGAGGGAAGGAAAGAAGGTAGAAAGGGAGGGAAGGAAGGAGAGGGAGGGAGGAGGAGAAGGGAAAAAGGAAGGGAGGAAGGGAGGGGAAGGGAGGGGAAGAAAATAGAAAGGGAGGAAGGGAGGGAAGGAGGGAGGAAGGGGGAGAAAGGGAGGGAAGGAGGGAGGGAGGAAAGGAAGGAAAGGGTTAAGGGAAGAGAGGAAGGAAGAGAGGGAAGGATAGAGGGAGGGAAAGAATGGAGAAAGGGAGAGAGGGAGGGAGGGAAGGTGGGAGGGAGGGGAAGAAGGGGAAAATGGAAAGGAAGGGAGGGTTAAGGGAAGGGAAGAAGGAAGAGAAGGGAGGGAGGGAGGGAGGGAGGGAGGAAAATACCGGCTGTCAAATTGTTTTGGGTAAGGGAAAGGCTGTGACAGGCATCTGCTTATGCCATATGCATAACAGAAGGCGGGGTTAGAAACTGCAAAGGTGTATTTTTTTAACATTCACCCTAAAAATAGTTCTTCCACATGGTGCACTGCTTTCAAAATAGCGATGAATTGAAAGGAATGGCACTGGGGCTTTGGAAGATGTCAGCTCCAGCTAAAGAGCAAACCTTATTGTGATGGAAGGAAAAATTGCAGAGGCAAAGATAAGGCATCAAAGCAAGTGCAGAGAGCACAAGAAAGCACCATCAGATGCCAAATGCACCCGCTCAAGGCCACATCGGAATGTTCTTTCCTCTGAAGCAAAAGAAAGGAACTGGCCAGATCTGCTGACCCAGCCTGGCAATTGGGACAATCAATACATTCCTTGGCGCTACCCCCAAGCAAGACCCCCTGCGATTATTCTTTGAAAAACTTTAAGCATGATTTAACCGAGTGTGACATGCCTGCAGGAAAGTCAAATGCAGTCTTAAGCTGCATCTGTGAAAGTATGATTCGCAAATCACAGATGTAATAGTTGTATTCTATTTTGTAATATTCAGTTGCCAACTTGACTCCTAAACTAGGAATGATGTTTTATGTATATAGCACTAGCAATAGCCCTTAGACTTATATACCGCTTCGCAGTGCTTTACATCCCTCTCTAAGCAGTTTAAGGAGTCAGCCTCTTGCCCCCAACAATCTGGGTCCTCATTTTACCCACCTCAGAAGGATGGAAGGCTGAGCCAACCTTGACTCACTCAGGAGCGAACTGCTGAATCAGCAGAGTTAGCCTGCAATACTGCATTCTAACCACTGCACCGCCAAGACTTCTATATATAATAATCTTTTTTCTTTTTCTTTTTTAAAGACACTTTTTAAAATGTCTTCTTTGTTGTGATTTTTTTATTCTTTTGTTTTTTTTTAATATTTGGCCTTCTGTATTTTAACCTTCTTTGGATAAACTAAAAATTTCAGGAAGGAAGGAAGGAAGGAAGGAAGGAAGGAAGGAAGGAAGGAAGGAAGGAAGGAAGGAAGGAAGGAAGGAAGGAAGGAAGGAAGGAAGATTGGATAGTTGAATGGATAGATGGATGGATGGATGGGTAGGTAGGTAGGTAGGTAGATTATGGCATAAATCAGCAGTGAAGTTCCAAGTGGTTATCAGCATACTGGGTGCCCCATCAAAAAATCTTGGATGGCACTTAGAAAATCTGTTCACTGACAATATTTCCATCCGTCAATTGCAATAAACCACTTTATTTGGATCTGCACTTTTGCTATGCTGATACATTACGACATCCTAGGTTCTTGGAAAGAACTTGATACATACGAAGACCAGCATCCACTAAACAGCTGGCAACTGTAATTTCATGTAGTTGTATGTATAACTATAAATCAATTGCAAAAAGCAGCTTTACTTGGAAAGCTTACAACCTGCGATTATTCCTTTAATATTATTAAACAACATCTGCTTAGGTCTTTGGGAAGGACTCAGTAGATAGACAGAAGTTTCAGCTCAGTCTAAACATCTGGTTGACTGTGCAACCAATCATCAGCATCCTTCTTAGTCACTGAGTAGTTGCATCACAAAGAAGTGTGTGGTTCATGTTTAGTCTCTTCTCATTCCAGCATTTGTTAATAGAAGCATACTCTTGTCTTTAGTAAGCATCTACAACCTACTCATTGCATTCAGAAAAAGAGACCTCACAATCAACAGCATTGTCTTCTTTCCTAACCTCCAATCACAATAGCTGCACAAAGGGCAGTCATAGATATGCAGGGTTCTGCCCCATTCAGAAAAAGGTTCCATCTTGTGACTGCAGCCAGGCAGATTGAGGATGGACTTGATGGCCACGGGATCCGTCCCGAACCTGATGAGAGGATCAGTAAAAGTAACAATAATAGAATAATAGAGTTGGAAGGGTCCATGAAGGTCTTCTAGTCCAAACCCCTGCTCAAGCAGGATACCCTATACCATTCTGGAAAAATGCCTGTCCAGTCTCTTCTTAAAAAGCTCCAGTGATGGAGCACCCACAACTTCTGGAGGCAAGCCGTTCCACGGGTTAATTGTTCTCATGGACAGAAAATTTATCCGGAGTTCTAGGTTGGGTCTCTTTTGTTAAGCTTCCAGAAGATTTACAGACTTCTGAGATGATCACATCTCCATAAGTGCTAATTAAGCCTGTTCTCATTATAGCAGTACAGCAGTTGAATGACATTAGAAGACTATAAATGGTCCTTGTTAAGTGTATGAAGACCATCAGAAGTCCACAATGCCTTTTGCCCATCTGCTGTTTGCAGGGCAACCTGCATGAAGACTAGATTGAAATCATTCTGTCCCATAGCAAAGCTGTGTGACAGGTTAGGTTGCAAGCTTCTAAGCCAACAAGACCTTTCCAGTTTCATGGATAAATCCAGAACCCATGAGATCAAATGTTGGGTAGCCATAAGCACTGATGATGCCGGGATGATCTTCTCCAAATCACTTGGCCATGAACAGTATTGCAAACCACAATGTCCTGCAGAGCTGTGTGCTCAAACTTCACAATTAGCTTCCATAATTAGGGTCAAAGTTATAGTCAACCCGTCAAGCAAATGCTCTTCCATCTGAAAATGTTTGCTTCCCCTTTGAATATGTCCTCCTTCCTTCCCAAACTTGGGAGCATGTTTCCATTTATTTTCTACCCAAATATCTTCATTCTCACATCCACTCTCATAGCAACAACCTTTTTATTTAAAGAGGAATAATTTGAAAGCCCAAACATTTCCAGTGTTTAAAAAGTTTGATTATTTCTCTGGTCTCTCATTTGTGTTCCCCACCATAACTCATTTCTGAAGGATTTATATCCAGCATTTTTCTTCTGTGACTTAAGAGATGCAGCTGTAGGATTTTGCTTGCCAGCTTGTCTTTCAAGACGTCTGTCACCTCCATATCACAGCAGCTCTGCTTAGCACATCAGGATATTGTTTATTTCTCTTAACATTTTCTTTATCATTAAAATTATTTGCATTCAAAGCTGTGTGTCTCTATGTGTTGATCGCTGGCAGTTTTATCCCAAAGCAGCTGCCAGGCCCTCTGAGGAAGTCAGTGTTTTTGGTGACATTGTAGATGTGTAGGTGGAGATTTTAAAATCAGAATTCTAAGGCAATTAAAAATATATCTTTCTTCCAAAGCACCAGAAAAACCATCCAGATGTTGGCTTAGTCACAATCCTAGAGAAGGCAAACACCCCATCCAGGAATCCAGCCATGGAAGCTGAACAATTAGGGCACAACTCAAGTATCAAATATTTTCCATGTCAGAAATCAGTCTAAGATCAGATGATCTCATTCAGTGCAACAAAATGGGTTGTTTTTATTTTTATTTATTTTATTATTTGTCAAGCATATATAAGATAACAGATAAAAGTATAAACATAATTTGAATACATGAAAAGGATACAAGTAAAAAGGAACAAAGAGAGAACAAAGCTCAGTCTAACAGATTAACAGAGTTGGAAGGGACTTTGCAGGTCATCTAATCCAACACCACCACCCTGCCGCCAAGCAGGAGACCCTACATCATTTCTGACCAATGGCAGTCCAATCTCTTCTTGAAGGCCTCCAGTGATGAAGCTCCCGCAACTTCCGAAAGCAACTTCTGTTCCATTGGTTGATTGTTCTCACTGTCAGAAAATTCCTCTTTATTTCCAGGTTGAATTTCTCCTTGGTCAGTTTCCATCCATTACTCCTTGTCTGGCCTTCAGGTGCTTAGGAGAATAGCTGGTCTCCATGTCTCCCCTGGTCCTTCTCTTCACTAGATTAGCCATGCTTGCGGTCCATGCTTCAGCAAGTCAACTGAAGATTTTAAGAGATGGGTGCAGCAATGCAAATAAAAGTAGTAAAATGCCTCAGTTAGAGGGTAAGGAAAATGACCTTGGCCGAGATATGCAAGATCTGACATCCGAATGATGGGGGATAAAACATGTTACATGTCCCCAACAGACAGCATTTAGAAGCAACTCAGATGACTCCCTGACTCACTGGAAGCACAATTGGCTTTACGAGACTCTGTGATTGTGACCCATCCGGATAAAAACCGTTTCAGCTTTCCTCTGGAGTTGAAGTCTTGGTTTGATCTGCCTGATGGGGCTGACAGAGGTGATGATCCCTCCTCACCTGCAATTCGCATGCTGGACTAACGGAAGCAGGGGAGAGCTTCTGCCTTTTAGGATCAACAGGATGGGACCAGCAGTCAAAAAACACGCCACAAACACACCATTTGGCAGGGGCAGTGGAGGCCTTGGAACAGAGATTCAAATGCTGTGACGTCTCCACAATCTGTAAAGAACAGGGACACACAGAGAAGCGTTTTCCCTTTGCTGTTCAACGGATGCAAAAGTATTTTTTAAAGTTTTTTTTATTTTATTTCACATAGGCATATTCTAAATGTACAGTCTCTTATCCGTTGTTAATCATATATATATATATACTCTTTACATTTTCATTTTCATTCATTCATCATCCTAAGAAATTTTTTTTAAAGAATATACATATATATATATATATATAGATGTAGGTCTTTGGTTATTCGGGTTTTCTCCCGCGTAAAATTGGAAGTGTCTTGGCGACGTTTCGACGAAGTCTCATTCGTCATCTTCAGGCTTCAGCTTCGTGCTTCTGGGAGCAATGTGTGATTGCAGCTGTTTCTTCCTTTTTAACTGCTAGTGGGGGTTTGAACTGATTGGGTGGGAGCTTGGCTGTGCTCTGATTGGATGGGGTTTTTTTGTGCTCTGATTGGCTGGGGGTGTGTCCTGTTTGGGTGGGGGCTTGGTTGTGCTCAGATTAGTCTGAGTTGCAGGGGGATTTGAGCTGGTGAGCTGCACTGCTGCTGTTTGGCTTCGTGTTCGTGGTCGTGCTACATCTTCGTAGTGGGTGTCAGTCTGCTGCATGTATGGATTGGAGGGGTTTGAAATGGCTAATGTTGCAGCTGCGGTCTGGCTTCTGGTCCTTGGTCGTGCTTCCTGATCAGTGTGGGTTTGGGTCTGTTTTCTGGGTGGTTGTGTGGTGGTGACATCCTGTGTGGACCTTGTGAGTGTGGGTCTGGTGTCATTCCTCGTGTTAAGGACTCGTTTGTCAATAAGGGCGGGTTTCCAAATGGCTGGTAGGCGGGAGGTATCATCTCGTTTGTTCATGCTGTGTGGGCGTTTTTCTATCTCAATGGCTTCTCTGATTATTCTGTTGTTAAAGTGTTCAGTTTTGGCGATAGTTCTGGTCTTTTTAAAGTCAATATCGTGTCCTGTGGCTTTAAGGTGTTGGACCAGGGAAGAAGTTGGTTCCTCTTTTTTGAATGAGTTCTTGTGTTCTTCAATGCGTGCACTTATTCTTCTGTTGGTTTGTCCGATGTATGTGGTGGGGCAGGCGGTGCATGGGATTTCATATACTCCTTGATTTTCTAACTCAATTTTGTCTTTGGGGTTTCTTAGGATGGTGGATATTTTTTGGTTTGTGCAGAATGCTGTCTTGATGTTATGTTTGTGGAGGATCTTGCTGATTCTGTCTGTGGTGCCTTTTATATATGGGAGGAGGGCTGTGCCGTTTTCTTGTTCTCTGTCTTGGGTTTTAGTGGGGGGTTCTTTTTGGATTAGTTTGGTAATCTTATTTCTCTGGAATCCATTGGATGTTAGTACGTTTGTGAGAGTGTTTTTAGGTTTTAGGTTTTAGGTTCGGTTTTTAGGTGTTGTTCGTCAGCTAAGCGTTTTGTTCTAGAGATGAGTGTCTTGGCTACGGAGTTGATCTGTGCTGGGTGGTGGTGTGAGAGTGCGTGCAGATAGCGGTTTGTGTGTGTTTTCTTCTGGTAGATGGTGTGTCCTAGAGAGCCATTGGGTTTCTTGTAGACTAAGACATCTAGGAAGGGAAGTTGGTTGTTAACTTCTGTTTCCATGGTGAACTGTATTTTGGGGTGTAGGCTATTGAGGTATATGAGGAAGTTGTCAAGTTTTTCTTTCCCGTGTGGCCAGATTATGAAGGTGTCATCTACGTATCTGAGCCAGAATTTGGGTTTGTGATCAGATTTTTCTAGTGCTTGGGTTTCAAAGTGTTCCATGTAGAGGTTGGCAATGACAGGTGAGAGGGGTGATCCCATGGGTGCGCCTTCTATTTGTTTGTATTTTTGTCCGTTATAGATGAAGTATGTGTTGGAAAGGCAGTGGTTGGTCAGATCTAGGATGTGCTTGGGGGGGTTATATTTGTTTTGGATAGCTGTCAAGACTTCTTTGATTGGCACTTGGGTGAAGAGGGATATGACATCAAGGCTCACGAGTAGGTCGCTGGGCTGTAAGTTTTGTTTCTTTATGATATCTATGAACTGGAATGAGTTTTTTACATGTGAGGCGATGGATTCTGCATAGGGCTGTAGTTGTTTGGCGAGAAATTTGGCTAGGTTTTGTAGAGGTGAGCCTATGGAGCTGACTATGGGTCTGAGTGGGGTTCCTTCTTTGTGTATCTTGGGGAGGCCGTAGATCTTAGGGCATCTGGATGATTTCTCTCTGGGAATGATTCTTTGTTGGATTTCTTCGCTGATGGGGGAGGCTTTTATTTTGGATCTAGTGGTTTTTTCTAGGTAGGTGGTGGGGTCTGTTTTTAGGGGCTTGTATGCAGGGTCTTGGAGTATATAAAAGGCACCACAGACAGAATCAGCAAGATCCTCCACAAACATAACATCAAGACAGCATTCTGCACAAACCAAAAAATATCCACCATCCTAAGAAACCCCAAAGACAAAATTGAGTTAGAAAATCAAGGAGTATATGAAATCCCATGCACCGCCTGCCCCACCACATACATCGGACAAACCAACAGAAGAATAAGTGCACGCATTGAAGAACACAAGAACTCAGTCAAAAAAGAGGAACCAACTTCTTCCCTGGTCCAACACCTTAAAGCCACAGGACACGATATTGACTTTAAAAAGACCAGAACTATCGCCAAAACTGAACACTTTAACAACAGAATAATCAGAGAAGCCATTGAGATAGAAAAACGCCCACACAGCATGAACAAACGAGATGATACCTCCCGCCTACCAGCCATTTGGAAACCCGCCCTTATTGACAAACGAGTCCTTAACACGAGGAATGACACCAGACCCACACTCACGAGGTCCACACAGGATGTCACCACCACACAACCACCCAGAAAACAGACCCAAACCCACACTGATCAGGAAGCACGACCAAGGACCAGAAGCCAGACCGCAGCTGCAACATTAGCCATTTCAAACCCCTCCAATCCATACATGCAGCAGACTGACACCCACTACGAAGATGTAGCACGACCATGACCACGAAGCCAAACAGCAGCAGTGCAGCTCACCAGCTCAAATCAAGCCCCCACCCAAACAGGACACACCCCCAGCCAATCAGAGCACAAAAAAACCTCAATCCAATCAGAGCACAGCCAAGCTCCCACCCAATCAGTTCAAACCCCCACTAGCAGTTAAAAGGAAGAAACAGCTGCGATCACACATTGCTCCCAGAAGCACGAAGCTGAAGCCTGAAGATGACGAATGAGACTTCGTCGAAACGTTGCCAAGACATTTCCAATTTTACATGGGAGAAAACCCGAACAACCAAAGACCTACATACAAACACCTGTGAAAACCTCAGAAAACAAATATATATGTATATGTATATGTATATGTATATGTATATGTATATGTATATGTATATGTATATGTATATGTATATGTATATGTATATGTATATGTATATGTATATATATATATGTATATGGCGACGTTTCGATGAAGTCTCATTCATCATCTTCAGGCTGGTGTTTACAGCTTCGTGCTTCTAGGACGAACACCAGCTTGAAGATGACAATGAGACTTCGTCGAAACGTTGCCAAGACACTTCCAATTTTACGTGGGAGAAAACCTGAATAACCAAAGACCTACATATACATATACATATATATATACATATACATATACATATACATATACATATACATATACATATACATATACATATACACCTACATACAAACACCTGTGAAAACCTCAGAATATATATATATATATATATTCTGCAGAAGTTGAAGAGAAAAAAAATATTGCTGTGTTTGAACTTCGGTGACACAGATAGTCCTCCCCTAAGACCACAATTGAGCCTAAAATTTCTGTTGCGAAGTGAAACATTGGTAAGGTGTTTTTTGCCCCATTTTGTTGCCATGGTTGTTAAGTGAATCATTGTAGTTGGTATATTAGTAGCAGACAAGGTTGTTGAGCGAAACTGGTTTCCCCCTTGACTTTGCTTGTCAGAAGGTTGCAAAAGGGGGTCACGTGACCCCAGGACATGGCAACTGCCATAAATATGAGTCAATTGCCAAGCATCTGAATTTCGATCATGTGACCATGGAGATGCTGCAATGGTTGTAAATCTAAAAAACAACCATAAGTCACTTTTTTTCAGTGATGTTGTAACTTCAAACGGTCACTAAATGAACTGTTGTAAGTCAAGGACTACCTGTATAGAAGTTCTTTTGCTTCTCAATCTCCACATTTCAGCCCTCTAAGGTAGATCAGAGCGAGAAAGAGATGGCAGGTAGGGCTAAGGTAGCCTTCATGAAGATTGGCAAGAGTAGTAGCATCTTCAACGACTGAGTGTGCTTCCCCCTCCCTCTTTTATCCCCATGTTTATTTGGGGGGAGGGCTGTCTGAGATGCTTTTGCAACTCTCCCTCCTTGTCTGGGTTTCTGCAACGTTTATTCCTCGTTACCTTGGTAACAGAGCTTCCCCTCCCCTCGCTCTCCATCAAGGTCATCCACAGCAACTCTCAAAAGTTGCAGCTCTTCTTCCTAGCTTATGTTTTTCCATCAGGTTTACTCCCTCAGAGCATTTGCAATCTCTGACTGTAAGAAGCATCCAAATGTAGCTTCTGTTGCAACACAGAAACCAACCAGAGCGCAAGGACCAGCCTACGTCCTAAAGCTACTTACTACATGGCATGTAGCCATCTCAAGGGGGAAGGTCCATCCCATGGAAGAACATCTGGCTACCCACTTTTGGTCCCAATAAGGACAAAATACAGGACCTCCTGAGGCTCAGTGTAACTAAAAACACCATCCAGGGTAAACACCATGTAAACTCATGAAAAACTCTATATGGTTCTTCTGGAGCAAAACTGTCAGACTGGCCACAGTCTGCTCCCTAGGAGAGAAAGACCCTTGACTCCATAGGTGTTAGAGAAAAAGTACTTTTATTATTTTTTTATTTTATTTTTTTTATTTACATTTATATCCCGCCCTTCTCCGAAGACTCAGGGCGGCTTACATTGTGTAAGGCAATAGTCTCATCCTATTTGTATATTTATATACAAAGTCAACTTATTGCCCCCCCTCCAATAATCTGGGTCCTCATTTTACCTACCTTATAAAGGATGGAAGGCTGAGTCAACCTTGGGCCTGGTGGGACTCGAGCCTGCAGTAACTGCAAGCAGCTGTGTTTTAATAGCAGGCTATCTTACAGCCTGAGCCACACCGCGGCCCACTTTTACTAGAGGTCCTGAGTGCAGTGCAAGCCAGGCAAGTTCTGGAGAAAAGCCACATGAAAATCATATATTGAAATCAATCCTCAATGTCCAAAAACCTCCCTCCTGGGAAAGGAATCCAATCAGGTCCTGATCCAATGTTTTGAGAACCTGGTGCCTTAAGTGCCACTGTAAATTCCTTTCCTATGGCCAGCATCCCTGAAGGCAGGAAGATGGCTCCATTTGGCACCTCTGGTTCCTGTTAGTGTCCATACTGCCTCATTTCCCACAACATTCTTTCACGCTCCAAGACTCTTCCCCTCCACCCTGGTTATGGCAGTTGTTAGTGAGCTTGAAAGAAAGCAAAAATAGACATCTGACAAAAACATTGATAGTCAGGGTTTTTTGTTGTTGTTTGTTTCAAAAATAGCAAATTCTCATAATGTTAGCCCTCTGGAAACAAAGGGGAAGCTATCCCTTCTCCACCCCACCCCACAGCATGCATGTGATTTTTCTTGCTTAATTTATTTATTTTATTTATTTATTTATTTTGTCACACAGTATATATGAGTGTAAGCATGAAATAACTATACAATATATAAGTATATATATATATAAGTATGAGTATGTAATAACTAAATTAATTGAATATAAAGAAAGGAAACAATAGGACAGGAACGGTAGGCACTTTTGTGCTCTTATGCACGCCCCTTATAGTCCTCTTAGGAATGAGGTGAGGTCAATAGTAGACAGTTTTTGGTTGAAAATTTGGGGATTTTGGGAAGAGACCACAGAGTCTGGTAGTGTATTCCAAGCATTAACAACTCTGTTACTGAAGTCATATTTTCTGCAATGAAGATTGGAGCAGTTCACATTAAGCTTAAATCTATTGTGTGCTCGTGTATTGTTGCAATTGAAGCTGAAGTAGTCTTTGACAGGAAGGGCATTGTAATAGATGATTCTATGAGTTAAACTCAAATCATGTTGAAGATGGCGTAGTTCTAAATTTTCTAAACCCAGGATTTCAAGTCTGGTGGCATAATTTTGTTGTATTCAGAGGAGTGGAGAACTCTTCTTGTAAAATATTTCTGGACACGTTCAATCGTATTGATGTCAGAAATGTGGTATGGGTTCCAGACAGGCGAGCTGTATTCAAGAATTGGTCTAGCAAATGTTTTATACGCTCTGGTTAGTAGAGTAGTGTTTTTGGAGAAGAAGCTACGCAAGATTAGGTTTACAATCCAGGTTCCTTGGAGCGGGGCAGGGCAGAGGGAAGTGATGGCCGAATGCACTCCTAAAAATCAGCCCGTTTACTACTTGCAGTTACTGCTGGGCACCCATCTTGGTCAGCAGACATCTATTTCTGGTCTGCTCCCAAGGCAGAGGAAGGCTGGCTTTGCTCTGAGCTGCCTCTTGATAAAAGAAAAAGAAATCTACAACCAGCTGGGATTTGGTGAATTCTTCACGGCAAAAAATTAAATACTTTTCAAGTCACCTTTGTGTACTGGAGCCCATTTTTCCTTGTGTCCCAGAAAAGGCATCTGTATTCCCTCTGTAAACACACACTCCCCTTTGGGGAGGAAGCATCAGTATATACAGAGCAGAGAAAGAGGAATAATTATAAGTGAAGAAAGTTTAGATATGAGAAAAGGAAAATCCAGAACGCATTTGCACCATCAGAACCAGCTCTTCCTCTCTTTTATTTCTTGCCTTGAGAACCATCCTGGCTTCCACCACATCTGTAAATGCCTCAACAGCTGCCTTTTGCCCTTTAGCTTTCTCAGCCCTCTCATGTTGAAGATCTTATCAACTCCAACCAATCCCTCACTAATCACTCACTTGTTCTCCATCCATTCCCAGATTTTGCTTTGCTTTTGTGCTTTTGATTCATCCTTATGTGACCAAACCACCTGTCAGCCTTCCTAGGTAGACCAGACACAGAAAGCAACCACATGAGCTAATTCTACCTTGTTGTAAGCATATATATACTGTAAACAGAATAAGAAGCTTGCCCGGTCTCTTTTACAACCTGAAAAGTTAGACAGGATCCTTTCTGAGTTTCTTTCTCTGTCCATTATACAGCTGTAGGCTCTGCCCTTTCTTATCTCATCGCAGAATCTCTTCCCCCATTTCCCAAGGCCATTCCCACATACCATTAAGCCTAGAGAGAAACTAGAGAGGGACCCTTCTCATCCTCTTGACCCACTTGCTATGCAGCCCTGGGCTATGCTGTCCTATGCTAATGAACCATTCCTTTGGTAGCAGTTCATCACCCTGTCATCCCCACATACCATTATGCTTGCTTTTGTATTTGGTTCACATTCGTTCAGCATCCAGTCATTTCTGACCTTTTCTCTTCTTGTTTCAATACACTTGCATGCTTGATCTTTCCCTCCTTCCCACCGCCTTCCACTTACTTTCACATTTCTTCTGACCTACTTAACTCCTGTTTTCATATAACAGTGCGCAGTAATATGCTTTTATATGCAGTCATGCTCCCTTTTTTCAACATTCATTCCTTGGAACAACCAACATTCTCCCCACTACCTTTCTACCAGGGTTTACCAGCACATCTTAACATTTCTGCAACCATTCCCTGGTTCTTAATTCTAAGATCCACTCTCCTGACTCCATCATCCACAGCTAACACTGACTGCAGATCATCAGACACTCGACCCTAGTATCAACTGCATAAAGTACAACAGGTTCAGGTTCCACATCATCACAAACCTTCGTCATCCTCAGTTCCTCTTATAATGTTGATCCTTTTCTCCTCCTGACTATTTCATATCTTACCTGGATTGGCATTCTAGGTCCTCGGCCTGCACAGAGGAGATTTTTCCTGTTCAAGGGACTTCTCTGCCAGGGTCTCTGAAGAACAGGATGGAAGCAGGGAGCCAATGGAGGAGCAGGAGGCTGCACAGCTTTTCCGCCACTCCCTGTGAACATCAGGATCCTTTAACTAGTCAGCAAGGGCAGATGGGGAAAATCTGCCTGGATCATCTGACTGAGCAGAAGCCAATGGCATCATGCAGGGATCATCTTGTGGCCAGTATTATTTGACATTTTTATTCAGGGCTTATATAACAGAATTTAGGGGCTGTGAATGAAATGTGCAGATGAGACAAAACTGACAGGCCTGGCCAACTCCTAGAATTTAACTCCTAGAATCATCTATTGCAATGTCCTTCCTGTCAAAGACTACTTCAGCTTCAATTGCAACAATACACGAGCACACAATAGATTTAAGCTTAATGTTAACCGCTCCAATCTTGATTGCAGAAAATATGACTTCAGTAACACAGTTGTTAATGCTTGGAATACACTACCTGACTCTCTGGTCTCTTCCCAAAATCCCCAAAGCTTTAACCAAAGACTATCTATTATTGACCTCACCCCATTCCTAAGAGGTCTGTAAGGGGCGTGCAAAAGAGCACAAACGTGCCTACCGTTCCTGTCCTATTGTTTCCTTTTGTTATATCCAATTAATATAGTTATTACATACTTATGCTTATATATATATGCTTATATATTTTATAATTATTTCATGCTTATGCTTATATATACTGTGTGACAAAATAAATAAATAAATAAATAAATAAATAAATAAATAAATAAATAAATAAATAAATAAATAAATAAATAAATAAAAAAATGACACTGCAATCTGATATCTAATCTGGACAGTATGGAAGATTGACAGCATGGACGAAATATACAAAACCAATGATGAAAACCTCCTAGAATCCATATGGGTCAATATAAAAGGGGGGGAAAATGACATTGCCATAGGTATATATTACAGGCCACCCAAGCAAGCAGAAGAAAAAGATGGACTCTTTGCTAATCAATTAACAAATGTATATAGGAAACATACCACAGTAGTAACGGGAGACTTTTAACTACCCTGATATCAACTGGGAAATAAACTCTGCAGCAAGTGGGAAATCAAATAGATTGGTAACCAATTTAGCTGAAACTTTGTCATCCAAAAGGTAGAAGAGGGAACTAGAAGAAAAGCTATACTGGACCTAATTCTTAGCAATAGAGAAGAAGTGAAAGAGGGAGTTGAAGTTGCCGGAATCTTTGGTGAGAGTGACTACGTCATACTGGAATTCAATATATAATGCAAACACAAGCAATATAATATAATCAAGTCAGTGTCTTAAACTTTAAAAGAGTTGATTTTAACAAGCTCAGGGAGAGGCTAAGAAAAATTCCACGGATAAAATCCTAAAGGGGAAAACAATTCAAGAAGCATGTGAAACTATGATCATAAAAGCCCAGATCAACACAATACCACTGAAAAAGAAAAACAAGAAATCCAAGAAAAAAACAGCATGGTTGCACAAAGATCTCTCTGATAAAATGAAGGACAAAAAGGATAAATGCAAAAAATGGAAAGAGGGACACATAACTAAGGAAGAATATCAGCAGATATCCTGAATCTGTAAATATGTAGTCAGGAAAGTAAAGACTCAGAATGAACAAAGGCTTGCAACAAAAGTCAAAGATAATAATAATAAAAAGTTTCTTTCAACATAGAAATAACAAGAAAAAGGTGAAGGCGTGCATCGGTCACTCATGCCCTCGTCACTTCTCGCCTGGACTACTGTAACGCTCTCTACATGGGGCTCCCCTTGAGGTGCACCCGGAGACTTCAGTTAGTTCAGAATGCAGCCGCGCGGGTGATAGAGGGAGCCACTCGTGGCTCCCATATAACACCGATCCTGCGCAGGCTGCACTGGCTGCCTGTGGTTTTCCGAGTGCACTTCAAGGTGTTGGTTACCACCTTTAAAGCGCTCCATGGTGTTAAATTCGGGCAATAACGAGGCAGGAGACCAGGATAGTGACAACAGCTCTTTACTATATGGTGAACCCAGCAGCCAGTGCTGGGAAAAACCTCTCTTTATATACAGTTTAGCCGGGGGCTTCAACCAATCAGCAACATGCTATTTTCCCGCCAAAACTTTTAAAGATACATTACACTCCTTCCCTCCCAGAAAACACTTTACCAATATCTACATAAAATTAACATCTTATTTTTCAACGTAATCACGCAAGTAGACTGGGCGTCTCCTGACTCTTTCGGACCTGCGCAATTCATTCTCTGGGAGTGAGTCGAGCTGACCCGAGGGACTGTTTGTTCCTCTCAGCTCCTCCTCTAGGCCATCCGGCCCTGGATTATTTGCAGAGTCGTCCCTGCTGTCTTCAGGAGGAACCGGTTGGCGTCGCTGGACCTCCTGGAACCCAGATAAGTCTCGTGTTTGCCCCGGGTTTGAGTTAGTGGTGGAGTCATTCGTTGGGTAGTCAGGGCCTGTTTCGTCTGTTTCTGATTTACCGGTTATGTGTTTCCTTATCTGGTCTATGTGGCGCTTCCATACTCGGCCATCCTCTATCTCTACTAGGTATGATTTTGGTCCTGTTATCTCTAGGATTTTTCCTGTTACCCAGGTCGGACCCTCGCTGTAGTTGTGTGCCCACACTAGGTCGCCTACTGCCATCCCTCTTGTTTTACCCTGTACCCCTTTGTAACCGTCTGGTGTGTAGTTTGGGTTTAAACGGTCTAGTGGGCACCTGAGCTTCCGACCCATTAATAACTCCGCCGGGCTTCTGCCAGTTGTGACACAGGGTGTTCTGTGTTGGACGGCCAGGAAGGTATCGATTTTTGTTTGCCAGTCGCCTGGCCTGATTCTGGACAATGCTTCTTTTGCGCTCCGAACGAAACGTTCTGCAAGGCCATTCGTCGCAGGGTGGAAAGGCGCCGAGAGGACATGCCGGATGCCCTCCTCTGCCAAGTACCCTTCAAACTGGGTTGCCGTGAATTGCGGGCCGTTGTCGGAGACTAACGTGTCGGGCAACCCGTGGGTTACAAATAGGTGCCGTAGGACTGCAATCACGGCATCGGCTGTCATGGATCTCATGAGAATGATTTCCAGCCATTTGGAGTAGGCATCGACTACTACCAGGAAGGTTTGGCCGTGGAAGGGGCCGGCAAAATCGATATGGATCCTAGACCAGGGGCCCTGGGGTCTCTCCCATTCCCGAATAGGGGCCGTTGGGGGTAGGGGTCTGGACTCCTGACAGGCCTGGCATTTCCCTACCCTTTCAGCAATTTCCGAGTCCATTAAGGGCCACCACACATAGCTTCTCGCTAGACCCTTCATTCTCACGATCCCTGGGTGGCCTTCGTGAAGGAGATCCAATACCTTTTCCCTCAATTTCTCCGGGATCACCACTCGATCCCCCCATAGCAGGCACCCCCCTTGGGCTGAGAGTTCCCACGTTTTTACAAACTCTTTAAAACGCTCGCCCGGCGCAGCGGGCCAACCTCTTTGTACCCAACCAATTACAGTTCTTATTGTAATGTCCTTGTACGACGCCCGAGCCACCTCTTTGGATGTGACTGGGCCAGAGTCCAAAGAGTCAATTAGCAGAACTGGAATCCCCGGGGTGGGGTCTTCGATAGTCTCGGGTAACGGGCATCTGCTCAGGGCGTCTGCATGCCCTAATTCCTTCCCTGGCCGGTGTAGTAATTTGTAAGAATACGCTGCCAGGAAGATAGTCCATCGGGTCAGTCTGGGCGAAAGTGCCACGGGCGTTGGGCGGTCACCTGCCAACAGACCTAGCAAAGGTCTATGGTCCGTGATGATTTCAAAATCACAACCAAATACATATTCATGGAATTTCTTTACTCCGGAGACTATAGCCAAGGCTTCCTTATCAAGCTGGCTAGAATTCCTTTCAGTTGATGACATGGTTCGGGAGTAATATGCAATAGGGGCTTCTGTGCCATTTGGTAACCTGTGGCTGAGTACAGCCCCCACCCCATAGGGAGATGCATCGCAGCTTAACACTAATGGCAGCGTGCCATTGTATTGGATAAGGAGGCTATCACTCGATAGGAGATTCTTTACCCCTTCGAATGCCCTAGCTTCCGCCTTTCCCCAAGACCATGCAGCCGTCTTTGCTAGTAATTTATGCAGCGGCTCGGCTACTGTTGCCTTATTCCTTAAGAATACCGCGTAGAAGTTGACCAGACCTAAGAATGCCTGTAACTCCGTTTTGTTCTTTGGGACCCGGGCCTTCCTGATGGCCCCTTCCTTGCTCTCAGTGGGTGAATCCTTCCTGTCTATCCGGTAGCCCAGGAATTCCACAGACTCAACCCCGATCTGGCATTTGTTCAGTTTAACTGTGAGACCGCAGACCGGAAAATGCCCAAAACTTTTCGCAGCCTTACCCTAATTCCTCTAGATTCTCAGCGGATACCAGTACATCGTCAAAGTATGGTACCACCCTGGTAGGCCCTGCAATAGCCGCTCCATTAGGTTCTGAATAACCCTGGAGCCACACTAACCCCAAACTGTAACCGGGTGCACTTAAAAGCCCCTCTGTGAGTCACAATTGTCTGCGCTCGCTGTGCTGCTATCTACGGGCAGCTGTTGATAGGCTTGGGCCAAGTCTAGCTTGGCAAAACTTGCCCTTGCCCCATTGAGTGCAGTAAGTGCTGTACCACCGGACGGGTAAGCACTCTTTTGCAACGCTTTGTTAAGCGTTGCCTTATAGTCAGCGCAAATCCGGACCGATCCGTCCGGTTTGACTGGGGTGACTATAGGGGTCTCCCACTTAGCATGGTCAATTGGCACTAGAATTCCCTGGTTTACTAGCTTGTCCAGTTCCCGGTCAATCCTGGGCTTTAGGGCGAACGGGACCCTCCTAGCCTTTAGACGGATAGGGGCAACTTGGGGGTCTAAGTTAAAAGAGATAGGGGTCCCCGTGTACTTGCCCAGGCAGTCTCTGAAAACGTCCCCAAATTCTTTCACAAGTGCGTCTTTGAGGTTGACTTCGTTTCTGAAGATTCCAGTCACTCCCATGCCCAATGCTCGGAACCAGTCCAGTCCCAATAAGCTTGGCAGGGTCCCGTCGACTATGGTGATGGGCAGAGTTTTCTTGTATTGTCCATACTCAACGTGGACGGACGTTACCCCTCGAACAGGGATGCGATTCCCTTGGTAGTCTTGTACCTTTAATTTCTGTGTTTTCAGCTTGCGCTTTGCGATGGCGGGTAAGGCTTTCACGAGAGTGTCCCAGGACATGATCGTGATCGCTGAGCCTGTGTCCACCTCCAATCGGCATGGCACCCCCTCAATCTTTGGCTTCGTAAAGATTTTTTTTTTCTAGGCGTGTTGCTGCGTGACCCACTCTCACGACAGTCTGATTCAACTTCGCGCCCTTTTTGAATTGACCAATCGCGGGCTGCTTCGCCGTTCCCGCGCTCTGGTTGGTCAGTTTGAATTTTTGGCGGGAAGGTTGGGGTGCTCTAAAGACCTGTGCTAGGTGCCCCTTCCTTTCGCACCGCCGACAAGTGGCATCCTTAAACCTGCATTGTTGTCGTTGGTGTTGCCCTCCGCAACTCGCGCAGTCACCCCGGTTTTCTTTCTCCGGCCTTCCGGTGTGGAAGACTCCTTCCTCCTCCTCACCGTCCGATTCGGCCTGGACCTCTTCATTGTGGACCGGGGTTGATTTCGCACCAGCCGTTGGTGCGACCTGCTTTTGTAGGGTTTCCGCCACTTGGGTAGACATCTCGTGAGCCCTGGCTTCGTCCAAGGCGTTTGCCAGCATTAGGTTGCTTTTAGACAGCAGCCGCCTCCGCAAACGGATGTCCCTGACCCCGCGGATGAGTTGCTCCAGCAATGCCTCATCCAAGTCTCGGTACTCGCAATGTTTTGAGGCTTTCCTCAGGGCAGCCATGTATGCGCTGATGGACTCGCCCTCTTGCTGTCTGCGCTCCCCGAATTCGAACCGTTGCACGTACTTGGACGGCGTTGGTGCATAATGGGCTTTCAATAGAGTCTGCAGAGTTTGCCACGGTACCGACTGTACCGGCGTTGGCTCCGCCAGGGATTCTGCGGTGTCGAAAACTTCTGGACCGCAGTGGCTCAGGAAATACGCTCGTTTCCTGTTGTCTGAAACTCCTTGAAGTTCGTTCGCCTCGAGGAAACACTCGAAACGAGCCATGTATGACCCCCATTTTTCCTTAGCTGGGTCGAATGGCGCTGGCGGTGTGTAGCCGGACATCGCTGCTTTCCGCCCCTTGTTTGCTGGGTTCGCGTCTTCCTGGTGAGTTCAGCTCTTTTCCTGGCGCTCTTAGCCTCGAAATCCCACCTTCGTCGCCAGTGTTAAATTCGGGCAATAACGAGGCAGGAGACCAGGATAGTGACAACAGCTCTTTACTATATGGTGAACCCAGCAGCCAGTGCTGGGAAAAACCTCTCTTTATATACAGTTTAGCCGGGGGCTTCAACCAATCAGCAACGTGCTATTTTCCCGCCAAAACTTTTAAAGATACATTACACATGGCATAGGACCGGGATATCTTCGGGACCGCCTTCTGTTACCACATGCCTCCCACCGGCCGGTATGCTCCCATAGAGAGGGCCTCCTCAGGGTGCCGTCAGCCAAACAGTGTAGGCTGGCGACCCCCAGGGGGAGAGCCTTCTCTGTGGGGGCACCTACCCTCTGGAATGAGCTTCCCCCAGGACTTCGACAACTTCCTGACCTCCGGACCTTTCGCCGCGAGCTTAAAACATATCTATTTTTCCGAGCAGGACTGGCTTAATAGGGTTTTAAACATGGATTTTATTGGGGTTTATTTTATATTTTGTATTGTATTTTAAATTTAGGCTATTGGAATAAGTTTTTTAAATAGTGAATAAGTTTTTTAAATAGGAGAAGGGCGGTATAAAAATTAAATAATAATAATAATAATAATAATAATAATAATAATAATAATAATAATAATAATAATAATAATAATAATAATAATAATGAAGAGGAACAATAGGACAGGGAACGGTAGCCACATTTGTGCTCTTATGCATGCCCCTTAATGCTCTTAATTATTATTATTATTATTATTATTATTATTATTATTATTATTATTATTATTATTATTATTATTATTATTATTATTATTATTAAGAGCATTAAGGGGCATGCATAAGAGCACAAATGTGGCTACCGTTCCCTGTCCTATTGTTCCTCTTCATTATATCCAATGAATATAGTTATTACATACTTATGCTCATATATATGCTTATATATTATATAGTTATTTCATGTTAATGCTTATATATACTGTTATGACAAAATAAAAAAAATAAAAAAAATAAAAAAGTAGGTCCACTAAAGAGAGAAGACAGCAAGGAAGTAACAGGCAGTAGAGAGAAAGCAGAGCTGCTTAACTCATTCTTTGCATTGGTCTTCACGCAAAAAGAAAATATAGCCCAGATTACCAAAAATATAACTATAAAAGACCGAGTAGAAATAAAAAATAAAATAAGCAAGAAAATGATAAGAGAACACCTATTTGACCTTGATGAATATAAATCACCACAACCTGACAGATTACATTCCAGAGTTCTGAAGGAGCTGGCAGATGTTATCTCAGAACCATTGTACCATATCTTTCAAAAATTCTGGAGCACTGGGGAACTATCAGATTATTGGAAAAGAGCTGATGTGGTTCCCATCTTAAAAACAAACAAACAAACAAACAAACAAACAAAACGACCCAGGAAATTACAGACCAATCAGCATAACATCAATACCTGGGAAGATGCTAGAAAAAATAATCAAAAAACAGATCTGTGAACATCTAGCAACAAATAAAGTTACAAAAAAATAAATAAATAAAAAAATAAAAAAATAAAGTTACAACTAGTAGCCAGCATGGGTTTATTAAAAACAGATCATGCGAAACCAATCTTATTTCATTCTTTGACAAACTGACTAAATTAGCAGACCAGCGAAATGCTGTGGAGATAGCATACTTAGATTTCAGCAAGGCATTTGACAAAGAAGACCACAACCTACTTCTTGGTAAGATAGAAAAATGTGGGATAGACAGCATCACCACCAGATGGATTTGTAACTGGCTGACAAATCATACTCAACATGTAGTCCTTAATGGGACTACATCTACATGGAGAGAAGTAAGCAGGGCGTACGACAAGGATCTGTCTTAGGCCCAGTACTCTTCAATATCTTCATAAATGACCTAGATGAGGGAATAAAAGGGGAATTCATCAAATTTGCAGATGAGACTAAACTGGCAGGAACAGCTGACACCCCAGAAGACAAGCTCAGGATCCAAAAAGATCTTGACAGACTTGAACAATGGGCCCTTTCCAACAACATGAAATTTATAGTGGAGAAAAGCAAGGTTTTATACCTAGGCAGGAAAAACCAAAGGTACAAGTAGCGTGGATAATTATTAAGGAGCGTGCATAAGCACACAAACGTGCCTACCGTTCCTGTCCTGTTGTTTTTCTTTTCTTCTTCCTATATATATATATATATGCTTATACCTCCTAATATTTACTCATATATATGTTTATATACTATATAATCTTTTTGTATGATACTTACATATATTGTTGTGACAAAATAAATAAATAAATAAAATAAATAAAGTACAGATTAGATGAAACCTGACTCAGAAACAGTAACTATGAGAGGGACCTTGGAATCCTAGTAGACAATCACTTAAACATGAGCCAGCAGTGTGCAGCAGCAACCGAAAAAGGTAATACAATCCTTGATTGTATAAACAGAGGCATAGAATCAAAATCACGTGAAGTATTAGTACTGCTTAATAAGATCACACTTGGAATACTGCATCCAGTTTTGGATACCACATTACAAAAAAGATGTTGAGACTTTGAAAAAAGTGCAGAGAAGAGCAACTAAGATGATGTGAAGAACAGTTGCAGGAACTGGGTATGGCCAGTCTAGAGAAAAGAAGAACCCGGGTGGGTGGGGGGAGGGCAGCGGACATATTAACAGTATTCCATTATTGGAGAGGCTGCCATAAAGAAGAGGGAATCAGCTTATTTTCCAAAGCACCAGAAGGCAAGACAAGAAACAATGGATGGAAACTAATCAAGGAGAGAAGCAACCTGGAATTAAGGAGAAACTTCCTAACAGTGAGGACAATTAACCAGTGGAACAATTTATCTCCAGAAGTTGTAGGTCCTTAATCACTGGAGGTTTTTAAGAAGAGACTGGACAGCCACCTATCTGAAATGGTATAGGATCTCCTGCTTGAGCAGGGGGTTGGACTAGAAGACCTCCAAGTTCCCTTCCAGCTCTATTCTGATTGAGTGATGGACTTGGGAGGATGTTCTCCAGCTGGAAGAAATGAAAAGCATTATGTTTGGGGATGTAAAGAAGAACCATAGAGCACATATGTAAGGTAAAGAAGTTATACTTGTAAGTACTACATCAGAGAAGGACTGCTGACACCAATAGGAGCACTCTGTTTCATCCCTGCTTGATGAGAGATGGGAGTCAGGAAGCATGTAGGGATGAGGTGTTGAGCAGGCTCCCATATCCAATATGCAGAATTAGAACCATAGATAGTCACAGCCTGATACTAAATTATTCTTCGCATTATCATAGGACTTTACTCAGAGCAAGTAGAGCTAAGCTAAGAATGAACATGGCAGGTGAATGAAAACAGCAGCAAAAATAAATAAGAATTAGTTGCAAGTGAGGGGAGGTTAAGAAAGGATCTTTGGAAATGATTAGTCTGCCCTGGACCAGAATAAGCAACATGCAAATAATTTGCGACTCCATAAACACTTCAGTGATGGAAGCAGACTGCTAAAAACACTGGAATAACTTCAATTGATTAATGTTCCTCATAAAAGCAATTTGATTGGAGAACCACCAAAAATCCCCAGCTTAATAAGAAGAAAATTACACCCACTGCTCTCTTCATCTTGCCTCATTGGTAGTTCTACCTGAGGAAACTTTCTTGAGAGGTTCAAAAATAGATCCACTGGCATGCTTTGAAATGGGTCCAACACTTCAGAAGGAGATCCATCTTGCTTCTATTTGTTTCAGACAAGACTTTCTTTGCTTGGTAGGATCTATAAATATCTCCAGAGGGAATCATTTTCCGTTTTGGTTTTGCCTGAGGTCAATGCACTCTCTCAGCTAAATGAACAGATAGATTTTTCAGAGCCTTCTTTGTTGGAGTTTTGGAAACTGGACAGACACCACAGCTATCTGCTCCTGTCATTTCTAAGCTGAGAGGTTTTGTTCTGCAGTTATAGTTATTGTGGATTTTTAGTACTTGAATACAAAATCCGTGGATTGTGAGCATGAGAGATAGTAATGTGATGACCTGCATCCCTGGAGATTTTGAACTAAAGGCTGAGTAGCCACTTTCTCCTGGAAGGTTCAATTGTTTTTTTCCTGTAGATTGCAGAGGGTTGATCATAAGGTATCTTCTGACTTTACAGTTTTGGTTTTATGTCTCCAGAGAAATTGGGACTGGAATTTCTGGCCTTTTTTCAAATACTTTTGGAGATTAAGGGAGTTACTAAAATAATTATATTAAATTTACTGTGGATTTAAAAGTTTTTATTGATTTTATTACAACACAACACAACACAACCATACATAACATAAACACATGTGTGTGTATGTATTTTCTTTTTACATGTCAGTTTTGTTCCACCTACTTTCTGCGTTATATATTCCCCTTTTTTCCTCTCTTTTATTTTCTTTATCATCCCTTTACATCTAATTTTATTTATTTACAATATTTTACACATTTGTCATCTTCTCTTCTCCATCATTTATTCCTATTTTCTTTTCCTATTCTCTAATCACTCGTACCACTTGGTCCATACTTGATAGTATTCTGTCTCTTCCTTTTCTTTTATTTATTTCGTTAATTTATCCATCTCTGCACAGTCCAGAATTTTCTTGATTATTTCTTCCTCTGTTGGTACGTTTTCATTTTTCCAAAACTGTGTGTAAACAATCCTTGCAGCCGTGATTATATGTAATAGCAAATACTGAATTTCTTTATTGTAGGTTTTGGTTAATATCCCAAGTAAAAACATCTCTGGTTTCAAGTACACATTATATCCACTTACCTCTTCTATCCAGTTTCTAATTCTGGACCAATATTTTTTCACCTTAGGACATGTCTACCAGAGGTGGTAATATGTTCTGGGAACTTTTTTGCATTTCCAACAGTTTGAAGAATTATTAGGAAACATTTTAGCAAGCCGTATTAGTGTAAAATGCCATCTATAAAACATTTTGAATGCCATTGAAAGTGTCTATTTAATATTTATTTCCCATATTTTTTCCCATTTCTACATTATAGCCAAAATTTTTCACCCATCTAATCATGGTATCCTTACCTACCTCTTCTTCCATTTTATACCTTGGTAGATATTTATATATATATTGGTAATTAAATTTCTGTTCCATGAATAATTTTATCCAATTCTTGCGGTTCCTTTCGTATCTCATACCCTTTTTTATCTCTTACGACTTTAGATTGAATTTGTGTAAATGTCCACCAATCCGTCACCCTACCAATATTTTGTTTTAGTTCCTATTTTTCTTTTTCTTTTTCAAATCTCCCTGGTCATTTATCAATTCCTTATATCTAATTATCTTATTTTTCTCCAGTAAATTTGGATATATCAATGCTTCTGTTGATGATAACCACATTGGAATTCTTGTATAATGTTTTTGTTTTATCTTTTTCCAAATCTGTAGCAATGCATTCCTGATCCAGTGTATTGAAAATAGTCCCGCAGGAATGCTTGCCACCCTGCTTGCAAATCGTGTCCTTCTATTGTTAACACTCTTGTTATTTTTTCAGCTCCATCCAGTCTTTTAACCAGACTAGACTCGCCGCTTGGTGATAAATTTCCCTTTCTGGAAACGCTTACTGGGGATTTAATGTATCTATTTTAATGCTTTCCTTTTAAGTAGAAGAACAAACATTCTACCTGGGTTGTTGGCCCTTACATTGGGGGCATGATCTTGAAAAGCTCCAGGTCCAAAGGAAGCTTGTTGGGAGGGTTGTGTGGGCCTCCCCAGTTCTCCTAGCTCCAAGCCCCAAATCCCTTGGGAGATCTACTCCCTTCTGGGACTCAGGACTCTCCCAGGGAGGATTCACTCTGAGGGGCCTTAGTGATGCTAAGATTGCACTTTGCTCCTAAATCTTTCCCTTGAAGCTGGATGGTCCTGAGGCTGTTTGCTCTGCCACTTTTCCTTTGTTGCCTTCTCCAGAAAATGGGGTGGGGAAACTGTTGTAATAAACTACCCATAAAGCATAACTTTGTCTACAGTGGTGGTATTATTTGTGGGTGAATATCTTTGTTTTTCGGCTCAGGTACCACAATCCTAGTGGACAAGTTTCAGAAACATAAATAGGTCAACAGCCAGCAAAGTTCCAAGGTATTTTTAAAGTGCAACATAAAACATCTGCAGCAAAGACCTACATTTAAATAATTGGCATATGCAATGAAGCTACCAATTTCCTGTCTCCTGTCCCCCATATTTGCCAGAATGACAGCCTTCCCTGCAGTGGTGGGTTTCAAATTTTTTTACTACCGGTTCTGTGGGCGTGGCTTGGTGGGCGTGGCAGGGGAAGGATACTGCAAAATCCCCATTTCCTCCCAATCAGCTGGGACTCGGGAGGCAGAGAATAGATGGGGGGCGGGGCCAGTCAGAGGTGGCATTTACTGGTTCTCCAAACTAATCAAAATTTCTGTTACCAGTTCTTCAAAACTGGTCAGAACCTGCTGAAACCCACCTCTGGTCCCCTGGGAACGCACAGATCCCTCCCAGCTCTTCTTTCTTTTTGGAGGGCAACTCGCTGCGGGACAATTTGCTGCAGAACAAGAGTTACATTAATATCAAAGAAATGGTAGAATAGAATCATTGAAGAAGAGCCTTGGTAGTGCAGTGGTTAGAGTGCAGTCCTGCAGGCTACTTCTCCTGACTGCCAGCTGCCTGTAATTTGGCAGTTCAAATCTCACTAGTCTCAAGATTGACTCAGCCTTCCATCCTTCTGAGGTGGGTGAAATGAGGATCAGACTGTTGGGGGGCAATAGGCTGGCTCTGTAGACTGCTTAGAGAGGGCTGGAAAGCACTGTAAAGCGGAATCATTGAAGAAAGCATGCCAAAGGAGAGACAAAATGAAATGTGAAGAACAAAAAGTAAAATAATTTTTAAATTATTTTCAATATTTATATTGAATTGTTGAATTGTCCCATGGTGAGTTGTCCTTCAGCAAGTTGTCCATGGCGAGTTGTCCCATTCTGACAACATAGCTTAACTGGTCAGAGATGAAGTGGGGAGCCTGCCCTGTTGAGCCCCACACCTCCTGCTCTTGTGCTTCACTTTCTATCTTTGCCGGGCCCATTCTTGGGATTTGGGCAGGAGGTGATAACAATCTGCCCTGCCCAGCAGAGCAAGCATTTTGAGGACTGAGAGAGTGCCTGTAAGAAATAAACAAATGGGTTGAGTGAGCAGCTCTATTTCAGATCCTGGGCTCTGTTGGGATCCCTAATCCAACCACTGCAAATGGAAAGAAGATAATTGCAAAAGAGAGAAAAGAGCATTGTGAGAAGTTTGGCTCTTGCTTCTGGCTCTGGCTCCCTGCTAGATTTGATGATGGAAGAGATGGACGCAGCTCTTTCAGGAACAACAGCTCTTTCTTAGTAGACCAGGACAACAACCCAACAACCTGCTTGTCTGGCAGTCTCCCCTTTTATAGAGGGCTGCCAGATGGCTTAACCAATGAGCTTTAAGTAGTTTCCCGCCTTTTTGGGAGGACCTGAGTGAAGCCTATAGCTCATATGGTACATAACACTCCCAACTGCCCACCTGCTGCCCCACCCAGGGCTGCAGCCTCAGAACAAGAGCTCCTGCTGTGCATCTGGCTGGGAGGAAACTCTTCGGCTCACCTTCAAACAGGTCTTTGAACTTACTTGTAAACCAAAGGTAGTTTTGCTTCGAAACCTCCACTTCTATAGATTTCATGATGTAACCTTACATCAAAGGTAGCATACATCAATCCACACAGCTGAGGACTATGCAAAAATTCATCTAGTTGTTGAAATCATAGATGTAACTGCAGGAACAGAATGAACTAAAATTAAATTTGGAAAATAAAAAGGGCAAAAACATAACATGGGTCAGCTCTAATCCCAGAATAAATAATACTCTTCCTTGTGCAAGAGGAAGATAGAAAAAATATCATGGGGAAAAAGAGGAGAAACCCTCAGTTGGGGGAGGAGTTTTTGAGGGACTCTCTTTCAGTGGTGGGTTGCCCCTGGTTCGGACCGGTTCACAAGAACCGGTGGGCAGGAGGCTCCACCCACCAACCAGGACATCCTCAGGAAGCTTCTGCGCAGAAATGCGTGCAAGCGGTCCTGTTGCGAACCGATAGTAAAAGTAAATATAAGCACCCCAAAGGGCCCCTTTCACTTCCACGTCTGCCCAAGAGGATCCTGGATTTCATCCACCCATTCTTGTGACTGAACTGGACAGAGAGTCAGTCATTACTACTCAGCAGCATTTCAGGGTTGAAGGCAAAACTCTGCTTTAGGATGTGCAATGGATGCTTGGAGCCAACCTGAAGCTGCCTGGCCTGGGGCAGAAAAGTTGACTTCAGTTTCAGGAGCTGCAGATGGGTGCTGGGCTCCCCCGCCTGCACCCTCAAAAGCAAATGGCCCTTTAAATCCAAAGTGCTATACAGGATGGCATTATGTTCTTGGCAGTGTGAACAGGTCACAAGCAGAGGTCTCTCCTTCATCTGAAGTGGTGCTAAAATGGTGCTAAACGAGGCCACCATTCCTTCTTCATTTCTCACAGCCATCTGGAAGGGAAGTTGGACACCACTCGGATTGACAAGAAGGATCCGCTTTTCACACCCCACTGCTCACATGAGTTAAGTGCATGTTGTCCTTGGGAATGCAGTATGAGCGAAGGGGAACTTGTGTCTGGCTTGCAGGAGAAAAACCCAGAGGACAGCATTGCCAGACAGATGACAGAGACGGGTGACAAAAACAGGAATGCTGGAGTCAAAGAGTTCCTCAGAAAACAGGCCCAAAATTGGGTCAAAGCACATCAGGAGCTCATGATCCCCTTACAGCAAGCCTGGGTTATGAACTGATGTCTCTGGTGAAAATGCCATGGAATTTCTTATCCTCAAAGGCAGGAGTTTTGTACAAGAATATTTTAAATATCAAGATGGCACACCCCAATGAAGGCAAAGGAGGAGCAACAAGGTGACTCTACTCTCTTTTGAGGAAATGAGGGCCCCGAATAGTTCTGTCCCTGAGAAACACATCAGAATTAACAGAGTTGGAAGGGACTTTGGAAGCTCTTGTAACCCAACCCCCTCCTTGAGTAGGAGACAAATGGTTATCCAATCCATTCTTAAAAACCTCCAGTGTTGGAGCATTCACAACTTTAGCTATGCAAATTTACTGGGTCTGTAAACAAACAGGGGGTATATAAATCATCTCAAGGCCTCACTTTGGCCTTGAAGTACATCCTAGATGAATGAGGGGACATGTTTCTTCTTTTGAAAATAATGGCGAAAAAGGGCGTGTCCTGCTTCTCAGTAAAATGACCACGATCCAAGGATGGTGAGGGGTAGAGTGGGGCCCTGAGTTTTGAGGACCACCTGCATGGAAGCTGCATGGATTTTATCTTGTTCATTCATCAAGAAGCTCAGAAAGGCAGGGATTCTGATTCACTGTTATTTATTGTTATCATTAGAATGTCTAGAATGAGATTCCTGGAGGGATGGAAGAGTTGGGCTGAAAAACAAGCCCAGGGTGCTGCCCTTGTAGGTGAGTTCTAATTGGAATTCAGGGGGATTCTGCTCTGTGCTTGGTGTACTGCATCAGCCCCTGGGTGCAGGAAGCCAGAAAGTAAGTAGTAACCACATGAAGCATGGAACCACTTCTTGAGGGATGACCTGAAGACCATTTTCTCCCCCCAGGAGCCCCAGATCAAAACCAAGGGGAGTGAGGTCCTGCCATGGCGATGGCTCATGGATTCACTGTGAAGGAGCACAATCCTGAGGAAAAGATCCATGTTTATTGCAACATCCTTGGATGCCTGTTTTATAAAAAGGGAGAGTCCAGGCTGGTCAGTCCTGGCTAGTGTCTCTGGAATCAGTTCCCTGGTTGGGCAAAAGGGACCTTTTGGGAGGGCAGCTGAGCAGGGAAAGCCCCTGTGAAGGAAACCACAGGAAACCCTGTGGGGTCTTCAGCCGATGGAGAAGGCAAGTTGGACTTCTCTGGGTTGCAACCTCTTTGCAAGACCTGCCTTCAGACTGGGCTGTGAGCGAGTGAGATGACTTCTAGTCTCGGGTTTAGATGAGTTTGCAGGGGCTTTGTCTGGGCAGGAAGGGTCAGTTTGGGGCCGGTGGGATTAGGCAAACTGGGTTTGACTTTGGCCGTCTTTAAAAGATATTTGGGGGATGCAGGAGGGTGCAGCTTACATTTTGTTTGTTAGGTTTATTTTCTTTCCTAAGAAAAGAAGGAAAGAAACGTTAGGAGAAAATTGTGCAAAAATTGTTGTCCTCTGACTGGCTGAATCAGAAAGAGTCATTTTATCCTTTCCTTGGGAAATTTAGGAAATAAAACAAAACAAAATAAAATAAAGTTTTTACTTTCAAGACTTTGAAAAAGGTAGAACCTGATTTTTGTTTTCCTCCCCGGTTGAGGGAAGAACGATAGCAGCATGACTGATTGCAGACAGGATATGCAAAATAATCCTGAAATCATAGATTATTCCATATAAGTCTGTTGTTTCACATTCAGCATCAGTAAAATAATAATAATAAAAAAAGAAAAAAGGTTTGTTAAGGAAGGAAGTGGTAGCTGGGCAGGTCCGAATAAGTAACAAATGAAAGTTAATGATTAATGTTGAATAAGAGACTGTATATTGAATAGGTTGTTGGAAAATGAAAATAAAACTTTTTACAAAAAAATAAAAAAATAAAAAAAGAAAGTGGGTGTGGGTGTGTGCATATATGTGATGGGTATCGAAAATCACTAACTGCCAGCATGGGATGGCCATAGATAAATTATGCCAGACTAAACTTATCACATGTCTGATAGCTTTAGTAGCTTAATAGATTGCTGGCTGGCCAGCATCTTGATCTCAGCAAAGCATTCAGAGAAGTTTCTGCTAATGTCCTCATGAATAAAACAGTAGATTATGGGTTAGAAGATGCAACTGTTAGTTTCATGACTGGCTGAATGATCACATTTGATGGCTCAGCATTCATTTGGCCAGGGGCATTGAGTAGAGTTCCGATGGGTTTTCCAAAAACAGTAAAATGTGGACAAGTGCAACATGTTCCAAGATGGGCCCTGAGATGATGGGAAGGCTGGAAACTGCCCCTGAGGAAGCATCAAGAGCACCAAGCAGAAGCAAGCATGTGTGACCCCATGTCACCCAGGAGGCCTAAGGATGCCCTGCCACCACTCTGGGAACCAGGAAAGGCAGCTGGGAACCCAGCAGATGGAAAGGAGGGAAAGAGGAATGAGTTGACCTCAACAGTAAATTTGATAAAAATCACAACCGGATGAGTTAATTCTACTTTATTGTAAAACTAGACTGAAATTCTAGGAAGAGTGCAGAGAAGAGCAACAAAGATGATTAGGAGACTGAAGGCTAAAACATACAAAGAACAGTTTTAGGAATGAGGTATATCTAGTTCAATGAAAAGAAAGACTAGGGGTGACAAGATAGCAGTCTTCCAGTATTTGAGGAGCTGCCACAAAGAAGAAGGGGGGTGAACCTATTCTCTAAAGCAGCAGAGGGCAAGACAAGAAGCAATAAATGGAAAATAATCAAAGAGAGAAGCAATTTAGAACTAAGGAGACAGGTGCTCCAACACTGGAGATTGTAAAGAAGAGATTGGGCAACCATTTCTCTAAAATAGTATAGTCTTTCCTGCTTGAGCAAGGGGTTGGACTAGAAGACCTCCATGGTCCTTCCAGTTCGGTTATTCTGTTATACATTGATGACTATTCAAATCTGAAGTATAATCCTCCCCCTCCCCACGTTCTCCTTTACTTGCTGAGAAACTTGGGAGAGTCCTTCGGACCCACTTCTTGCCTTGCCCATTATACAGCTGTGGGCTACCTTGTCCCTTATCCAACTATTCCCTTGGCAGCATCTCTTGGCCTAGACTCCCAAGGTCTTTCCCACATACCATTACAGAAGGGGAGGTTTGTGTAGGGGAGCTGCTTTGGAGAACGGCTGCTTGACTAAGCGGGTGAACCTGTTCCCCAACTGGAGGAGACGTTTGCTTGCTGGCTCAGCATTTGGCCTGAAGTTAGTTCTTGGGGGGTTGAGTTTCATTCTTCAGCTCAGTATCATTGGCACTTTTTGGAAAAAGGAAAATAATTAATGCCAGGCTTTCAGGATTCCACTGTTACTCTCGTTCGTAATAGAATCATAGAATTATAAAATCATAGGGCAGGAAGGGACCTTAGAGATCTTCTACTCCCACCCCCTGCCCAAGGCAGGAGTTCTTATATCATCCCGGACAAATCAACGTCCAAGCCTTTCTTGAAAACTTCCAGAGTTTCAGCAGCCACAACTGTGGGAGGCCAGCAGTTCCCTTCATTAATTGTTCTTGTTTCCAAGTTGAATCTCTGAGGAGCTTCCACCCATTGTTTCTTGTCTTGCCCTCAGGTGCTATGGAGAAAAACTCCTTCGTCTCTGTGGCTGCCCCTCGGGTACTGGACAACTGCCATCTTGTCACTCCTAACTCTCCTCTTTGTTAGGCTAAACATTCCTAGTCCCCTTAAGTGTTCCTTGTACAATTTATCCCTTTCTCATTTAGTTGCTCTTCTCTGTACGCTTTCTAGGGTCTCAGCATCTTTTTTATATTTTTCAATTTCCAATATAACATACAGAGTTCCAATAGATTTTTGCAGTGATGAGGTCCACCTCAAAGGGCTCTGACTTTGAGGGGGCAATTAGGAAATTTTTTGAGAGATATTAGGTGGGAAGGAAAGTTGGAGGGGCACAGTAAAAGTTCCCCAACCTTTCCGGGTTGGCAGCCCAGAGCAGGGAGAGGGGGGAAAGGAGATTATGACATTTGCAATGATGCTCGCACAAGTGGGGCTGTGTGTGCATGCACAGGCACACACACTGGCTGGCCCATCACGTGGCCCAGTGGCAATTAGCCCAGAGCCCAGTAGTGGGCTGTGGACCACAGATTGCACTAAGAGACAAAACATCAAAGTGATTGGAGTGACTATGAGAGGAAGCCAGGGCTGCAAAAACGGCATGGAAGCTATAATTTTTGTTAAAACGTTCCTAAAGAACAATAAAAGCTAAAAGCTCACAAAACCTAGTATAAGGTTGAAGCCAAGGAAGAAGAGAGGGGGAGAGGGAGGGAAGGAGGGAGGGAGGAAGAGAGAGATGAAGTATATTGCACAGAATGTCAAATGTGTGACTCTCTTCCTTGGGGATTTGTCCCTGGTGCAAGAAGATCCTGGCTTTCAGGCTACCAGTCTGTCCCCTGAAGGCCAGAGGATCAAGCGAGAGAAGCTTAAAGGACCAGCATGTGAAGATGAAACTTTCTGGGATGTTCCAAGATGGCAGCTCTCTTGCTGTCTGTGAGGCTGGGAAAGAAGGAATCTCCTTGTGGGAAGATGAACCTCTGTATTCCATGAGTGAGAAAATTCTTCAAGAGGGTGGATATCCCATCCAGAAGTTACCCAGGAGTTACCCAGAGATTCAAAGCTTCAGGATGTTTGTGCGTCCTGAAAAAGGAGCAAGAGGGCTTTGTCTGGGGTGCAGCTTTTCCCTTCCGTCCTCAGGAGAACCTACCTGGTACCCAGCTGCCATTCTGCTGCTTCCTGGAATGCCTCCTTCGGTCTCAGCCTTGCCTGTGATGAAAAGCAACCTGTTTACTTCCTCAATTTCCCTACTGGTGGCTCCAGGAGTCATCAATTTTGACTCACGTCCTCCTTTGGGAGCCACCCAAAAGCCCACCTGGAAATGACAGGACCGGGGTGTTCCCTGGCAGTTTGACCAGCCTCTTATGTGTGCTGTAAGAAGAATTCAAAAACAGATTGATGCCTCTGTCATCCTGGCCCAGAATCTCCATGCTTCAGTCTGTCCCGTGAGTTTTTATGCTGACTTTTCTTCTTTCTTATTGTGTGTTGTTTTCGTGCTTGGTGACGTTTGCCAGTTTTGTTTCTGCAGCTGCTTCTTCGTGTTGAATGGCTTGGTGTTAATCACCAAGGACTGGGTTTACTGGGAGCCTGAAGTTTCCCAGCATGACAAATAAATAACACCCACCACCCTCTACCCCCTTTCAGCAATCTCTTCCTGGCACCCCAAAAAATAGGACACCTCTCAGGTTTTGCAGATCTCATGCAGGTTCTCTGATTTTTAATAAAGTCAATCAGGCAGCCTCTTAACTTGCCTGCATCATCAAAACATCATTGTTCCTGCTGTTCCAATGTGCAGGCTCTCTAATGGGATATGGTGGGCTGGGGTGGGGGGCCATGGGCGGAGTGGGAAACCCCATCAATCGTGCCAGACCCCTATGTTGAAATGAATCCTGGGGAGAGAAGTTTTCTCCTCTCATCTGAAAAGCCTTTGCTTTGTTTTCTGTTTTACGCTTCTCCACACCTTGACTTTGCTAGCCATCCTTCCCTTGGGCCACATCAATCACATTCTCCAGCGTACATTTAAGAGAAACAAATCCACATGAGTAAAATCTCAAGAACGGTTTGGGAGATGCAGAGTTTTCCTCCAGGGTCAACCTGTTTCCCTTCATCCATCATCTCCTGGGTTTGGAGACAAGGCAAACCCTGTTTGCATCTGACTTGATCCTGGCGTGGATCACACTGTGATCAGGGCCCTCCTGGCTTAGCACCTCTGTCCATATGTGAATCCCATCCATGAGCAGCTGTGTTGTGAAAATCCTTCGAGTGAGTAAATATGGATTTACAGAGGTTTACTTTTTATTTATTTATTACATTTGTTTGTTGACCATCTCACTGCTAGGCAACTCTGGAAGATGTAGAGAGAGGGGTTAGCAAAAGTGCAGCCCCCATCCTGCTTCACCACCGCACCAGGCTCAATGCCCAGCAAGCGCGTGCAGATGTAGCTGGAGAAGGTTACCTGCCTGGTTTTCCCAAAAGAAAAGAGAAAGGAATAGTCCCCGTATGCAGAATTGCCCTTCAACTCCCTGGAAACTTCACCATCCATCCCTGGCTCCGTTAAAGTGAAATCTTCGGTATTGCACAGGTGGAATCATCTAGAAAGAGCAATTAGGTGTAGCCTCATTCTGTGATTTCATAATGTGGTGAGAGGTTGTTGCGTGACATTTCCAAAGGCACTTACAAATATGGCCTGTTTTTTTGTTTGTTTTTTTGCATTTATATCCCGCCCTTCTCCGAAGACTCAGCGCGGCTTACACTATGTCAAGCAATAGTCTTCATTCATTTGTATATTATATATTGTATATTATATACAAAGTCAACTTGTATTGCCCCCAACAATTTGGGTCCTCATTTTACCTACCTTATAAAGGATGGAAGGCTGAGTCAACCTTGGGCCTGGTGGGACTTGAACCTGCAGTAATTGCAAGCAGCTGTGTTAATAACAGACTGTCTTAGCAGTCTGAGCCACCAGAGGCCCATGTTGGATTGTCTGCTTGCTTGATTTGTACTCCACCTTTCTACTCAGATGGGTATTCAAGGTGCATTCATCTCGCAAAGAAATACATCCCATGATGACCCTGTCCCCATTTAAGACCTTTTTCCCAGGCCAGTTAGACAGGTGCAGGCAACACAGGCAGCTTTAGGTGGATCTCCTGCAGGTCTTAAATGGGAGATAGACTCAAAATAGAAAAGATTTATTTATTTATTTATTTATTAGATTTCTAGACCGCCTTTCTCCCGAAGGACTCAGGGCGCTGTACAGCCTTATTAAAACACATAGGTACACAATAAATTTAAAATACATTTAAAATGAAATATTTAACCGGCCAATTTAAAACTAAAACGGTCAAAAGACCGATATAAAACCCTAAAATATAAAATTATAAATAGATTAATACAATTTAAAATTCAATTAAAATTAAGTTAAACTAAAATATTAAATTAAAATAATATTTAGGCTAGTCCCACCCGATTGAATAGCAGAGTCTTCAGTTCCCGCTTCAAGGTACGGAGGTCGGGAAGTTGGTGTAACCCTGGAGGTAACTCATTCCATAGGGTCGGTGCTGCCACAGAGAAGGCTCTCCCCCTGGGAGTCACCAGCCGGCACTGTTTGGCTGATGGCACCCGGAGCAGGCCCGCTCTGTGGGAGCACACAGGTCGTTGGGAGGCTATCGGTGGCAGAAGGCGGTCTCGTAAATAGCCCGGTCCTAAGCCATGGAGCGCTTTAAAGGTGAGCACTAACACCTTGAATTGCACCCGGAAGGCTACCGGCAGGCTGCGCAGGCTGCGCAGGATAGGTGTTATATGGGAGCAACGTGATGCTCCCACAATTACCCGCACAGCCGCATTCTGGACTAGCTGGAGCCTCCCGGTGCTCTTCAAGGGGAGCCCCATGTAGAGAGCATTGCAATAGTCCAGGCGAGAGGTAATGAGGGCATGAGTGACTGTGCGTAAGGAGTCCCGGTCAAGAAAGGGACGCAACTGGCGCATCAGGCGAACCTGATAAAATGCTCCCCTGGCGATGGCTGTCAAATGTTCTTCTAAAGACAGCCGATCATCCAGGAGAACGCCCAAGTTGCGCACCCTTCCCCTGGGGGTCAGAACTTCACCCCCCACAGTCAGTGAAGGCGTAAGCTGACTATACTGGGACGCTGGAACCCACAGCCACTCTGTCTTGGTAGGGTTGAGTTGGAGCCTATTCCTCCCCATCCAGACCCGCATGGCCTCAAGACACCGGTCCATCACCTCGACAGCTTCGTTGGGGTGGTTCAGGGTGGAAATGTACAGCTGAGTATCATCAGCGTACAGATGATAATCCACCCCGAAACCATGGATAACCTCACCCAGCGGCTTCATATAGATGTTGAACAGGAGAGGCGAGAGAACCGACCCACAAGTGAGGGACCTAGAGGTCGATCTCTGCTACCCTGCCAACACCGTCTGCGAACGGTCAGAGAGATAGGACAAGAACCACCGATAAACGGTGCCTCCCACTCCCAATCCCTCCAACCGCCGCAGCAGGATACCATGGTCGATGGTATCAAAAGCCGCTGAGAGATCTAACAGGACCAGGACAGAGGAACATCCCCTGTCCCGAGCCCTCCAGAGGTCATCCACCAACGCGACCAAAGCCGTCTCGGTGCTGTAACCAGGTCTGAAGCCGGACTGGAACGGGTCTAGAAAGACAGTTTCCTCCAGGTATTGGGGAAGCTGATATGCCACCACACTCTCAACAACCTTCGCCAAAAAGCGAAGGTTGGAGACTGGACGATAGTTCGCCAATACAGCTGGGTCCAAGGAAGGCTTCTTGAGGAGGGGCCTCACCACCGCCTCTTTCAGGGCGGCGGGAAAGGTGCCCTCCAACAAGGAGGCGTTGATAATTCCCAGGAGCCAGCCTCGTGTCACCTCCCGTGTGGCCAGTACCAACCAGGAGGGACACGGGTCCAATAAACATGTGGTGGGATTCAGCCTAGCCAACAACCTGTCCATGTCGTCAGGAGTCACAGGATCAAACTCAGCCCAAATAATATCCACAAGACTTGTCCCCATCCCCTCGCCTGGATCTATCCAATCAGTGTCCAGCCCGTCCCGAATCCGAGCGATTTTATCGGACAGATACTTTACAAAATCCTCAGCACGCCCCTGCATGATCCTTCACTCAAGCCCAGGGGCACTGAGGGGCTCTACAGGTGAAATCACCATCTCAGTTGTTGTCTGGTATACAACTGGCAACCAGTACAGATCTTTAAGTAGAAGTATCATGTGATCCCAGTATCTTACACTGTTAGCAGTCTGGCTGCCAGACTTCATAAAACAGTTGCAAATTCCACACAGTTTTCAAGCATAGTCCAAAGTAAAACAACTTGCAGTAGTCTAAACAGGATGCAACCAAGGTATGCATGTCATTGCCAAATCCAACTAGCTGATGAAGAATCACGGATGGTACTCTAGACTTAATTATGTGCTTTGATACTCTTTGCCAAAGTCTCAACCTGCAAATCAAGAGACAGTTGGAAGAGGCTGAACCTCAATTTTCAAATCCACTTACCGGTAGCTATTTACCAACAGAAGCTCTCTCTTCTTTGTGCTTCATGCTCCTTTGTTCTCTGACCAAAGTATAGTGATAGTGAACTCCAGAATGTTCCAGCTGCTTCCCTGGAATTGCCCAATAAGGAATGTAGAACAGAGCTAGTTGTTACTCCTGCAATTACATTTAATGGAATAGGAATAAGGATCCAGTGGAGTAATCCTTCAGTGGTCCCCAATGTCACTTTCTAGAAATGGTCTGAAGGAAAGATTGCAACCACTATGAAACATTGAATGCAAGACCCAGAAGAACTCCAGGAGTACTAATAGTAGGTACTCACTTCTTCCTATTTCTGACATAAGATTATAGAATCTACCAGTCCAAGGGGATCAAATTAGATTCTATAACATATCTAATCAAACACCTGTTGGAAATAGATCCCAAAGTGTCAATGCTTAGAGGATAGCCAAGGATTCCAGGAATGCTCTTTACTATAATATGATGTGATAACCGAATCTTGAAAGCCTATTCAACTTTCTTTCTGACCCATTTTCTTGCTAAACAAAATCAAGAAATGGTTACTTTGAATTCTGAAACCCTTTTCTCAGGGCTAAGCCTTTTTCTCAAAGCACCCTCTTAATGGGTTAGTCATTCATTTTCTCTCTCTAAGGTCAGCTCAAAGTCCAAAAAGATGCATCTCAGTGGTGAGAAAAGTGAGGTCCTGCACTTAGGCAGGAAAAAACAGATGCACAGGTATAGGATAGGCAGTACCTGGCTCAACAGTAACAACTGTGAAATAACTGTGAAAACTGCTAGGTGTCTTGGTGAATTGCTGCTCAAGTATGAGTAAGCAGTGTGCTGCACTGCCAAAAAAAGCCAACACAGTTTGGGTTGAATCAACAGAGGGAAAGTATCAAGATTGTTAGATTCGGGCAATAACGAGGCAGGAGACCAGGATAGTGACAACAGCTCTTTACTATATGGTGAACCCAGCAACCCGGGCTGGGAAAAACCCTCTCTTTATATACAGTTTAGCCAGAGGCTTCATCCAATCAGCAACGTGCTTTTTCCCGCTCAGTTTTCCCTCCACAACTCTTAAAGATACATTACACTCCTTCCCTCCCAGAAAGCACTTTACCAAGATTTACATAGAATTTACATCTTATTTTTCAACGTAATCACGCAAGTAGACTGGGCGTCTCCTGACTCTTTCGGACCTGCGCAATTCATTTTCTGGGAGTGAGTCGAGCTGACCGGAGGGACTGTTTATTCCTCTCAGCTCCTCCTCTAGGCCATCCGCCCTGGATTATTGCAGAGTCGCCCCTGCTGTTTTCAGGAGGAACCGGTTGGCGTCGCTGGACCTCCTGGAACTCAGATAAGTCCTGCGTTTGCCCGGGTTTGAGTCAGCTGTGGATTCAAACATTGATAGTCAGGGCCTGTTTCATCTGATTCTGATTTACCGTTATGCTTCCTTATTTGGTCTATGTGGCGCTCCATACCCGCCATCCTCTATCTCTACTAGATATGATTTTGGTCCTGTTATTCTAGGATTTTTCCTGCTAACCAGGTCGGGCCTCGCTGTAGTTGTGTGCCCACACTAGGTCGCCTACTGCCATCCCTCTTGTTTTACCGCAGCCCTTTGTAACCGTCTGGTGTGTAGTTTGGGTTTAAACGGTCTAGTGGGCACCTAAGCTTCCGACCCATTAATAGCTCTGCTGGCTGCGCCAGTTGCTACACAGGGGGTTCTGTGTTGGACAGATAGGAATGTATCGATTTTTGTTTGCCAATCGCCTGGCTTGATTCTGGACAATGCTTCCTTTGCGCTCCGAACGAAATGTTCTGCAAGGCCGTTCGTCGCAGGGTGGAAAGGCGCCGAGAGGACATGTCGGATGCCCTCCTCTGCCAAGTACCCCTCAAACTGGGTTGCCGTGAATTGCGGGCCGTTATCGGAGACTAAAGTGTCGGGCAACCCGTGGGTTACAAATAGGTGCCGTAGGACTGAAATCACGGCCTCGGCTGTCATGGATCTCATGAGAATGATTTCCAGCCATTTGGAGTAGGCATCGACTACTACCAGAAAAGTTTGGCCGTGGAAGGGGCCGGCAAAATCGATATGGATCCTAGACCAAGGGCCCTGGGGTCTCTCCCATTCCCGAATCGGGGCCATTGGGGTAGCGGTCTGACTCCTGGCAGGCCTGGCATTTCCTACCCTTTCAGCAATTTCCGTGTCCATTAAGGGCCACCACACATAGCTTCTCGCTAGACCCTTCATTCTCACGATCCCTGGGTGGCCTTCGTGAAGGAGATCCAATACCTTTTCCTCAATTCTCCGGGATCACCACTGATCCCCCATAGCAGGCACCCCTTGAGCCGAGAGTTCCCCACGTTTTTACAAACTCTTTAAAACGCCGCCCGCGCAGCGGCCAACCTCTTTGTACCCAACCAATTACAGTCCTTATTGTAATGTCCTTGTACGAAGCCCGAGCCACCTCTTTGGATGTGACTGGGCCAGAGTCCAAAGAGTCAATTAGCAGAACTGGTGTCCCCGGAGTGGGGTCTTCGATAGTCTCTGGTAACGGGCATCTGCTCAGGGCGTCTGCATGCCCTAATTCCTTCCCTGGCCGGTGTAGTAGTTTGTAAGAATACGCCGCTAGAAAGATTGTCCATCTGGTCAGTCTGGGCGAAAGTGCCACGGGCGTTGGGCGGTCGCCTGCCAACAGGCCTAGCAAAGGTCTATGGTCCGTGATGATTTCGAAATCACGACCAAATACATATTCGTGGAATTTCTTTACTCCTGAGACTATAGCCAAGGCTTCCTTATCAAGCTGGCTATAATTTCTTTCAGTTGATGACATGGTTCGGGAGTAGTATGCAATAGGGGCTTCTGTGCCATTTGGCAGGGCATTGGACTAGAAGACCTCCAAGGTCCCTTTCAGCCCTATGGTTCTATTGTTCCTTCTATGTTCCTTCCTGAAATATCACTGCAATGGTTTTGGAAATAGGTGTCCACCACCTCTTCTTGATCACCCATGGAAGATCTGAAACTAGCTGGTACTTTGGATGTTCTCCTAGGTCAAAAGAGAGTTTATATAAGGAAGAACATCTCTCTGGCAAGAACACACTGAATATTTTAACGATGGTACCAATCCCATTCTGATCTCTTGATCCAGTGAAGTTGATCAAGATTGAAGTATGGCCCTCAATTCTCCATATGTTATATCTAAATCCTTGAGTTCTACAAGCTTAAAAAAGTCCAGGTAACTGGACAAGTAGTTATCAAAATTATAACCCTCTGACTTTCCCCTTCTGTGGTCCATGTCTAGTTACATCTGATCCACTTGTTTTCCAAGAACCAAGCAGATGTTCACAATGAGCCATTGACTCTTGTAATTCCCTTCCTCCAACTGTTTTTGGAGGAATGCCTCAGAATGGAAAAGCAACATCAGCCTGTGGATGTCCTGGAAACAGTGAAGTAAGGAGCCTTCAGTGAATACTGCAAGTCCATTGCAGTAGACTAGAAGTTGAAAGAGGCTATTAGACATCCTCATCCCTACTTAACCTGGCTCATCATTCCTCCACTTACCTTCCTTCCTGCTTCTAATCTACAGTTGTGACCTTAGCTCCCAAAGAAACCAAGGGGTAGGTTTGCCTTTTTGAGGAGGAAGAGGAGGCTCAGGGGAGATAGAATAGCTGCCTTCCAATACTTGAAGGGTTGTCACAGGAAAGAGGATGTCGATTTATTCTCCAAAGCACCAGAGGGCAGGACAAGAAACAATGGGTGGAAATTTATCAAAGGGAGATCCAACTTGGAAATAAGGAGAAATTTCCTGACAGTAAGAACAATTAATCAGTCGGAATGGCTTGCCTCCAGAAATTGTGGATGCTCCATTTCTGGAGGTTTTCAAGAATAGACTGGAGAACCTTTTGTCTAGGATAGGATAAGGTCCTTTGCCTTGGGCAGGGCATTGGACTAGAAGACCTCCAAGGTCCCTTTCAGCCCTATGGTTCTATTGTTCCTTCTATGTTCCTTCCTGAAATATCACTGCAATGGTTTTGGAAATAGGTGTCCACCACCTCTTCTTGATCACCCATGGAAGATCTGAAACTAGCTGGTACTTTGGATGTTCTCCTAGGTCAAAAGAGAGTTTATATAAGGAAGAACATCTCTCTGGCAAGAACACACTGAATATTTTAACGATGGTACCAATCCCATTCTGATCTCTTGATCCAGTGAAGTTGATCAAGATTGAAGTATGGCCCTCAATTCTCCATATGTTATATCTAAATCCTTGAGTTCTACAAGCTTAAAAAAGTCCAGGTAACTGGACAAGTAGTTATCAAAATTATAACCCTCTGACTTTCCCCTTCTGTGGTCCATGTCTAGTTACATCTGATCCACTTGTTTTCCAAGAACCAAGCAGATGTTCACAATGAGCCATTGACTCTTGTAATTCCCTTCCTCCAACTGTTTTTGGAGGAATGCCTCAGAATGGAAAAGCAACATCAGCCTGTGGATGTCCTGGAAACAGTGAAGTAAGGAGCCTTCAGTGAATACTGCAAGTCCATTGCAGTAGACTAGAAGTTGAAAGAGGCTATCAGACATCCTCATCCCTACTTAACCTGGCTCATTGTTCCTCCACTTACCTTCCTTCCTGCTTCTAATCTACAGTTGTGACCTTAGCTCCCAAAGAAACCAAGGGGTAGGTTTGCCTTTTTGAGGAGGAAGAGGAGGCTTAGGAACAAGGAAGTCCACAGCCTAAGCCATCTCTTATTCCAAGATAAGACATACACAGTAGAATGATAGTAGAAGAACAGACAATAAGGAAATAAATCCCCCCAGTTGTACTGGAGGAACAATCAGGCACTGGGGCCAAACCATTTTAACTGCAGATGTTTTTATGAGCCGTTGGTCTAAAACTGAGCAGGGACCAATCCACCCATGTGGACAGATTCAGGGAACTCTTCTAGTTTCAGATCACTAGCTCCTCTTGGACAGGAAGCCAATGTGAACGGCATGACCTGTATGAGGTTCAACAAGAGTCTATATTGAAAAGAACAAAGGAAGGGATACGTTGGCAATACCCAAAGAATTAAAGGTGATAACTGGAACTCAGCTGAGTCAGCACATGTGGTGGATGTGTATTTCAGGGGTAAAATATATCAGAATTAAGGTTTGATGTCTCACATCTGTTTTCCCTGCCCATCTGGAGAGGGTTCTGGCATCCCCTGCCAACCTCTGGTTGCTTCTCCCAAGTACAGCCTTTGGTTCTGGGCTTCTCAAGAGTTGCTGCAAAAGTACCAAGGATTCCCCTCCTCCACCCAATAAGCTGGCAAGCCCCCTCTAATAAAGCTTCTAGCTTGGGAAAATCAGAAAGGCAAATCTTTGGTATTCCCTTAGGGCAGTGGTTCTCAACCTTTATAGTGCTGCAACCCCTTTAATACAATTCCCCACGATGTGGCGACCCCTTTAATACAATTCCCCACAATGTGGCGACCCCAACCATAAAATATTTTCATTTTGAATTTATCGCGCCTGAAGCCAGATTAGGCTAGCGATTGGGAGTGATTGCAGCTGACTTGAGAGGGAGACATCAGAGCAAAGATTTCTCTCTTTTTTAATTCATCGCGCCTGAAGCCGAATTCGGCTAGCGATTTGAAGAGCCTGCAGCTGGCTTGTGGAGTCAACCATTGGAGCACGATTCTTCGACTCGCAAGTATACTTCCCATATTTCCGATGGTCTTAGGTGACCCCTGGCAAATCGTCATTCGACCCCCAACGGGGTCCCGACCCACAGGTTGAGAACCGCAGCCTTAGGGGCACTAAACAGATCAGGAGAAAATGGCTGCAAGTCAGTGGCTAGCTCTGAACCCACATCTTCCTCTGAAATCTGATCCAAACATGGCAATGGACTCAGGTGGGCTTTTGAGCCAGACTTTGACCTCTTGGACAAATCGCCATGACTGTATGAACAGGTGGACCATTAGGGCTCTTTGAGTGTAGTTTGACTTGTAGTCTGGCCTCACGGCAGGTGATTCTCAGCCTGAGTAATCGTATGCTAATTACAGCTCAACCACTCGGTTGAAAAGCTAATTGAATGCTGAATTGTGACCCCAAGGCTACAAACCCCTCAGCTGATCCACTGATTATTTATTAATCTGGAGCAGGAACATTCCCAGAATAGCTTCCAGATCAATTTTTATTTTTATTTATTTATTATCCAATTTCACAAGGTTGGATAACTCAACTCCTGAATGACTGTGGGCAGCTTGCAAACAAAGTAGTACATATAAATGGAAGGCAGAGCTGACTGGAAGAGCAATGTAGCCAATTACAAAAGGAACTCAGCTAAAGGAGATTCCACAAGCAACATCTGTCCTAGAAAGACAATGTTATAAGCCCTGGGGATCATCTTCCGGGGAGAAGCTCTCCAGAGGAACAGCATCATGAGGTCAGGTGGCCACGACGACTCTGAGGATGGGATAGAAAGGGCTGCCTCAAAGCTCTGGTTCCATCCCAAAGCGAGGGGAGACTGCCTCGTGGGCACTGTGAGAAAAGAGAAGTCCATCTGGGTTGGGCTAGAAGACCTCCAAAGTCCCTTCCCTCAAGCGGGGAGGGGGACAGGAGGTTAAAACACATGATGATTATTGATATGAGTGTTGTGCATGCTCCATCATTAGAGAAAAGACAATTTACATTTATTGATGACTGGAAACCTATCTATCTATCTATCTATCTATCTATCTATCTATCTATCTATCTATCTATCATCCATCATCTATCTATCTATCTATCTATCTATCTATCTATCTATCTATCTATCTATCTATCTATCTATCTACATACCTACCTACCTACCTACCTACCTACCTACCTACCTACCTATCCATCCATCCATCCATCCATCCATCCATCCATCCATCCATCCATCCATCCATCCATCCATCCATATCATCTACCTATCTATCTATCTATCTATCTATCTATCTATCTATCTATCCATTCATCATCTATCTATCTATCTATCTATCTATCTATCTATCTATCTATCTATCTATCTATCTATCTATCTATCTATCTACCTACCTACCTACCTATCTATCCATCCATCCATATCATCTATCTATCTATCTATCTATCTATCTATCTATCTATCTATCTATCTATCTATCTATCTATCTATCTATCTATCTATCTATCTATCTATCTATCTATCTACCTACCTACCTACCTACCTACCTACCTATCTATCCATCCATCCATCCATCCATCCATCCATCCATCCATATCATCTCTATCTATCTATCTATCTATCTATCTATCTATCTATCTATCTATCTATCTACCTACCTACCTACCTACCTACCTACCTACCTACCTACCTACCTACCTACCTATCTATCTATCCATCCATCCATATCATCTATCTATCTATCTATCTATCTATCTATCTATCTATCTATCTATCTATCTATCTATCTATCTATCTATCTATCTATCTATCTTCTATCTAATTTATTTGCTGCCTTATGGACTATGGATTTGATGATGAGGTAGGATAAATTGTAGAAAGAAGAGAGTCATGATGGAAGTTCAGAGATAAAATTATACTTGAAAGTGATTGTAAACCCTAACCTACCCATCCACCCAGCCTCCCTGACTGGCACAGCACCTCTCACACACCCATGCATTCTTCTTGACCCACGCCATCTCCTGCTTGACCCGTGTAGCACTTCTCACATGCCCCTTGATCCCCATGCACCCATGCCAACTCTACACCCCCCGATCTGATCCGCACAGTACCTCTCATGTACCCACAGGGTAGAGAAATGCCACCAAGCAGCTGCACAGCAGAAAAAGCCCACCGTCTAGAGCAGGGGTCTCCAACCCTGGCAACTTTAATTCTGGGAGTTGAAGTCCTCCAGGCTTAAAGTTGCCAGGGTTGGAGACCCCTGCTCTAGAGTATCCCAGTAAAGTCAGATCTTCAGCCCCACACCTGCCTTGAGCAGGAGAACTTCTATCAAGATAGTCAATCTTCATTTTATGAAAATGACACTAACAAAATTAATTCACCCAATTTTTTCGTTCATCATGTTTCACTTAAATACTAGTTTGGCTGATCTCTGAGGGTCAATAAGAATTAATTTTGATAAATCTTGGCAGATTTAAAAGTGGCCACTCTGCCAAAAAAGAGAAGGAAAAAGACTCTGGAGACTTAAGGAGCTAGTTTGGGTCTGACGTGAAGTTTTCCTTTCTTCTGAAGCAAGGCAAAGTCACTTCTCATCTAAGTGGAATGTGATCCATGGAGGTCAAGGGCTGTAGAGCAAAACAAGTGCGCAGCTCATCCTTTGTCACTCTGCAATTTGATTTCAGGCTCCAGAGAGAAGGACGCCTTCTGCATTACTTCAAAATTGCCAGTTAACTACCCATAGCATTGAAGCTACAATCAGCAATAAAAGTCTAAAAATAGCCCCAAGCCACAGACAGCAGCGTCAGTAATGAGTGCCGAGCACTGTGCAAAAGGTAAACTGCTTGAATTCCACGGCTCATCTCCTTTTTGGCTTGCTTGTCATTTCCTGCAGGTGTATTAAGAATCAATTGCTCTGCTCTAGTTTTCCTTGCAAGTGGAATGCCATCGTCCCAGAAGAAGGATGCCTACATTCTGGCTTGTTACTCGTTTTTCAAGTGTCCATCTAACAAACTTCATCACTGGGCAACCAGAAGTCAGTAATCACTGCAGCCACTGTGAAGAACTATCTGATATTTCATAATATTTCATAATATTTCACAAGAAGAGTTCTCCATTCCTCTGAAAACAACAAAATACCTTATCACACCAGACTTGAAATCCTGGGCTTAGAAAACTTGGAACTCCGTCGCCTTCGACAAGACCTTGGAGTCCTTGGGATCTTGGAGTCCTAGTGGATAACCATTTAGATATGAGCCAGCAGTGTGCAGCAGCTGCTAAAAAAGCCAACACAGTTTTGGGCTGCATAAACAGAGGGATAGAATCAAGATCACATGAAGTGTTAGTGCCACTTTATAATGCCTTGGTAAGGCCACACTTGGAATATTGCATCCAGTTTTGGTCGCCACGATGTAAAAAAGATGTTGAGACTCTAGAAAGAGTGCAGAGAAGAGCAACAAAGATGATTAGGGGACTGGAGGCTAAAACATATGAAGAACGGTTGCAGGAACTGGGTATGTCTAGTTTAATAAAAAGAAGGACTAGGGGAGACATGATAGCTGTGTTCCAATATCTCAGGGGTTGCCACAAAGAAGAGGGAGTCGGGCTGTTCTCCAAAGCACCTGAGGGTAGAACAAGAAGCAATGGGTGGAAACTGATCAAAGAAAGAAGCAACTTAGAAATAAGGAGAAATTTCCTGACAGTTAGAACAATTAATAAGTGGAACGACTTGCCTGCAGAAGTTGTGAATGCTCCAACACTGGAAATTTTTAAGAAAATGTTGGATAACCATCTGACTGAGATGATGTAGGGTTTCCTGCCTGGGCAGGGGGTTGGACTAGAAGGCCTCCAAGGTCCCTTCCAACTCTGTTGTTATATATATATTATATACATCAAAAACCTAAGTTTAACTCATAGAATCATCTATTGTAATGTCCTTCCTGTTAAAGACTACTTCAGCTTTAGCTGCAATAATACAAGAGCAACCAACAGATTTAAACTTAATGTCAACCGCTTTAATTTAGATTGCAGAAAATATGACTTCTGTAACAGAATCATCAGTGCTTGGAATACTTTACCTGACTCTGTGGTCTCTTCTCATAATCCTAAAAGCTTTAACCAAAAACTTTCTACTATTGACCTCACCCCATTCCTAAGAGGACCATAAGGGGCGTGCATAAGCGCATAAACGTGCCTACCGTTCCTGTCCTATTGTTTTTCTTTTCTTCTTCTTATATATATATAGACGCTTATACCTCCCAATATTTACTCATATATATGTTTATATACTATATAATCTTTTTATATGATGTTGTGACAAAATAAATAAATAAATAAAAAATAAATAAAATAAATATTAAAGCTTATTATTTTTAAAGGCCTTTGTGGCCTGGGTCCAGTTACCTGAGGAACCATCTCACCCCACTTGTTCTGGCAAAAGGGGACATACTGGGGACCCTATCGGTCAAGGAATTCTGGCTCCTTGAAGGAGTCCAGGAGAAGAGCCTTTTCTGCCACAGTTCCTGCCCTTTGAAACATCACACCCTCCCCCAGAGACAAGATCTCCCCTCCCACACACAAGCCTCTGGGCCTCCCAGAAGGGCCTCAAAACCTGGGTCTGCTGATTGGCCTGGGGTTTCATCTTGCAGGTGGTTGGTGGATTAGAGAAGATTTCTATGTTGTATATTGCTTCCTTCCTTAGCCATCTCTGTTAATATTAATATTTATTATCATTTCAATATTTTAATATTTTGCGGTCATTTTTATCTTATTGTAAGCTTCCTAGAGTCGCCTGATAGCAATAGCACTTAGACTTCTATATCACTCCAACAGTGCTTTCCAGTACTCTCTAAGCGGTTTTATAGAGTCAGCCTCTTCTTGCCCCTAACAATCTGGGTCCTCATTTTACTGACCTTGGAAAGATGGAAGGCTGAGTCAACCTGGAGCTGATCAGGATTGAACTGCCAAATTGCAGGCAGCTGGCAGGCAGCCGAAGTAGCCTGCAGTACTGCATTCTAACCACTGTGCCACCATGGCTCTTGGTGGTGAACTAGCTGGCATATAAATTTAATAAATAAAGAAATAAAATCTGCATTTTACATAATGAAGCTTAAGTACTTCTGGTAGTGATAAGTGAAAAATCTCTTAGATAATGGCACCTTTCTCTCCATGGCATATGGGCTGAGAATGTGAAAAATAAGGACAGTAATCTGGATATTATGGAAACAGCAAACGCTTCGTTAGAGTGTTAATTTTGGAAAGTTTTGGAATTTTGGAAAGTTATAGACAGACTCTGGGTCCAGATGGACATGGAATAAGATTTTGAACTTGATTTACGAACCACAATTGAGCCCAAAATTTCTGTTGTTAAGTGAGACTGTTGTTAGGTGAATTTTGCCCCATTTGATGAGTTTTCTTGCCACAGTTGTTAAGTGAAATACTTACTTAATTGTTAAGTTAGTAACATGGTTGTTAAGTGAATCTGGTTTCCCCATTGACTTTGCTTGTCAGAAGGTGGCAAATGGATCCCATGAGCCTGGGACATGGCGGCCGTCGTAAATGTATCCAGTCAACTGTTAACCAGCATGCTCATTGACATATCAGAAGGTTCTTTGTCAAAACTTTTTCTGAAGTCAAGATCTTTTATATCTACTTTGAGTTATATTATTGGTTCGGTCTATTAAGGATTAAAAATACTTGATTAAAAAAAGCCAGTCTGCCAAGATGGGATTGTTTTGGTTGTTATTGTATCATTTTAGGACTTGTGTTGATTTTATGTAATTTCCACCACAGGATATTTGTAGCTCAATGTCTTTAAAATCTGCTTTGGATCTTCTCAGGATTGATGTCAAAGTGTCTGCATTTCTCTCAATCCTTTTTCCTCTTTTCTGAAGATTGGATCAACGTTTGCACTCCTCTTTTCATCTGCCACTTCTTTCATTCTTCTCAATTTCTCAAAGATAATAAAGGCTTAGCCAGACCATCAGACGATACTTTTTTCACTATCCCAGCACACAATCAAGGAATTATATCCTCTGATCTTACTTATATCAGTTTAAAGCTTCAATCATCACATGTGCTTCCTAACTTGCTGAGGAAATGTGTTGCAGAAGATTTAACCAATTTGAAGCTGAGTAGCTCTGCCTTTTCTTTCTTACTAGTTAGCATTTCCTTATCTTCAGCGATCATCTTCTTTTTCTCTGGAATTGATTTGAAGCAGCTCTTCTTACTATTCTTGATGTCCTTTATCAAGCTTCACTCATTCAGAACTTCAGCTGCCCTAATCCCCATATCTGTGTAATTCCTCCTCCATTTCTATTGATTCTTTTGCAGAAATTACATTCTTCAATTGCTCTATGATGTCCTAAATCTATTGACTTAGATTTGCCCTCTCATCCATGAACTGAGCTCAGTTTGAAAGAGAATTTGCCTTTACTGTTTTACTGAAGCCTAAACTCATCTTGTTTGTTTCCCATTGAGTGAGAAAGCTTTCTTTCTGAGTGTTCTTTCTGATTTTTCACTCAGTGACGTAAGGGGCCAGATCAGAGAAACAGGCCCATGGATGCTATTATTTTTCCACCTCTTTTGTTTTCCTGATGCCCAAAACATGTAAACTCCTAACATGTCTGGATTAATCCCTAATGCATGGTGGAATAAATTAGAGCAGGGGTCTCCAACCTTGGCAACTTTAAAGTTTGTGGACTTCAACTCCCAGAATTCTGGGAGTGGAAGTCCGCAAGCCTTAAAGTTGCTAAGGTTGGAGACCCCTGAATTAGAGGCATTCCAGGTTTATTTTTTTATGTGTCAGAAAATTTCCCCACCTTTTGGCACTTTTCACAGTGCAGAATGATTTATCTTCTTCACTCCTGTGGCCTTTTCTCAAAATTATGAAAAGACATGTTTTCCTTTGAAAAGATTATATTGCTGGTTATTGTTATTATACTATAAACTTCTGCTACACTTACAAGATGCATATCAATAGGATGTCAATGGGTTTCCCAGACTTACTTTCTTTCCCTCCCTCCCTCCCCTCTGCTTTCATTATTCTTGAAATCAGGACAAACAGAAGCATCTGCAGCCCATCTTCTCTCTTTCCTTTCTAGAGTTGTAATATTTTGTTCACAGAGCTTCCGACATCCCCGTATTTGCGTCTGTGCTGTTCACAGCAGTTCTCCCCTCACCTCCCTATCGAGATGCAAATGGGCCTCTGTAACACAGACAGGCGGTGTGTGTCCGTATGTGTATGTCAGGTTGTGCCATCTTGACAGCCACGCGAAGGGCTTTGCATGAATATTTGCACCCATGTTGCTTTGCTAATGAATTCCTGGCAAGGCATCCGCCCTCTGCTCTCCCGCAAAGCCCTTCGGTTCTGTTTTGCAACGCTTAGAGAAAGACCGACAAATATGGGTAGCGGGGAAGAGGGGAATCTTAGCAACGGATAGAGGAGAATATTTATAGCTCAGGGGTGAACTGAGGGATCCTTGGCGCTCTCTGTGCTTCCTTGTTTTCTTGCAGACGTTTCATTAGCCAAACTTGGTAACATTGTCACTGATGGAAGGGTCTCCTCTCAGTTTATATTCTTCCGGCTTGCAACGTTAACAGGTGATGGGCTAAGAGATGGCAGTAGTATGGACGTGGCCATAGAGGACACGGCCAACTTATGACCGTTGCAGCATCCCCATGGAGACGGGATCCAAATTTGGGTGCTTGGCAAGTGGTTCATATTTATGACGGTTGCAGTGTCCCGGAGTCACGTGATGCACTTTTACAATTTTCTGATGAGAAAAGTCGATGGGGAAGCCAGGTTCACTGAACAACCATGTTACTAACTTGACAACTTGATTCACGTAACAACTGTGGCAAGAAAGGTCATAAAATGGGCCAAAACTCCCTTAACAATAGAGCAACATAACTTTTGGGCTCAATTGTGGTCGAAGTTGAGATCTACCTATATTGCAGGTGGGCGTCTCTTGGGGGGGAGTGTTGAATGGTTGGGCAGCCTTGCTGGGTCCTTGGAGTAGCCAAAGGACTCGGAATTGCTCTGGAAACAGTAGAAGGGTTTTGGGGGCTGGAGGGAGTTTAGGGGGTCTTCTAGGGGAGGGACTGTTATCATGGACCAAAAGGACATGATTTCTGCTGTTTGTATCCGATACAGAAATATTTCCTCTTGAATGGATTTTCTTGGGTGGGGGTGGGGCTTATTGGACTAGATGACCTACAAGGTCCTTTCCAACTTTGTTACTCTGTTATTATTAACCCCAAAGTGGAGGGAAAGCAGACAGACCTGCAGACAGAGTCTGTCAGATGGCAAACCGGGTTTTGCAGCTCCTGCTTTGTCTGACTTCCCCTTCTCCCTCTTGGGACTAAATCTGCTCAGGGCAGGATCCTGCTGACAAATCTTCAGCTGTTGCAAGTGCAGCAGCAGAAATCACACACACACACACACACACACACACACACACACACACACACCAACTCCCATCCCGGTTGGGAGCACCAGAACCATAGTTCCCTCTCTCAGGGGGGAAAACAGCCCTGGGGCTCCCCTGGAACTGCCCCAGTTCTCCATCAGCAGAGTCCTTGGGCGGCCCAGTCAGCAGAACCAGCTCGGCATTTCTGTTCGCTCTCCCTCTCTTTGCACCGCTTTTAGCAATCAGATTGCCTGTTTTTATTTTTTTTTATTTTTTTTTATGAAACGAAGAAAAATCTGGAAGTGATTGCAGTGCTGCGTTTCTTGAATTGGCTGGCCTGCCATGCCCAGTTCATTTCCTTGAAGGAAATACACCCGGAGTGGGGGTGGGGGTGGGAGTGAGGATAATTAGAGCTTCGTTGCATACACAATCCCATATTGTTTATCCAACCCGAGTTTTTTAAAAAAATGGAGCCCTCAAGATCAGAAAACTGGAAAGATAAAGGCAGGATCCGATCCCAGGCTGTTTTCATTATGGGCCCTGCATTTCCTAGGCTTCTTCTGACATTTGTTCTGTGTTGTTACAACCAAAGCAGAGGAATCACAGCTTGGAAATGGGGGTTAGGGCTCTTAGCTCTGCCTTGGCAAATTCCCAGAAAAGTCCTTAAGTTCTGCCCAGTGCTGTCTGCAGTGGAAAGCTCTCTTGTGGGATCTTCTGACGGGGCTTCTCTCAAAAGGACAGGCGGCAAACTGAGCCACTTTTTCACTAAACAGGGAGAAGCTCCCTGGGATGAGCCCCACCTTCGATTGCTAGGAAACGTGATTGTGCTCGAAAGACTAAAAAGTGCCATGAATCAAGAAGGAAAGAGTGGGTGCTATGCTTCAAAAAGGGGTTGCCTTTTTGGGGTGAGATAGACAGCAATGTGGATGGCAATGGAAAGCCGATTCCAGATGCTGGCCTGATGCCTGCAGGAAAAGAGCTCCCCTAATCCAGGATCCCTAGCAACCCCTGAGTTGAACAACAGCCCTTGAAATTGACCAAGAGGAGTCCATTGCTAGACTAGTGAAGCTGTACAGGGTAGTGAAGCTTCTAGATCAGTACAATACTCAAATGTTTAAGTTTATTCTTTAAACTGGTCCATTTGTGGGCTTTTCCTATACAGGTAAACATGCAGAGAGGTCACTCTCTGTCTTTTTTATTATTATTATTTGCATTTATATCCCACCCTTCTCCGAAGACTCAGGGCGGCTTACACTATGTCAAGCAATAGTCTTCATCCATTTGTATATTATATACAAAGTCAACTTATTGCCCCCAGCAATCTGGGTTCTCATTTTACCTACCTTATAAAGGATGGAAGGCTGAGTCAACCTTGGGCCTGGTGGGGCTTGAACCTGCAGTAATTGCAAGCAGCTGTTGTTAATAACAGACTGTATCACCAGTCTGAGCCACAGAGGCCCAGAAAGGTCTTGAGGCCTTTCACTTTCTATTACTGGGATGAGGGAAGCCTTGTTTTTGTGAGAAGCCAGAGTTTGGAGGAGGGAGGGAAGAAGATCCAAATAAAAGGAAACTTGCAGCTGGTATCTATGATTCTGAAAGCAAAAATTTCATGGGAGTCCAAGAGTCCCATATAAGCAACAGTTTGCAAAACTCCCCTTGGAGCTGCAAGAAAACCCCATTTTTCAGACATGAAGCAGAAAAGCCCTGAGAGACAGAATTGAACTTGGCAGCCCAAGGAAACAACAGCCAATAGCCAGCCATCAAGACACACATATCAACCAATAGGAAGCCACGCCTAATTAGGCAACACATAAATACGATGCCTAGAGCAGCCCGAAGCAATACACCAGTAGAGAGAAGTTCCCTGAGGATGGGCTCCAGCATCAAGTGGAACGCTCGGAAGACTAAACCTCTGGTCCTGGTGTCCAACCCAGATTGGATCTTGCAACATTATCCTGGGACACATATATTTGCCTTCATTCAAGAGAATTGTTACTGTACAAGATTGGCTGAATGATGATATCAAGGTTCAGGCAGGATTCATGGGAGAGAACTATCAGGAAGTGGGGAAGGGTTGGAGGTGGTTTGTATAGGCCCATGGACAGACTGAAGACAGTGACAATGTCCGGGGCCCTGACAAAGATCTGCCCGCTGGCTTGCTCACTCTTAGAAGAGCAAATGGCTACAGGATTCCTGGTTGTCTCCCTCTGGTCTCATCATCCATCTCTTGGAGGTCAAGTCAATCTCCAAGTCTTGCTGGTGGGTGCCAAGAGGCCCATCCTTCCTCTCCTCTCCCTCCTGCAGGCACTGGTATCTCTGGTGTCGTTTGCACAAAAAGACAGGTAGGCACTTTACAGGATGCTCCTCTACAAAACATCTCGCTTCCTAATTCTGAAAGACAGACTTTGTGGGATAATCCCCACCTTTGCTTCTTTGTCCCCTTCATTGTGGTATCACGATGCAGCCACCCTCTGGGTGTTCATCCCCCTGGCCAACATTATTTGGAAGATTCTGAGACTCATCCATTAAAAAAATAAACCTGTACAAAATAGCAATAATAATAGCACTTTGACTTGTATATTGCCTCTTAGTGCTTTACGGCACTCTCTGTAGAAACGTCATTTGTATATTGCCCCCAACAATCTGGGTCCACATTTTCCTGACTTTGGAAGGATGGAAGGCTGAGTCAGGATCGAGCCCCATCAGGATCAAACTCCTGGCAGTGGGCAGAATTTGCCTGCTGTACTGCATTCTCACCACTGCACCACCATGATTCAAATATTTGTGAGCAATGTCAAAAGAGGGCTGGCTGTGCTTCCATATGTGGACAGTATCAGTCAGGTTGTGTCCCTCCCTTTGTTTTGTAAGGACAACATTCGGGGCTGGGTTGGTAGATTTATCCAGCTCCACATTCTGAACATATAATTGTTCAGGAAAATCACTTTTCCTTTTCGATTCTAAAATTGCCACTGCATTTTGATGGACCCATTTGATGGAGTTTTCTGGCTCCCAAGTTCTTCTTCTAGCTTGATTTTACCAATTTCCAGCAAAGGCCTAGCAGCCTTGAGGCCAGCTTGAGGAGGTCCCAGAAACTCCCAGTGGGTTCCCCTTTGGCCTGAAGTCACCCGCTGTGGTTTGGGGTTCGGTGAACTTCTGCTCTGCTAAAAGCAGGCAAGGCCTGCAGGAGCCGGAGCCGAATCCCATTTTGTCCTGCAGCAAAGAGGCTGCTGTTCTCCCCCCCACCCCCACCCCCTTCCCTGCCTTGGAGCAATGGGAACATGTGGCTGGCAGACTTCTATTAAATGTGTATTTCTCGCTCACCAGCTCTCTCTTATTTTGCTTGCTTGACAGAATTTAGATTAGACAAAACATGAGATCATTTCTGTCCTAGAAACCAGAAATAGCCTCTTCCTCCACCAGCACAGCCCTGTCTTTGGGTCTGGGGAAGTATCCCAGACCCCCTGAATAGCAACTCAAAAGGATATTTCATCATGACATTGATGGTAAAAGGGACTATTTAGGCATTTCACTGAGCAAGTGGACAGGCATCTCCAACCCACTCTTGGGAATCCCACAACTCTCTTTGGGTCACCTCCAACATCTCCTGTCCGTCCGACCCCCCCCCCCCTCCCTGGTCAGGTCCTCTGTGCTCCTTTGCCTGTTATCTGCCCAGGTCAGTTTATACATTCAGCCCCGGAATCATGTGGATGATTTTGTGCTGCCCAACAGCCATCTTAGTATCAAGAAAACCAGGCTGGAAACTGGGCGACAGTGAGTTCTAGTCCCACCTTAGGTAGGAAGCCAGCTGGCAAATCTTGGGCCAGTCACTCAGCCCACTCAGCCCTGGGAAAGAGGCAATAGGAAACCATTTCTGAAAAACCTTGCCAAGAAAACTATGGGGACCTGTTCAGGCAAGTTAACAGGTGTTAGCGCTGACTCAAATGCACACACACACACACAAAGACAAATATGCTGCCCACATTGTACCCAAAGTGAGTTCACGTAGAAAGTAAGCTCCTTCTTGGGTGTATTGGAGTGGGCATTGTGCTGGGATCCCTCCACCAAACTTGAATGAGAAGAACAATGCTTAACACAGAGGGGCCTCTGTGGCTCAGTCTGGTAAGACAGTCTGTTATTAACACAGCTGCTTGCAATTACTGCAGGTTCTAGTCCCACCAGGCCCAAGGTTGACTCAGCCTTCCATCCTTTATAAGGTAGGTAAAATGAGGACCCAGATTGTTGGGGGCAATAAGTTGACTTTGTATATAAATATACAAATAGGATGAAGACTATTGCTAACATAGTGTAAGCCGCCCTGAGTCTTCGGAGAAGGGCGGGATATAAATGCAAATTAAAAAAAAAATACGTCAGCTGGGTTGGTGAGCATCCACTCCTGGCCACCTTCCAAGGGCTTCCAAAAAGGACCTCACAAACAGTTATCAAAGGGCCTTCCCCACCAGCATTTCCACACACCAAGCCCACAAAGCTTTCATCTCCAGCAGCTGGGCTGATAGGGAACCTATGTCAGCTGCACTTCTTGGGTGGGTGGGTGTGCGTGTGTGTTGCAGCAGAGGTCTCTACCTCTTGGCAGGTATTCCTCCTGGTTGCCAGCTTCCGTCTTCTCTTCACAGGTCCTTAAAATGGAGAATTGCCTTGACTTTTCACAGATATCTGTTTTTTTTTCATGTGGCCAAGACAGGGTCAGCCCATACGATTGGTTCCACTTTTAAATGGCATAGACCAGGGGTCTCCAACCTTGGTCCCTTTAAGACTTGTGGACTTCAACTCTCAGAGTTCCTCAGCCAGCCCTGTCCTTTTGCTTAGTGATCAGGCTGGGACTCTACAGCTTAAGTGCCTCTCGTTTCCTGTCTCTCTTGTGACCTGCACAATAGTTGTGGTTGCAGGTGCTGGATCCTTGGCAGCATCATTTCGCAGAGCCCCTGGCTGAGTGAGACCTAGTCAGACTGGGAGAAAAAAAATGAGAAGATGCTCCTGGATGAGGCTACCATCCCGTACAATCTGGGCATTCACTTATTCTCAGGTTTCCATCAAGCACTTGGACTGGATTGTGTTCTTCTTTCTGTCCTCCGCTGTGTTTGGGCTGGGGTTTTCTCTTTCTGCCTGGGACCAGTGGAGTTCAAAAAGACCTTGCTCTGACTTGGGTAAACCTTTGACCATGTTATGCTGGGAGTCTGCCGAATAGTATAAAATGCAACACTCCATTTAGCCCAGACCGGAGAGAAGGAAGCGGCAATTCCAGCTGGGTTCACCAGCTCACTCTGGCAGGTAGGTGAAGCTGTCTCTGCATCTGGGAAAAGCTTTTACTTCTCCAGAATAGGAAGAGAGAAACTTGATCCAGTGCCTAGCAGAGAGATCTTGCTCTGGCGCCACCATCTACCATTTCCCTTGGCCTCCTCCCCCTGCCAGACGCAACCCACCTCCCCAGGTGGCGGCCAGTTAGGCAGAGGTGCTGGGAGCCTTAAGCACCTCTGCTGTCATAGCTCAAAGAGGAGCCTCTTTGCTGTGCCGCTCCTGCTCTGGAGCAGCAGGAGTTGCCCTGAGGGAGCCAGCAGGGGGATCCTTTCCCTCCAAAGGGCATCCGTGGACTGACTTTCTTTCTTTCTTTCTTTCTTTCTTTCTTTCTTTCTTTCTTTCTTTCTTTCTTTCTTTCCTTCCTTCCTTCCTTCCTTCCTTCCTTCCTTCCTTCCCCCCCTCTTTCTTTGCCTTCCTTCCTCTTCCCTTCCTTCTTTCTTTCTCTTTGAAAAAAGTAACTGACAATGAAGCATTTTCCTCTAAATGGAAGAAAGAGAAGAAGAACATATAAAGTTGGACTAGCCCTTAATGAAAGAAAGTCACGCTGTGCTCAAGAGACGCCTGAGAGGCCAGGTTGGCAATCATATGAGAAACATATGCCCTGTTGCTCATACAAGTTACCTTGTCAGAAGGGTTAATCTTCTCTTGCTGATTGCCTTCTTTGAAGGACCTTCAAGGTGTGGCTTCCATGTGGGGCTGAAGGGGGCATCTTGTTAATGCCTTAAACAAGTCTTGAATGATGGGCTTTCTGGATAACAGGCTCCATCCAGTTCCACCAGGGCAGGAAATGCCTTCCATGCTCCCCAGAGTTTCCGGAAGGCCTCTTTGGCTGGAAGGACCTTGAAATCCATTAACTGCAGCCATGTCCATTTCCTGATGCCTTTGAAAGCTTCCTTGCCAAGCTTGCCCCCAGCACAGCACACGTCCTCCTCCTCCTCCTCCTCCTCCTCCTCCTCCAGAGAATGAACTGCTCTTTGTCTGCCCTACAGATCTTCCAGGTTTGGGGCCTCCTCATAAGCAAGGGGCGAAAGCGTAGCTGGTGACTCAAAGGGTCCTGTTTTCTTCTTTACCTCAGCTTAGGCCTTGTGAATTGGGATGAATTGAAGGAGTTCTGAGAGCATCGTGGCAGAAATTGGCCCTTGAAAATTGTTTCTTAAGAGCAGCAGGCACCTCAGTAGAGGATATGTCTTCACGTTTGAGCTTTGTATTTTTTAGAACCATGTGCCCTGCATGCTAAAAATAAATTTTTTAAAAATGTTCTCAACAGCTAAATCCTGCAACAAGAGTTCTTATGCCAGTTGAACTGTTGTACCACTATTTTCTTTTATGTGGCATGACTAAGCCTGCTTTCATCAACTGTGGAAGATTGGGCATGCAGCACCTCTGCCAGGGCACCTCAGTTGAAGATCTTTCTGGCTGCAGTGATTTGGATTCTCCAGATGTTTCAGCAGTTGTTTCCTAATGTCTGTGCTCACTGGAGCTCATGTAGTCTGAGCATTTTGAATGCCACCAGCCTGCTTGGTCAGTTCCTTGCATATCTTTGTAACTTTCAGGTCTAGAAAAGTTGATTTTCAGAACAAAAAAAAAAACATTTTGTAAGCCCAGAATCTTCCTGTCATTTCATAAACTATTGATTTAGCATGCAATCAGCTATTCATCTGAAAGGTTTTTTAGAGGGCACATTGGCTTAGCGTTAAAGATGCTGAGCTTGTTGGCTGGAAAACTGACAGCCCAGGTTCGAGACCCGAATGCTGCATGACGAGGTGAGCTCCCATCCTCCCTCCAGTTCCTGCCTACCTAGCAGTTGGAAAACATACAAATGCGAATAGATAAATAGGTACCACTGGTGAGAAAGTAATGGCATTCCATGCATGCTGGCCAGATGACCACGGAAATGTCTTCAGACAATTCTGGCTCCCTTGGTTAAGAAACAGAGATGAGCACTTTCCCCCTAGACTTGGACATGACTGGACAGAGGAAACATTTACCGAAAGTCTTGCTGGTCAACTCTTGCACACAACATACCTGGGAAGTCACAATGGCTAGGCTATTCATCCTGAAAAGCCATTTTTGCCTTTGCTATTTTGCTGAGATGTATCTAATCATTCACCAGTTATTATAATACTAATATATTCTCTGCAACGTGCAATACTACTTCCCTGAAAATATGACCTACCCTGAAAGTAAGTCCTTGCCTGATTTTTACATGTGTACCCAATATAAGCCCTATCCCCAAAATAAGCCCTAATTAAGACCCTGCCCACTCCAGGGTGCACAAGTAAAAATTAAGCTAGGATGGGGATGTGGGGTGGAGCTGCCCTACTACTTACCTATGGACAGTTGCAGCCAGGCCTTGCATACCACAACACCTGCCTTGCCAGCCCATTTCTTCTGTAGCCACCAAGGCTTTCCTGAAGGCCTCTGCAACTGATAACAGAGCTCCAGATCAATCCGAAGCTCTGTTATCGGCTGCAGAGGTCTTCAGAAAAGCCTTGCCAGCTGCAGAAGCAGTTACTGAAGGCTTCTGACAGTAAAAAGAGCTTGGTGTGTATGTGTGTGTGTGTGAAGCACAAGTGAGGTGAGTCAGTGGACGGCATTCCCCCCTCCTGAAAATTAGACCTGTGCCTTTTGTGGTGGCCAAAAAGTATCAGACAGGGTCTTATTTTGGGGAAAACACGGGGTAGTAGATTACAGTATTATTGCTTTCCTCTCTCCTTTGATGTCTTTGAATCATTTTTGACTCCTAGTGACTCTCTGGCAAAGTCCCTTCAATTTTCTTGGAAAGGTTTTTCAGAAGTGGCTTGCCATTGCCTGCCTCCTAGGGCTGAGAGAGAGTGACTGGCCGAAGGTCACCCAATTGACCTGCTGCCTAAGGCAACACTAGACTTCACAGACACCTAGTTTCTAGCTTGGGGCCTTCGCTACTACATGAAACTGGCTCTATTTATGTCATAGGATAGTCACATTGTTAGTGCTTTGTATTGTTCATATGTTGGAGGATTCTTTTAAAAGATATTAACTTCTCCAGCCAGTGGACAAATACCCGAATGAAGATGTGTAAGTAGACACAAGAAAAGATGGTGAATATATGAAATAACAATATCCAGATGGAAAAGTCTCAAGAGGCATGAGAATAGCTAAAACATGGATAGATGCTGCAGCGGTGAAATCTGGCCGGATCTATCTGGCTTGCGCAAATCAGTCGTGCTGGTGGTGGGAGGCTTCACCCACCCGCCGGGACATCATTACATCTCATTTTTTACTCTCTGCACATGCGCAGAAGAGGCACACTCGTGCATAGTGCGTACACGCTCTGCGCGCTCCAATTCCCAAACTGGTAGCAAAGGTAAGTGGATTTCACCGCTGCTTTAAAGCCATCCTATAGGATCGGGGTTAGGATAATCCCAAGAACATCAAGAATGATTTAAGATGTTAGAAAACATGGATAGCTTCCTTCCATTCTTTTGCAAGTAGAAGACTCTACAAGTCAATGACATGTAATTGCTGGCACCAAGTGATACACTTGGTTATGTGACTTACTGATTATGTGCTATCAAGCTGATGTTGACATTTAATGACTATATTGATAGACCTTCTCCAGGATGAAGGATCAACCTTCAGGGGAAGCCATTCAGGTCTCCCAAAAGTGCATCATCCATAAAGAGTAAGGAAGTTGCAGTGGTGTATGAGAATGACCTTGAGAGATGGAGCTGGGAACAGTCAGATAAGAGACAGCAGAGTCTGAAGCTGGTGTAGGGAAATGCTCAGTGAGGAAGGCCCTTTGATTAATCCAGTTACTAGATTAATATTCCAAAAAATCTTCAGCTCTTCATCAGTGGAATGGTGAGTGCCATTTGACCTGAGGGGCCCAAGACCACCCCTATACCATAGAACAGTGTTTCTCAAGCATAGCCACTCTAAAAGGTGCCATAGCCATGGCTGGTTGGGGAATTCTGGGAGTTGAAATCCAGACGTCTTAAAGTAGCTAACGTTGAGAAACTCTGTCATAGAACATAGACTCACAGAGCTGGAAGGGATCTCTGAGGTCTTCTAATCCTAGTCCCTGCTCAAGGCAGGAGAACTTCTACTATCCTGGACAAATGGTTTCCATTCTAGTTTTGAAAATCTCCAGTGATGCCAACTGCCTTTAATTGGCAGCTGGATGATCTTCTGGCTTTGGCTGACCCAGTGGAAGGTATGTACTCTTGGTGTACGCTACCTAGATTATTTGCTCATGCTTCCCAGGGCCCCCTCACTCCCCCAACCATAATGAGGCAACCATATACAACGTGTGGGGAGGGATAAATTATTGAATAAAAATCTGAAAACTTCAGAAAACTGCCAAGAAAATGCAGCTTTTTTCTTGTACGGCCAAAATGCCAGGGGAAGGTTCTGGCAATGTATCTGGAAGAGACAGATTCAAGAACCTCAAGAGTCTCTTAAAGCAACCTGGGTGATCAAAGATGCTTCGTGTGCTTAGGCGGAGCTGGTGAAGAAGCAGCATGGGAGAGACATTGGGTACTTGGACATGCAGGAAAATGAACATGCTCAAAGGCTCTCCATCCCTAAGAAAGGTACAAACCTTCACACAATCTTCCTGCAGGATGTCTGGTGTGTTAACTGTGAGGAGCTGGCTGCTGTGCTATACGGAGAGAAAACTATGTAAGCAGGACAGCCTGATTGCCTTAATCAATCCTTTTCTCTGGCTCTGTCTTTGCTTTCCCTCCCCTTTCCTCTTCCCTTCCCTTCCCTCCCCTCCCCTTCTGTTTATCCAAAGGAAAAAAGGGATTCCGGAAATCTTCCCATGTCTCTTCTCTTATTTTCTGCCCCATTTTCTTCTTACATCCATTGTTTTCCATCTTTATCAGAGTTTAGTGCGTGCCTTTCCTGTAAGTTTCTCTCAAGCATAGATTTTTTTCTTGATAGTCAACAAAGACTTACAAACCTGGAGCACGTTTCAGTCCATTATTCAATCTGACTCTTTCCAAACTCCACACATTAATGAAGCCAATAAAGGCGCAGACCCTGATCAGAACGGATTCCCCAAGCGCAGGATTTCTTTCTCCAGCATGAAGACAAACATGCTCATTGACCCACAATCACACACACCACTCCGAGTCCATTAATCCGCAGACCACAGAAATCCAGATGAGTTTGTGCATGATGAAAGAGCTGGACTGGGAAGGAAGGTGGATTTTAACCAGGAAGCATGAAATACTTCACAAGGGTTTGCAATCTGATTTCAAATGCAAAGAATCATTCCCAGCAGAAGCAGAAATATAATCTGGTGATCATGGCAGGAGGGGGGAGAATGAAACAACCCTCTTGAAGAGAAATTTCAAGAGGTCAGAAAGCCCAAGGAAAAGGCCTGGAGTCTAAAATATATGAAGAACGGTTACAGGAAATGCGTATGGCCAGTCTAGAGGAAAGAAGAACTAGTGGAGACATAACAGCAGTCTTCCAGTATTTAAGGGGCTGCCACAAAGAAGAGGAAAGTCAACCTATTCTCCAAAGCACCAGAAGGCAGGACAAGAACCAACGGATCAAAAATAATCAAGGAGAGAAGCAACCTGGAATTAAGGAGAAACTTCCTGACAATGAGAACAATTAATTAGTGGAACGGCTTGCTTCCAGAAGTTGCGGGTGCTTCATCACTAGAGGTTTTTAAGAAGAGACTGGACAGCCACCTGTCTGAAAGTGTACAGGGTCTCCTGCTTGCACAGGTGGTTCCCTTCCAGCTTTATTCTGATTGACTGATAATATCTCCACTGCCCTCTCTTTCGCTCTCCTTCCTGTCAGAATATTAATAAGGGAATGTGGAATTGACAAGGACCACTTGACCAGGCAAGAGCTGAACAAGACTGAAGGACCATCTCAGACTTGCACCAAGCAACCACTCCCTGAATTGCCTCATCCCTTCCAATCTCAGCCCACCCCCAGATATGCTTCAAAGGGCACAAGATGTTGGAAAGTAACCCCAGACTGACCTTCCCACCTGCTCCCAAATCCTGGTGGAGAAAATAAACCTGATAAACAAACAAAATGGAGGCTGCACTCCCAAGCTGTCTTTTTCTCCCAAGCTGAGTCCCTTGGGAGAAGGGCGGTATAAAAATTTGATAAATAAATAAAATAAATAAATAAAGATGACCAAAGTCAAATCCAGTTGCCTAATCTCATTGGCCCCAAGCTGACCCTCCTTGCCCCAGACAAAGCCCTTGCAAGCCCATCTAGACCCAAGAATGGAAGCCTCCTCACTCGCTCACAGCCCAGTCTGAAGGCAGGGCTTGCAAGGGGGTTGCAACCCAGAGAAGCCCAACCTTCTTCATCAACTGATGACCCCCCCCACCTCCTTCACAAGGGCTGTCCCAGCTCAGTTGATCTCCCAAAAGTCTCCTTTTGCCCAACAAGAAATTGACCCCAGGGACATTGGCCAGGACTCACTAGCTTCCCCAAACTGGCTGACCAGTCTAGGATTCCCCATCTTGCAGCCCTCAATTTCTATCATGTTTTGACTTTCTCATAGTTCAGTGTCCTTATTTCTTATAAAGTAGGCACCTTTGCAGTCATTTTCCCTTCCCTTCCCTCCAGCCAGCCTATCTGCTTGCCTTGCCTTGCCTTCCTTTCCCTTCTTTTTATCCAAAGGAAAAGAGGGATTCTGGAAATCTTCCCATATCTCTTCTCTTATTTGCTGCCCCATTTTGTTCTTCCATCTTATTTCTGCACTGTTTTCCATCTTTATCAGAGTTTAGCATGTGCTCCATTAAGCTAAAAAAGGCTGACAATTCTCCTTGCTAACCTCCTCTTTCCATAGACAATATCTCATGGCTGCCATTCTGCTAGCCAAGCATTGCAAGCTGACAACCTGACATTAGCAATGGAGGGTGGGGAAGGGAAGAGAGGATTGGAATTTAGGGAGGATTTAGAGGAGGGATGGAAACCAAGCTGTGCTAGCCTGAAGCGTGAGAAATACCAACCAGCCAAGGTCACCATTGGTATGCGGAGCTGGAAAGCCGGCAAACTGAACCTCCGTTACCCAAACAACATTCACACAACCCAATTGGACATTACTTGATAACAAGGGGATGACGGGGGAAAAGAAAAGTTAAATGTATTGTTTGCAGCCAGCTTTGCTACTTCTGTAACCACTTAACTTTAGTAAGGTATACTCTTGGTGACAAAAATGGGCCAGGAGTCTTTCTTTACTAGATGGTTGAGTGGGACGGTTGATACAGTGAAATATTACAAAGAGGGACCTCACTCCTTGTCCAGTCCTTTTATTTACTGGAGTGGGAGGGTCTTTGCAAGAGCTCTTCCACCCCTCACCTTTGCTGAGCAGAGGGCAGTGAAGGTAACTAAGGATTTTAATCCCAAATTTCCTTTATGCACATCTCGGTGTGAGAAAAACGTACATTTGCTTTAGCATTTTATTTCTCTTTTTCATAGCCGAACTCCAGATATTTAGCTGATTTTTCTTCTAAAAGGTGGCAGTGCATTGTCGGGTTTTAAGGACACAAGCCTTAAGCATCCCTACAGATAAAGAGAGACACAATTGCAGCCAGTTTTCTTTTAAAACGGCCCCTTCATTTTACCCCCCTTGTTAAATATGCTCCTGTCTGGCAGTTGCACTAGAGTCTGTTGGGGGAGGGTCCCAAGGAAGGGGGTTGGGCTGAGCTGTGGAAATGGATGAAAGCGGGGTGGGGGTGACGAAAGGAGGGAGGGAAGGAGGGAAACTGAAGCAATGTAAAAACAGGCAGGGATTTGGCTTGATCAAATTGATGTGCATTTTAAACGAACCAATTTGATCTTTCCCCTTTCCGGATAATCAACAAGGTCAAGAAGAAATTAGCTTTGAGACTTGGGAAGGTCTCAGGCTGGCATTTGATGCCCCCCCCGCCTCCTCTCCAGCCACTTGAGGCCTCTTTTCTCATTGTCATCCTATCCCTTTGAGGGCTCCATCCTCCCACAGGTAGCAAAGCTGGCAGGCAGCCCTGGGAGAAACAGGTCTCCTCCAGTTGGACAGGGAGAAGCAGAGCCTGGCAGGCTGCCTGGGAGGAGGGCAGACCCTCACAGCTGCTGCTTGTTCCCGAGGAGAGCCCCTGGCCCCTCCGAGGCCTGCTACCCTTCTTTGGCCACTAGGTGTAGATCTCGGGTAAGGAGACTCGACGACGGTCCAGCAGCTGCTGGGTCCTATTGCTGAAATGTGTAGGACCTCAGCAACAAGAAGGAAGAAAAGGCAGCTGGGCACTTTTAAGCAAACTGTCCTCATTAGAGGCTTGAGCCACTCTCGGCCACATGGTTTTGTCTCATTTTTCTCTGAGAAGCTCAGAAATCAAACCCAGCTGCTCTGTGTGAGGGAGAACCTGCAGTTGCTTGCTCTAGATCAGGGGTCTCCAACCTTGGTCCCTTTAAGACTTGTGGACTTCAACTCCCAGGGAGTTGAAGTCCACAAGTCTTAAAGAGACCAAGTTTGGACACCCCTGCTCTAGATGGATGTGGAAACTGAGAAAGGCAGACTTGCCAATGGGCAAATCTTTTCAGAGAAACATTTCTAATGGGGCAGAACAGGGCTGACATCCTTTGGGACCAGTTCCCCTACCCTCCAAGTCAAAGGTGCTCCCTTCTTTAGGATCCGTTGAAGCCCCACTCTGGGTTACCAGAAGGTCCAACAATAAATGTGCTTCACAACCCTAGAATGTTTTCAGGGCAACTAAAGTTCTTCAGCGTTTGGTTTTCCAAACTTCTTATTTATTTATTTATTTATTTATTTTATCACATTTATATACCGCCCTATCTCCCTAGGGACTCAGGGCGGTTCACAGGAAAATAAAAAAGTACATACAAATACAGACTACAACAACAGTTAAAAAACTTATTCTACATGGCCGAATTATTAAAAAGCAATATAAATAATAAAACCCATTAAAACCAGTATAAATTTAAAATCTAATCCAGTCCTACGCAGATGAATAAATGTGTTTTAAGCTCGCGACGGAAGGTTCGGAGGTCCAGAAGTTGACGAAGTCCTGGGGGGAGTTCGTTCCAGAGGGTGGGAGCCCCCACAGAGAAGGCCCTTCCCCTGGGTGTCGCCAGACGGCACTGCCTAACTGACGGCACCCTGAGGAGTCCCTCTCTGTGAGAGCGCACGGGTCGGTGAGAGGTATTCGGTAGCAGTAGGCGGTCCCGTAAGTAGCCCGGCCCTATGCCATGGAGCGCTTTAAAGATGGTTACCAAAACCTTGAAGCGCACCCGGAAGGCCACAGGTAGGTCTTCATAGATTTAGTTGCCACAAATGATGGCCTTCCAGAAGCTAAAGCAGATGAGTATTTGGGGAGTACTTCTGTGCTGTCTGAAATTGGATTTATTAGGGGATCTTTTCCTATATGATGATCTTGATATTGCAATGGTTTTATCCTATTCTACACTGTTCTAAGCCACACATGTCAGTGGCAAATGGGTCTGGTAAACAAAGAAGCACAAAGTGGATTTATTTCAGTTTTCACTTTCTAACAGCCATCCAGAATTTGGTAGCACAGATATGCAGAAGGGAGATATTGGATTCCGGATCCAAGAGGGAAGGTCATGGGGCAGCTAATTCAGGATAGCATTCCAGCCCTAAGATTCTCTGTTCTAATGGTCTTGCTTGCTGAGGAAGAATTCTGGGAAGTCTCCATATCCAACCCTTTTTAGAAAGCAACACAGAGAAAACCTGTTGGCCTCTGACTGGGGGTAGACTGCAGAAGAGCCAAGTCCCTGTTTCAGAGACAGCCCTCCGCAGCAGCAGAGTAGTAGTCCAGGCAACTGGACAGGCCCAAACCCCTGTCTCCTTCACCCCCACCCCCGCTGCATCACACACTAAGTTGACGAGCTACTGGTTGTGTTCCTGCTGGCAGGTGGAAAGACCAGCAAAGCCAGGAGGATCCACCCATTGCTTCCCTTCACCTATTCCTCCTTAAACAGCAGATCTTCTCTCCTCGCCCTCTAATCAGAATGGATTATGCCCTGGCCAGGAGAAATGTCAGGCCACAGGTGCTTGATGTAGAAAAACAAATTGAGAGCAGCCTAATTCCCACTAATGTCTATTTTGATAATCAAGTCATCACATACAGCCTGCCAAATATCTCAATCCCATTTGCTGAACCGAAAATTTTGCAGAGCTACAAAACTCGCACGTCGCAATGCTTTGCAAATGGTGGATTTGGAACTGAGATTCCAGAGAAAGACCTGCAACAAATGTCTTTGTTAAGGTAAAACAAAAGGCCTGGAAACAACCCCTCACATTTTTGTTTACTGTCCATTTTACCATAAACTGCAAAGCAAACTTATTACAGCTTTATTATCTCCTGTTTCAGATTACACTGAGTCTTTTCACTTTAGTTACCTCTTAGCTGATCAGGACTTTGCTAGGGTCACTTTGATTTGATTATATGCCCACATCCACACAGACATATTTACTTTTATTGGCCCAAATGTACTCCTATTCCTATTTTATCTCATTCATCTTAATTGGGTTAATTCTATTATGTTCCTATACTCTGGTCAATGAATGAGGTTGACTTTGAATAGCACACCTCAGTTGTTGTGTTACTGAGCTATACTGTTGCATAGTTCCGGACATAGCTCTCCATGTCTTTCTTCATTTTTGGCCACCAAAATTGCCTCCTTGCCAAATGCAAGGTTTTCAGGAACCCAAAGTGCCCTGCTTGTTTTGTACCATGGCTCCTCTGGAGTACGTGGGGGTGGAGGTTGCTAGAAACATACAGCTTCTTCCAGGCTAGTCCATCCCTACTGTTGAGGCTAAATCATCTAATGAAAAATTGAGGGAACTAAGTATATCTAGTCTGACTGAGACAAGGACTAGGGGTGATATGAATAGAATACTTTATTTGGCCAAGTGTTATTAGACACACAAGGAATTTATCTCCGATGCAGAAGCATTCAATGTAAATGCAAAACAAGAGAATCATCATCATCATCATCATCACCATTGTCCCAATAAGAGGGGTGAATAAAGATAAGAAGGTTAAATTATAGCACTATAACAATACTGCATGGGTAAATAGACATAGACATTAGACAGCACTGTAAGAATTAGATATTTAGCATATTGATGGAATGAGGGGAGAACTGTCCTATTCTGTCCTGTCCTGTCCTGTCCTGTTCTGTTCTGTTTTGTTCTACTCTACTCTACTCTACTCTACTCTACTCTACTCTACTCTACCCTACCCTACCCTACTCTATATTCTATTCTAATTCTAATTCTATTTCTATTTCTATCCTATCCTATCCTATCCTATCCTATCCTGTCCTGTCCCGTGCCATGCCGTGCCATGCCGTGCCATGCCATGCCATGCCATTACATTCCATTCCATTGCTATTTTATTTTTCATAGCTTACTTTTAAGAAGCCCCCACCTGTCAGACACTCTTTCTACTTCAATATTTCTGTTCAGGAGATTATAGCCAGGATTATTTTAAGCTAATTGCAATCAGGATCCAGGGAAAGGGCAAGAATCATACAGCGTGCATGTTAATGGAAGCCTATAACCCAGCCACACTTTCCAAGCCAAAATGTAAAAAAAGAAATGCCGTTGCACCCTTTCCTTAATTTGATAATGCATGTTGCAATCCAAAAATGCATTAAAGTGCATGTGTTATACGAATTTATTCACAACATGCATTAAAATATGGGAAATCGTGACATTAGAGAAAATAATTTTTAGAATATTTGCATGGTAAAGAAAACTCAGGAATGGACATGAAAATGCCTGTCAGTGTTCATAGAATTTTTTTTACAAAAGAATCACTCCTTAATAAAGAAATAGGAGAGATGGACGTAAGGCTGGAAAAACGAGAAGCTGCATACAATTATTATTTTTTGCCTATACACAGAAACATCTGACATGCTCATCTTTCATTTCCATAATATCATAGATCCCAAGGTGGTGGGGTCATTTCCACCCAATGACTTTGCAGCTTTTCCCTCTGTTCTTCCTGTCAGTGAAGATCAGGTATAAGGTTACTGATGTCCTTGCCTGGAAAATGAGATTGTCTGTCAGGAAAGACAGGAATTTGATCTCTCCATTTTAATAGAGCTTGACGCCCAGCAGATATCACAATAACAGAAAAGTCCTCATTTTACAACACGAGTCTTCTGTTTACTGTTCCATGTTGGGTGAACCAGCCCTGCTCCACCCCTTTTATTCAGGCTCCTGTCTCTGATATGAGGCAAAAGGCCGTCCTCCCCAAGGTGCAAAGAGGATGGCCTTGATCAGAGGTCTTCAAACTTGGCAGCTTTAAGATTTGTGGACTTCAACTCCCAGAATTCTCCAGCCAGCGTAGCTCCAATAGCTGGCTGGAGAATTCTGGGAGTTGAAGTCCACAAGTCTTAAAGCTGCCAAGTTTGAAGACCTCTGGTCTTGATGCAGGGGTGAAATGCTCCCGGTTCAGACCGGATCACATGATCCGGTAGCGACGGGGGCAGATAGTTCGGAGAACTGGTAGCAAAAATCCCTGCCCCACCCCCTGCCCACACCTTGCTGTTCCTCTTCTCTGTCCTCTTCTCTGACCCTCGGTGGTGATAGAGCTGCAAACGGCCTTAAATGACTGCCAGGGCACTTCAAAGGGCCGCACTACAGCTGATCAGTGCTGTAGGCTGCTAGTAGACTGGTGCCTCTATTTTTAAAGAAGGTAGACCGGTGTGTTCTCAAGTTTTGTATACTTTATTATTTTTATTATTTATTATTATTGGCCATGCCCATTCAGTCACCTGACCACCAAACCACCCCCACCAATTAAGGCACGCCCACAGAACCGGTAGGGAAAATTTTTAGATTTCACCCATGATGGTACTGGGTCAAAGGTCAGAGCTATTTCCTGATGGTCCACGTAGTATATTGCTTAAAAATCCCCAGAGATATTGCCACAGATGGGAAGAGGTGGGATTTAGGAGAAAAGCTAAATCATAAAAAGTTACAGATTCTATGTCTCTGCTTGGCTGAATTGGTGGGATCCCTTTTAGAAGATCTATTCGTCGTAAGAGAGAATAACTCTTCTAAGATATTGGTTTTTTCCCGCTGATCTGATTGATTTTATTGTAATCGCTAATCAATGCAGGCTGGTTCATTCACTCTTGCTTAAAACAGTCAATATCAAAAATCATTTTTGTATAACATTGCATTGTTTATGAAATACATACAGGGAAGTGTGTTGTTTCTCTTAAACTGCATGCTTGTGTCTTTCATTCAGCTGCCCTCCTGTGCATCAGCTACGTTTCCAGGAAAAGGACCGATGGTTGCTATTTGCATGTAAGTTTCTTTTTCTTTTCCTTTAGGTACATATGTGTCTTAAACGTAGATGCTGGAAAGCTTAATTTTATACAATTTAATATTGTTCTATTGTGATATATTGTGTAATGCCGGATCATAAATCAGAATTTTAATTTAGAAGGGAAGTTTAAAGGTAAGAGCCTAAGGTAATTTTTATATGAGTAAAAGGGGCCAGAAAGCACCAAAGAGTTGAAGATAAGCCACCTGTCTGAAATGGGATAGGGTCTCCTGTTTGACCAAGGGGTTGGACTAGAACAGGGGTCTCCAACCTTGGCAACTTTAAGCCTGGCAGACTTCAACTCTCAGAATTCCCCAGCCAGCTTTGCTAGCTTGGGGATTCTGGAAGTTGAAGTCCGCCAGGCTTAAAGTTGCCAAGATTGGAGACTCCTGGACTAGAAGACTTCCAAGGTCCCTTCCTGCTCTATTCTGACTAATTAAATCTAGAGAAAGGGACAAGATGGAGAACTGTGAACACTGTGCTGTACTATTATGGGATGAGAGACCTGACTTCTGGAATCTGTGTTAAGGACTTAAAAAAATACAGCTGGGGATGAAGAAGGGATCCCACAACAACATCTAAGCACAGAATCCACTAATCTTGTTGCTTCCCTGGCCTCTGAATATTAAAGCAGATGACCTGTATGCTGAATCTAAGCTCTTGACATTTTGTGGAATTGTGATCAGATGAAGAAGGAAGAGGATTCTCTTGGGAGAACTCTATTCTTGGGCTGCTGAGAAGGAAAAAGTGACTTTTTCAAAGACAATTGTATCTTCCACTAACCAAATCTGCTTTGAGTAACTATTTTATTCCAGAGACTACACATATTCAGGCTCAGAAACAGATCAGATCAAAGATCAAGTGGTAGGAAAATGCATCCTGAAACAATTTGTGAAGAATATCTGATGCAGGAAGATCTGACAATGAGTAAGGCAGTTGCCATGGTGAAATTACACGTTTAAGAAAAAAATCGCTGCATGGCAGGGGTGAGCAGCATTGATTGGCTTCTTCATCAGCAAAAGGTGATGGCAAGGCCAACCAGGTACAGGCAAAAGGCACCTGGGGAAGTTGGCAACCAGGATTTCCCTCAGTCACTGGCCAAAGTCTCTTTTGTTGCTCTGGATTATTATGTCATTCGGAGAACTATGTAGTGCGCTGAACACAACCTGTTGATATTGCAAAAGAGTTGAACTTCTCCCTCAGGTTTATTTAAAGAAAGCTGCAGTGACATCTCATAACCTAGCAGAAGCAAGGAGAAAGCTTGTGAAAACCATCAGGAAAAATGGGAAATGAAGATTGGGAGGAGAAAGAGTTTGCTCATTCTATGGCTTTTGAGGAGAAATAAATTATGAGTGTAAATGCAAAATGAAGAGACATGGTGATTGAGCCTGGGAGTTCCTGCAGCAAATTTAATGAAGCACTAGCTGGACGCCCGAGCTTTGCTACGAAACTATGTGCTTGGGGTTGATAAATTGACACTTAAAGACTGAAATTTAATGTAGAATGTGTAACTCCGTAGCATCAGAATGTGTTAATATAATGCAACTGGCAATTGGAACAGAGGGGAAGGGGGAGTAGAATGTCCCAGCCCGCAGCATCCATCGGTATTCATCTGGCGAGCATCCTGTCAGTCTGTGGGAGAGTTGGGGGGTGTTTGGGAACTCAAACAGTATTTGCTGTGTGAGCAAGAAGGAGACAGAAAGGAGGTTGGGCGTGGCTTAGCTCGACTGTTCTGTATTAAAGCTGTTTCTTGCTGTGAAAATAAAACTGAAACTGAAACTCCTCTCCTCTGCTTGTGTTTTGCATTTGGAACAGATTTCTTTTCAGGTGGGGAGGGGGAGTAGAACTCCTTAGCATCAGAGCATGTTAATAATAATATAGGAAATACCAATACTCTGATGATCATTTCTAAAAATCTTTTCTTAGTGAGCATCTAAAAGCCAAGAGGAACAAATGTGACAAATTTTAAGTTTTTGTAGGCTTTACAGTTCTGGAGATTTCATGATTAATGCATGAGTGGTTTTTGCTTTTATATATATAGATTATTTAAAAGCAAGTGTTGCCAAAAACAAACCACTTTTGCCTGTATTTAGCCCAACTGCTCATGTTGCATCTGAGTTTCTTAGAACAATAATGAGGTTGATGATATTGTTCTCAAAGAAGGTCTGGAACCTTCTTGGGCAAACAGTTCCTTTATCCCCAATACCCCTCAGAAAGGGGTCTCTGTGAGCCAAAGGGCATGGTTAGCTACTGTCAGGGTCAACTGGATGGCACAACTCCCTGTCTAAGAGACTTGGCTAAATCACTGAACATTCTCACAATGACACAGTTGGTTAGTCTACTCTGACAGTTGCATGGAACCTGAGATGGATACCATATGCCCTGTGAGAAGCTATGAATTCTTAATTAGACAAATTGTTGAAGAGTGGCATTACAGTCAGATTAGTCCAGGCAGTCACCTTCACTGACATAATGGCACCAACTCCCCCAACCCTATGCAAATGTCCCTTTTATGGCATTTAATCCAGTATTCCAAGTGTAAGACCATACTTGGAATACTGCATCCAGTTTTGGTTGCAATGTACAACCAAATGTAAAAAAGATGTTAAGACTCTAGAACAGGGTTATCAAACTCTTGGCCAGGAGCTGGATATGTCACATGCTGGCCACGCCCACACCTAGGTGAGTGAAGGGGGGGAAGTTGTGATATGTCACATGACACCACTGTGATGATGAGAGTTTGACACCCGTGCTCTAGAAAGAAGAGAGAAGAGAAGAGCAAAAATTATGATTACAGGACTGGAAGCTAAAACATATAAAGAACGGTAGGCAGGGCTGGCGCAACATAAATAAAGCTTTATTTAAATAAATTTATTTATTTATTTAAAGCTTTAATAAAGCTTTCACGACTAGTTCCCTTCCCAAACTCTGGTCTCTAGCCACAGTCATCCTTATCTTCAAAAAAGGAGATTCCAGCCTAGTTGAAAATTACAGAACTATCTCTCTATGCTGCATCACCTGCAAAGTCATGGAATCTATCATCAACCAATCCATTACCCTCCACCTTGAAACAAACAACCTACTCTCTAAGAAACAATTTGGTTTCAGAAAAAAATTATCCTGTAATCTACAACTTCTTCACTGCAAAAACATATGGACTACTAACATTGATCAAGGAAAAGCAATAGACTTCTGCAAAGCTTTTGACTAAATAGTACATGATAAACTTCGGCTAAAAACTAAAATCCTACAGCATTTCAGGACCTCTTCACAATTGGATAAACGCCTTCTTGTCAAACAGACAAGTGGTCAAAATTGGCGACGCTCTATCAAATCCTGTTCCTGTCAAAAGTGGCATTCCCCAAGGTAGTGTTCTTGGACCAACACTCTTCATACTATACATAAATGATCTCTGTGACCTTATCTCAAGTCATTGTGTTCTCTTTGCTGACGATGTCAAACTATTTAACATCACTAACAATACTTCTACCCTTCAAAAAGACCTTGACTTTGTATCCGATTGGTCTAAAACTTGGCAACTCCAAATCTCAACCAGCAAATGTTGAGTCTTACATATTGGAAAAAAGAACCCCAACAATAAATACAAGCTCAATGGACATTACCTTACAGATGACCCCCACCCTGTTAAAGACCTTGGAGTTTTCATATCCAATGACCTAAGTGCCAAAGCCCACTGCAACTACATCGCAAAAAAAGCTCTAAGAGTTGTAAACCTAATTTTATGCAGCTTCTTTTCCAAAAACTCTACTCTACTAACCAGAGCATACAAAACATTTGCCAGACCTATTCTTGAATACAGCTCACCTGTCTGGACCCCATACCACATCTCTGACATTAGTACAATCGAACGCATCCAGAAATATTTTACAAGAAGAGTCCTCCACTCCTCTGAAAACAACAAAATACTTTATACCACCAGACTTGAAATCCTGGGATTAGAAAATTTAGAACTCCACCGACTCCGACATGACCTGTGTTTAACACACAAAATCATCTATAGCAATATCCTTCCTGTTCAAGACTACTTCAGCTTCAATCGCAATAATACAAGAGCAAACAATAGATTCAAACTTAATGTCAACCGCTTCAAACTTGATTGCAGAAAATATGACTTCTGTAACAGAGTTGTTAACGCTTGGAACTCACTACCTGACTCTGTGGTCTCTTCTCAAAATCCCAAAAACTTCAACCAAAAACTCTTTACTATTGACCTCACCCCATTCCTAAAAGGACTATAAGGGGCGTGCATAAGTGCACAAAAGTGTCTACTGTTCCTGTCCTATTGTTCCCTTTCATTATATCAAATTAATATAGTTATTGCATACTATTACTTATATATATGTTTTTCTTTTATGATGTGTTGTTGTTTTAAGTCAATGTTTACGTATACTGTTGCGACAAAAATAATAATAATAAAAAAAACATATAACATGTTCACACTGGTGCAATAGGACTGGGTGTTTTGTTAATATGATTTATTGGGTTAGGGATTTTCTGTCTTCACTGTGAGTTGTGGGAGCATGCACCGAGGGAGCTCAACCGATCTCATTGTACATAGGTTGTGCACTGACAATAAAGATTTGAAATTTGAATTTGAAATTTTCTGGAATTGGGCATGTCTAGTCTAGTGAACAGAAGAACAGGGGTAACATAATAGCAGTGCATGCCTAGTTTAATGAAGAGAAGGGTTAGGGGGAACATGATAGCATTGTTCCAATATTTGAGGGGCTGCCACAAAGAAAAGGGCGGTCAATCTATTCCCCAAAGCACCTGAAGGCAGGACAAGAAGCAATGGATGGAAACTAATCAAAGAGAGATGCAACCTAGAACTAAGAAGAAATTTCCTGACAGTGAGAACAGTTAACCAGCGGAACATTGCCTTCAGAAGATGTGGGTGTTCATCACTGGGGTTTTTTAAGATTGGACAACCATTTGTCTGAAATGGTATAGGGTTTCCTGTCTGAGCAGGGGTTGGACTAGAAGAGCACAAAAGTACCTACCATTCCTGTCCTATTGTTCCCTTTCATTATATCAAATTATTATACCTCCAAGGTCCTTCCAACTCTGTTGTTCTGTTATTATTACATTAGGATAGGTTGTCTCCACAGAAGACAACAGAATTAAACCTTATCCAAAAAAAAGTAGAGGCTATTCTATAAACCTCAATCCCCAAGAACCTAAATCTGCTGTGTCCTTTTCTAGCTATTTGTAGCTACTTTGTGAAATTTACTCCTAATTACGTGACTATTACAGACCTACTCCAGTTAATGGCCAAAAAAGGAGTTGCTCAGCTTGGGTTAACAGCAGCCATCTCTACCTTTTAGCAAATGAAAGATGCATTAACAAAGGAATCTTGTTTACATTGTTATAAAACACACCAACTTGTGTAGAGATTCCTGCATGTACTGTGGGTCAAGATGCAGGTTCAGGAGCGTGGATCAAAAAAGCCTTTTGCCTATGCCGGCCCTTTTCTTTTTTTTCTCCACAATGAAGTTATTCATAAACTTAGAAAGTTTAACCTTGAGATAACCATTTATGTTAGTAAAGGATCACAATGTGTTCATACAAATGCTTCAATCACATAAAGTCATGGTTATGCTATGTAATTTCCAATGTTTCCACCAAAGAGTGCAACCTTATGATATTGTTTGCTAGAAAATGAACGTAGCTGATTTCTTATATGGTCTTCCATTCCCTGATTCATGATCACTTTCGTTGGCAGAGGAATATGTGAGTAGGGTTGTTGATTTATGGGTGCTGGATTTTGAGGCATCCTCATTAAGAGAACTCTGCCTTGCCTCTTAACAAAAAAACAAAACAAAACAAAACAAACAACACCTTGGCTCAGTGTTGTTCACTGCAACAAATGGCCATAAATAATTCCTGTTCACTTAAGGATCTTGCTGCTGAATTTTCTGTACACAGTGATCTGTTACGTGCTAAGACTTACCAGCCAAATATGGACTCAGTGAAACACTTGGTGAAGAAGTGCAATGCTAATATGCAAACTTCAACCTCTACGTGATGCTGTCTTCCTCGACCATTAGATCCTTAGACCAAATTGATCATTGCGATTGCTGGACCCCATGTGTGTTCTTATGGCCTTAGTCTTATTAATCTTCCTTCCTGGAAGAACTGGAAAAAAATAATTGCCTAAGTCAAACCTTATGGCATATTGTCCTTCTCCACATAAGCTTTTAAAAAGAAAGACCTTCCAATTTTCTCCTTCTTTTGTGTTAAGCTCATCTCAGTCTTGAGGTGAAGGTACATTAGAACAATTAAACAATTCCATCAGAGATGGAAAAGACCTTGGAGGTCTTACCTAGTCCAAGCCCCTGCTTGAGCAGGAGACCCTGGACCATTGCAGACAAGTGGCTTGTGTGGTCTCTTCTTAAAAACTACAACTTCTGGAAGCAAGCCGGTCCATTGATCAACTGTTTTCACTGTCAGGAAATTTCTCCTTAGTTCTCTCCTTGATTAGTTTCCAACCATTGTTTCTTGTCCTGCCTTCAGATGCTCTGGAGAATAGGTTGACCCCCCTCTTGTTTGTGGCAGCCCCTCAAATATTGGAACCTTGCTATCATGTCGCTCCTAATCCTTCTTTGCATTAGACTAGACATACCCAATTCCTCCAATTATTTAGATTCAGTTGTTAGAGAACTTCATCAGAAATTTGTGGACAAAATGAAACATTACATTGATATCACCCACACAGTTAAGTGAGAATTTTAAAGTTTTAAACTTCAGCTTAAGAATGTTTGTTAACCTCCGGAGTGTTTGAATACAAAGAGGGTAGAGTTCAATTAGCATTAAGAAGCACCTGAGAAAGTTTCCCTCTCAACTGAATACATGGAAGAGGCAACCCCTTTCATTTGGGATGCAGTGCTCCTGAGGGTCCTGGGGGGACTTGTGGGGGAGGTATGGCTAACAGAAGAAGGCCAAGGGAAAGACCAAGGGGCCAGTGAGACATTTCCACAAGCTCTTACTCTGGAGCTTTTCTTCAAAATCCTCCAAGAAAGGATATAGAGCTGCTCTTGCACATCCTCTTCCATATGTTCACCTTCCATGTCTCATGTTCTTCTTTTCTCCTAGAAGCCCTGGATGCTAAACTATGCTGAACCATGCTAGTCCTTTATCAGCTCCTCAAGTCATATGGGACTCATTTCTTTAAGTTTGTCTGGATTCCTATAAATTAGATTACAAGATTCCTATATGGGCGAGCCCTAGACATGCAATAGAGAATATAAATATAGAACAGAAACAGGAAATGATTACATATAAAGAACTTTTGTATGCTGAAGGAGGTAGATTGCAATTAAAATCATTACAGGTATTAAATGAAGAAGGGAGGAATTATACTTGGTTTCAATATGGGCAAATAAGTGCTAGATGGAAAGAAGATCAAAAAATTGGTATAATGCAAAGGGAGGAAAATTTAATAAAGCAAATTAGAAATCAGACCCAGGAGCATATAAAGAGATTGTATAATGTGTTGCTTGAAATAGATTCGAAAAGGATTTGGTAAAGGATTGTATGATAAAATGGGCACAGAATATTCAGGAACCAATAATGTTGGAAACATGGGAGAAAATCTGGGTTAGAAATGTTAAGTTTACACAAGCACAGAATTTAAGGGAAAATTTTTATAAGATGTTTTATAGATGGCACTTAGATCCCAAAAAATTATCATGTATGTATCCTAATATCCAAGCGAAATGTTGGAGGTGTGATTGTGATGATGCTACATATTTTCATATTTGGTGGACTTGCAAGAAAATTAAGGTCTTTTGGATAAGAATTTGGTGGATTATTCAAAATGTACTGAAGAAGAAGATAAAGTTCCTGCCACAATTTTTCCTTTTGGGAATTATAACGGATTGTACAGGGATTGAGACTAAATTGATTTTGAACTTAATAACAGCAGCAAGACTGTTGATTGGACAATACTGGAAGAAAGAAGAGATACCTACAATAGAAGAATGGATATTGAAAGTTATTAATTTGGCTGAGATGGCTAAAATCTCAGCGTTTTAAAAGACAATACGCAGGAAAGATATTTAATTGAATGGAAAAATGGATTGATTATCTACAAAACAGATATCAGATTAAGAAATATCAGATTGCCTTTGAATAATTAGAAAGTTATTTTATGTAATGGGGAGGGGGTTGGGAGACGAAAAGCTTTGGATGTGGTTATTTGGATTGGAAGGGAAAATTTTATTCTATGTTTGGTTTATGTATAACTTTACCTTGTGATTGACCCGGGAAGCCGGGGGGTGGGGGAGGGAGGGGGGCGTTTTGTTTTGTTTTTTTTTGGGAGGGAGGGGGAAAAAAGGGGGGAAAATGTTTTTGTTTTTTTTAAAAAACTCTTTCAATTAAAAAAAAAAAAAGTTTGTCTGGATTGCTGGCTGGGGAATTTTTCTCCCTGCCCCCCATAAGCCCAGAAATGGGGGAGGCAGGCAAAGAAGGGAAAGGAAGCAGGAGAACCAGAGGGAATAATCTCTGGGAGGGAGATCTGACACCAGGTGACCGTCTTGGATATGCCAGTTGTAAACTCTTATAAATAGCTGCACTGTGAATAGGATCAAGAACAAAAGTCTCTAGCGGCTAATTTGTTTTATCTCAATTGACACCCTGGCAAAGCAAAATACACTCCCAGTTCAAAGAAACCACATTGCCCTGTGCCAGGCACATGTGTGAAATGGTTGGCATCTTTAGGAACCCAAGAATATCTCAAAGTCTGGGAACTCCTCTGCCTAAAACTATCTACTGTTCTTCCCATTCCACTCAGGTCTCTCCCTCTCCCTCCCCCCACCTGTCTGTCAGAGAGAGGGAGGGAAGGAGGAAGGAGGAGGACAGAAAGGGAGAGAGGAAATGCATATATAAAATACACTTGGACTGTTTCCTATCTTGAGACCTCATAGAAAACCAAAAATCATTTGCCATATGACTGGATCAAAGGGATGGTGAAACTTAAGATGAAAAGCAGAGAATTCCCCATGTGAGAAACGAATCTCCTACTCCTTGAGTGTCCCTAAGCAAGAAGAGTCTGGAATTCCGTAAGGTCCACCCTTCACCTTCCAAAGGATGGTCTTCTGCAGCATCACTAAATGGAAACTTCAGGAAGTCAGAGCTGCCCTACTGAACTGGGAGGGGGTGGGGTGGGGTGGGAGGTTGATGGGATAAGCAGAAATGAAACAACTTCCTGGGTAGCTCTAAAGAAGCACCTTTTTTGAACAGCTGTTTAGAGAAAGAAGAGCAACAACTGGAGTGAATCTTAGCCTAAGAGGCTTTGCTGAAGAAATGATTTGAAATTGTTTGTTGTCAGGGATCCACTTTTTAAAAAGTTTGGGGTCAGAACTTCCTAATGTGATAGCAGGCAGAGAAAAATGGAATCATGCCAGGGTCTTCCTAGGGCTGTAAAAGAGGCAAAGTATTTACCCCATACCTTCCCACAACCATCTCTTACAGAATAGAATGGGTCAGATGGGATTTTGGAGGTCTTCTCGTTCAACCCCCCCTATACCATTCTGGACTTTCTTTGGGCTTAATGGGTTCATAGAAAGAATAACAGAATAATAGAACAGAATAAAAAGAGCTGGAAGGATGTCTTGGATGTCTTCTAGTCCAAGCCCCTGCTCAAACAGGAGACCATAGACCATTCCAGACAAGTAGCTGTCCAGTCTCTTCTTAAAAACCTCCAGTGATATACAATAGAGAATATAAATATAGAACAGAATCAGGAAATGATTACATATAAAGATCTTTTGTATACTGAAAGAGTTAATTTGCAATTAAAATCGCTGCACGTACTAAAAGAAGAAGGGAAAAATTATACTTGGTTTCAATATGAGCAACTACGTGCTAGATGGAAGGAAGATCAGAAAATTGGTATAGACCAGAACGAGGGAAATTTGGTAAAGCAAATTAGAAATCAGTCTCAAGAGCATATAAAGATATTGTATAATGTGTTACTTGAAATAGATTCTGAAAGGGACTTGGTAAAGGACTGTATGATAAAGTGGGCACAAAATTTTCAGGAGCCAATATTATTGGAAACTTGGGGAAAAAATTGGGTTAGAAATGTTAAATTCACGCAGGCACAGAATCTGAGGGAAAATTTTTATAAAATGTTTTATAGATGGCACTTAGATCCTAAGAAATTATCGTGTATGTACCCAGATATGCAAGCAAAATGTTGGAGATGTAATTGTGATGATGCTACATATTTTCATATTTGGTGGACTTGTAAGGATATAAAGGCCTTTTGGATAAAAATTTGGTGGATTTTACAAAATGTTTTGAAAAAGAAGATAAAGTTCCTGCTGCAATTTTTTTTGTTGGGAATTATTATGGACTGTACAATAATTGAGACTAAATTGATTTTAAATTTAATAACAGCAGCAAGATTACTAATAGGACAATACTGGAAGAAAAAAGAAGTACCTACAATAGAAGAATGGATATTGAAAGTTGCCAATTTGGCTGAGATGGCGAAGATATCAGCCTTTTTGAAAGACAATACGCAAGAAAGATACTTAAAGGAATGGGAAAAATGGATTGACTATATTCAAAGTAGATATCAGACTAAGAGTTATCAGACTGTTTTTGAATGATTATGATGTATTATTTTTGATTGTTTTCGGGGGAAGTTAGGAATTGATGATTGTAGGGGTATAATTAAGTTGGGACGAAAATTTTTTAGCATATGTTTGTTTTATTTTTAACTATACCTTGTGCTCGTTCCAGGAAGTCGGGGAGGGTTGTGAAGGAGGGGAGGGAGGTGGGGGAAGGGGGGGGAATTTTTCTGTAAAACTTTTTGAATTAAAAAAAAAAACAACCTCCAGTGATGGAGCTCCCACAACTTCTGAAGGCAAGTCATTCCACTGGTTAATTCTTCTCACTGTAAGAAAATTTCTTTTTAGTTCCAGGTTGCTTCTCACCTTGATTAGTTTCCATCCATTGTTTCTTATCTTGCCTTCTGGGCGCTCTGGAAAATAAATTGACCCTCTCATTTTTGTGGCAGCCCCTCAAATATTGGAACACTGTTATTATGTTCCCCTGAGCCCTTCTCTTCATTAAACTAGGCATGCCCACTTCCTGCAACCATTCATCATATGTTTTAGCCTCCAGCCCCCTAATCATCTTTGTTGCTCTTCTTTGCACTCTTTCTAGAGTATCAGCATTTTTTTATATATTGTGGTATCCAAAACTGAATGCACTCCACTGCATGTAGATGTAATTCTATTGAGTACCTATTGAATGTGCTTGATCAGCCAGTTATGAATCCATCTGGTGGTGGATCTATCCACCACCAGATCTATCCATCTATTCCACATTTTTTTAGTGTATGAAGAAGTAGGTTGTGGTCTACTCTGTCAAATCCCATACTGAAATCCAAGTACTGTATACTATGTCCACAGCATTTTGCTGATCTACTAATTTAGTCACTTTGTCCAATAATGAAATAAGATTTGTTTGACATGACAAATCCATGTTGGTTCTAGTAATAACTTAGCTTCTAGATGTTCACAGATCCGTTGCGTGATTATCTTTCCCAGGGTCTTCCCAGGTATTGATGTCTATAGTTTCCTGAATCTGTTTAAAACAAAACAACCACAATAATAAAGCAAATCTACCCACAGACCCAAGGAAAAAACTGGACCACCTTTTCTACTGGCATGATAAGAACCTACCTCTTTCTGCCCTATTGCAATCCCACAGGCACAGCATCAGGGCTTTGGAAGGGATTTGGAGGCCTTTTAAAAAGTTTATCCTTGTTCTCCAAGCCTAATAAAAGTTGCCTGATGTTTTTGTGTAGGCACATAACATTTCTTTGTAAGGAAGTGAAATGTCAGGAGCCCGGCTGTGAAATATGCAGCCATCAGTCTCCACTTCGGTCATGAAGGCAAAGCACGGAGGAAGAAAGATGGAGAGGCCAGGAGAACACCAGGTTCCTATTTAGGTTTTTGGTTACTGCTTCGCTAAAATATTTATTTTTTTATGGCTGTTTCTATCTCAGCCCTTTCTGGAGTCTAAATATTTGGATGATCAAGGAGTGATAGCTGGACCCAGAGCAAGTGAAGGCATTCCACTCTCTTTGCGGCATTCCTGGATGGGTCAAGTAGAATACAAAGTCTGCTCTCTCGGCCTTGCCACAGTGCAGACCAGGGAGCTTAAACCTCACTGGTGCTCTTACGTTTTGCATAGCTTCTCAGTTTGCATCGAGCCAGTTCTGCTCCTGCTCTGATCCAGAGGATTAGGAGGAGAAGGGTCTCCTTCACCTCACTCTCTTTTAGCTCCCTTTCTGCAAATATTCCCAGAAGAGGGAATCTTTTGTTCTAATTCCCCTCCATTAGGATCATGACAGAAAGGCTGAAGGGCAGAAGGAGCTGAGACTTGAAAGAATGTCCTCAAAGAACAGACATGCTTTTGGGGTATGTCATAAAGAAAAAGAAAGGCAAAGAAGTTGCAGGACCTGAAGGTCGCACAGAGAAAAGAGTGAATTGTTACAGGTGATGGCAAGAACACAGAGTGCCAACTTCTTTTTATGCCTCTTTTTGTTTCTAAGGAAACAAGAGTTGGAGCCTCTAGTCTGACACCCTGCCCAAGATAGCTATCAAGTTACCACTAGTCCTTCTCTTTGTTAGACTGGATGCCCCCAGTTCCTGTAACTGTTCATCTTATAGTTCAGCTTCTAGACTACTGCAGTTGTGCTGATGGTTGTGGACTCTAATTTAATATGATAGTACAAAGCAATTTAGGCATCTTTTCACAATGGCTATCATTTGATTGATTTAATTTTTTATCCTGCCTTTATTACTTTTATAAATTAATCAAGACAGCAAACATACCTAACATTTTCTTCTCCTATTTTCCCCACAACAACCTTGATGAACGTATCTTTTCTTTTATGTACACTGAGAGCATATGCACCAAGACAAATTCCTTGTGTGTCCAATCACACTTGGCCAATAAAAAATTCTTCTAAACTGTGAGATGAGTTGCGTTGAGAGAGGAGGACTGGGCCAAGGTCCCCAAGCCAGCTTTCATGCTCAAAGCTGGACGAGAATTCATCATCTCCTGGTTTCTAGCCTGGTGCCTTAAACAATTCACAGATCTGACTCTTAAAATCCTTAAAATGTAGCTCCTGGGAATAGGTCTCACCCAGAAGAACTCTCTTAGACTTGCTAAACTGGACAACATTGTTGGTGCCTTTGCCCAGATGCTTTCTCTGACTTAGTTGTGTATCAGGATGGTGGCTATAGATCTGAGATCTGAGCTGGGGAGTTGCAAGGCATGGCAAGATCTGTTTGTTCCTCCCTTCCACCGCACTCTCTGGCCTTTCAGCCTTCAGTCTTATCTGGCAACCCAGCTGAGCCCGCTGGGACAGGAGACTCAGTGGAATGGAGGGCTAATGGTTGGCATGAGCTGAGCTGATCCCTTTCTTCTTTGAGAGCGGGCAGGAGAGCAAAGTTCCTCCTGCTCCTGATGGAATTCCCCTTTCCTACCACCTCAAAGTAAGCCCTTCTTTTAAACATGACAGATGGCCACCCTCATAATTCTACAATTGGCTCTCCCGCCTCTCTTTTCCCCTCCTGCTCCTGCCCATCTTCCTTTGGAGGCTACAAGGTTGCCTGATTACCTCCGATTGGCTCGTTCTGTGCATCTCCCATTAACTGAGAAAGACGCAGCGACAGGGATTTCCCCAAAGATGGTGAAGCTGCCGGGTGAGTGAAGCTGACTGGCAGCTCCCTTCCTTCTGCTGTTTTCTCTTCAATTAAGATCGCAACATATTTCTTGACAGGGAGATGGAGCATCTCCAAAGAATTAAGCCACTACCGCATGTTCACTTTCATTCAGTGGGCAAATTCAATTGAATTCCTAAACCGGTGAAAAGCAAGGTTTCATGACATGCAAGGCCCAGGTACAAAAATAGCTAAGGCATAACCCACATTCTTAATTACCAGTAGCAAGGAAAGCATCAGTATTTGTTACATCAGATTGGAAACAATAATGTTGTAATCCCAAATTTCAAAAACAGGAGTTTTTACCCATTTAGTTTTTTATATAGAATAACATTCTTTTTTCATGAGAAAGAGAGGGGGGGACCATTCACCCCAAACCTCTGTGGGACCTCTGTGGCTCAGACTGGTAAGACAGTCTGTTATTAACAGCAGCTGCCTGCAATTACTGCAGGTTCAAGCCCCACCAGGTCCAAGGTTGACTCAGCCTTCCATCCTTTATAAGGTAGGTAAAATGAGGACCCAGATTGTTGGGGGCAATAAGTTGGATTTGTATATAAATATACAAATAGGATGAAGACTATTGCTAACATAGTGTAAGCCGCCCTGCGTCTTCGGAGAAGGGCGGGATATAAATGCAAATAAAAATAAAATAAAAAACCATTTCTTAATTTTTTAGCACAGAGAGGAGTGATCTTATTCCTGAACCTCTTATCTATTTTTATTTATTTATTTCGTCACAACAATATATGTAGGTATCATACAAAAAGATTATATAGTATATAAACACATATTTGAGTAAATATTAGGAGTTATAAGCATATATATACATATACATATACATATACATATACATATACATATACATATACATATACATATACATATACATATACATATACATATACATATACATATACATATATACATATATACATATATACATATATACATATATACATACATATATATGTTTTCACGGGTGTTTGTATATAGGTCTTTGGTTGTTCGGGTTTTCTCCCGTGTAAAATTGGAAGTGTCTTGGCAACGTTTCGACGAAGTCTCATTCGTCATCCCCAGGCTTCAGCTTCGTGCCTCTGGGAGCAATGCTATTATATATATATAATATATATATGAAGAAAAAAGAAAAACAATATGACAGGAATGGTAGGCATGTTTGTGCTCTTATGCACGCCCCTTATGGTCCTCTTAGGAATGGGGTGAGGTCAATAGTAGAAAGTTTTTGGTTAAAGCTTTTAGGATTATGAGAAGAGACCACAGAGTCAGGTAAAGTATTCCAAGCACTGATGATTCTGTTACAGAAGTCATATTTTCTGCAATCTAGATTAAAGCGGTTGACATTAAGTTTAAATCTATTAGTTGCTCTAGTATTATTGCAATTAAAGCTGAAGTAGTCTTTAACAGGAAGGACATTACAATAGATGATTCTGTGAGTTAAACTTAGGTCTTGTCAAAGGCGACGGAGTTCCAAGCTTTCTAAGCCTAGGATTTCAAATCTGGTGGGATAAGGTATTTTATTGTTTTCAGAGGAATGGAGAACTCTTCTTGTAAAATATTTCTGGACACATTCGATTGTATTGATGTCAGAGATGTGGTGAGGGTTCCAAACAAACGAGCTGTATTCTAGAATTGGTCTAGCAAATGTTTTATATGCTCTGGTTAGTAGTGTGGTGTTTCTGGAAAAGAAACTACGCAAGATTAGGATTACAACTCTTAGAGCTTTTTTTGCTATGTAGTTGCAGTGGGCTTTGGCACTTAGATCATTTTACATGAAAACTCCAAGGTCTTTAATGGGATGGGGGTCGTCAGTAAGGTAATGTCCATCTAGTATGTACTTAGTTTTTGGGTTCTTTTTTCCTATATGTAAGACTGAGCATTTGCTGGATGAAATTTGGAGCTGCCAATTTTTAGACCAAGCAGTTAGATGATCAAAGTTGTTTTGAATGATAGAAGTATTGTCTGTGGTATTAAATAGTTTGACATCGTCAGCAAAGAGAACACAATTACTTGAGATGTAGTCACAAAGATCATTAATGTATAGTATAAAGAGTGTTAGTCCAAGGACGCTGCCTTGAGGAACACCACTCTTGACAGGAACAGGATTTGATAAAGCATTGCCAATTTTGACCACTTGTTGTCTGTTAGACAGAAAAGCAGATATCCATTTGTGAAGGGGTCCTGAGATGCCATAGGATGTTAGTTTGAGGAGAAGTTTATTGTGTACTACTGAGTCGAAAGCTTTGCAGAAGTCTATGTAGATTGCATCTATTGATTTGCCTTGATCAAGATTTGTAGTCCATATGTTTTTACAGTGGAGAAGTTGTAAGTTACATGATAATTTTTTCCTGAAACCAAATTGTTTATTGGAGAGTAGGTTGTTAGTTTCTAAGTGTGAGGTGATGGATTGGTTGATGATTGATTCCATGACTTCGCAGGTGAAGCAGCAAAGAGAGATCGGTCTGTAATTTTCGACTAAGCTGGGGTCTCCTTTTTTGAAGATAGGGATGACTGTGGCTAGTGACCAAAGTTTGGGAAGGGAACTGGTAGTGAAGGCTTTATTAAAGATAATACTTAGGGGTTCAGCTATATTAATGGAAAGTTTTTTTAATAAGTATGCACATAGTCCATCGGGTCCAATAGATAGTGATGGTTTTAAGTTATGAAGAGCTTTTCCAACGTTATCTTCTGTGAAATCTATATGAGTTAAGTCATCAGAATCATTGCTGGTACGTTTGTGGAATGTCGGATATGTGTTATCGGAGTTAACAAAAACTGAGCCAAAGAAAATGTTGAAGAGGTTTGCTTTAACTGTTTCGTCATTGCATTCTTTGTTGTTAGAATCTTTTAGTGGTGGGATGGATCTTGAGTCTTTAAGTTTATTGTTAACAAAATTATAAAAGGCACGATTGGAATTTGTGCGTAGAAGGTTCTCTTCTTGCTTGGTGTTGTAATTTGTGCATTCAGTTTTTATTTGGTTGCATATATTTCTGTAGCGGTTTTTGAAATTTGCAACATAGCCTTTTTTGTTTCTTTTCTAGAGGGATTTTTTTTGATTGAAGCTTTTTTATTGATATGGGTAGTTTGTTTTTCCTGATCATGGTGGTCATTTGTGGTACATATAGTTTAATGACTCTATTGATTTCAAGTAGGAAGACTCTATAGTGGTCTTCAGCGGTTATGCAGGTTGCAAACAGATTTTGCCAGTCCAGAAATGAAAGATCATTGTTTATAAGGTCGTAATTGGCTTTTTTGTAGTTGGGAATACTATTGTTATGACGATTTAAGTATGGTCGTATATTGAGACGAAAATCAATCATGCAGTGGTCACTGTTGGAAAAAGGTTCTTTAATTTCTAGTCTGTAAATTGAGTTTGAATTGTTGCAGAAGATGAGATCAAGGCAGTTGTTGAGTCTTGTATTGTTAGTTACAAGTTGTTCAAGACCTAGGTTTGTAACAGCGTTGTATAGTGTAGTATGGATTGGGTCAGTTGAACATTCATTAGTTATCCAGTTAATGAGAGGTAGATTTAGGTCACCCAGGAAGATGAGAGGATATGGGCAAGAGGTAGCCCATGTTAGCATTGAGGTTAGCATATTTGCATGGGTAATGTCATAATCAGGGGCTCTGTAGCATAGTAAGAATCGAAGAGTAGTGTCAAGGGATAGGTCGCATACAATAGTTTCAGGAAGAGAAAGTTTATGTGCTACTTGGATATTTTTTAGATTCAGTGACTTTTTGTAAAAGATAGCCACTCCACCACCTCTTCGGTTTTTACGATCTGATCGATAGACTTGATATTCTTTGTTTGAGATAATGGAGTCAGGAAGGGATGAGTTCAGCCTTGTTTCACACACAAAAATGATATCAAATGTGCCACTGTTTAACAAGAGGATAAATTCAGGTAATTTGTTGACAATGCTTCTTGCATTTATCAATTTGCATTTGAGATCTGTAGTGATTGGTGTTGAAGAGGTAAGGGGCGTGCATACCTAGTTTTGGATGTTAGTAGGTTGGGGGTTGTGTACAACGGATGGTTGCATAGATGGTTGGATGGTAGTTTGGTTGTTTGGGTGGATGGTTGTTTGGATGGCTGGTTGGGTGGATTGTTGGGTGGCTGCTTGGATGGCTGCTTGGATGGCTGCTTGGATGGCTTATCCTTTGAGATGATCCAGGAATGGATCATCTCTGCAATGACTGTAATAGACTGAGAGAGGCGCTACAGCATTGATTGACTCTACAACATTTCAGTTTTTCCTCCTTTTTTGTACTTAAAAACCAGAAAGAAACCATTTCCACCAAGCTTAATCAGAACATTGCGGCAATTCTACTTTCTTAATTGTTTTGCATTCTTTTCCAGCAGTTTCCTGCCCAATTTATAGCTTGGCACAATTTAATGCAAAAGTACACAATGAGCATTTTTATTCTGCATTCTGACTTTTAGCCATGGAACTTTAAATGCTAAATAAGGATATCGAGGCATGATGTGAGCTTAATATATGTGTGAATGTATGTATGTAGATGCCCTATTTCTATCTAGAGGCAAGGAGGGCTCAGAGTTATATTGGTCAGTATTCCTCCACCAATCAGCTACTCCTTGTTTTATAGGTTTACTCAGGCTAGTAAATCTTTGATTTTTTTTTGCGTCCACCTTTTTTTTTTCAATCTTTCCTCTTGCTCGATTCAGGTTTAAAATCAATCAATCAATCAATCAATCAATCAAAGAAATAATATAAAATAAATATATAAATATACAACCCAACTTAAGCAGCTATTACTGTGTGATTCCTTTTCCAGCCATTTTGATTGCTAGTGTTTAGGCATCTCCCTTTTTCACAGATTTCCTTCTCGGATTTCTTTCTGATGAGGTTTTAAAAACTACTGAGACATCTGATCTGATACCAGTCAGAGCTTCCCTGAGAGAGTCTTAACTGGTCCTATCCCTCCTTCTCAGCAAAGAGAGCGCAAACTCCATTATCTGGGCTTCTCCGTGGCTCCTGAGGCTCCACAATGCAATATTGTCTTGATAATTTTAAAAACTAATAAGGTTACTAAGATGCCTGAATGAGGGAAGTAGAAGTTATTTTGCTTAGGGGCCCAAAGCAATGTGGGCTTCCTTGGAAATGGCCAGCGATTTCAAGCAGCTTGGTAGATTGAGTAGACTTAGACTAATATTGACTTCCGTGGACCTTACTTCATACTTAAGTGGTCAGTAAAAGGGGCGTGCATAAGTCCACTCACGTGCCTATTGTCCCTGTCATTGTATTTTGCTTTTATTCTTGTTCTCGTTTTTGTTTGACAAATTCTAATACATACATACGTACGTATATACATACATACAAGCTCAAACTGCCCAAGGAGCTGCTGATCCAATTCTACAGAGGAATTATTGAGTCTGTCATTTGCACCTCTATAACTGTCTGGTTCGGTTCTGCAACCCAACAAGAAAAACACAGACTTCAGAGGATAATTAGAACTGCAGAAAAAATAATTGCTACTAACCTGCCTTCCATTGAGGACCTGTATACTGCACGAATCAAGAAGAGGGCCGTGAAAATATTTGCAGATCCCTCGCATCCTGGACATAAACTGTTTCAACTCCTACCCTCAAAACGACGCTATAGAGCACTGCACACCAGAACAACTAGACACAAGAACAGTTTTTTCCCGAAGGCCATCACTCTGCTAAACAAATAATTCCCTCAACACTGTCAGACTATTTACTGAATCTGCACTACTATTAATCTTCTCATAGTTCCCATCACCAATCTCTTTCCACTTATGACTGTATGACTATAACTTGTTGCTGGCAATCCTTATGATTTATATTGATATATTGACCATCAATTGTGTTGTAAATGTTGTACCTTGATGAACGTATCTTTTCTTTTATGTACACAGAGAGCATATGCACCAAGACAAATTCCTTGTGTGTCCAATCACACTTGGCCAATAAAAATTCTATTCTATTCTATTCTATACATACTAGATCTTAGACCACATCAAATCCTTTGATTCTTGCAAGGAGAACTTAGTCCACACTAGTAGGTGAGATTTGGGCTTTCTTTGATATTCATCCACAGATGTTGCTCCACTCCACAATACAACAGTTCATTTAGTGACCATTCAAAGTTACAACGGCACTGAAAAAAGTGACTTATGGTGGCTTTTCATACTTATGACCATTGCAGCCTCCTCATGTCATGTGATCAAAATTCAGGTGCTTGGCAACTGACTCATTTTTATGACGATTGCAGTTTCCTTGGGTCATGTGATTACTTTTTGCAACCTTCTGATAAGCAAAGTCAATGGGGAAGCCAGATTCATTTAACAACCATGTCAGTAATTTAACAACTGCCACGATTCACTTAACAACTCTGGCAAGAAAGGTTGTAAAATGGGGCAAAATTCACTTAACAGTGTTTCACTTAGCAACATACATTTTGGGCTCAATTGTGGTCGTAAGTTGAGAATGACCTACAGTGTTTCTTCTATTCATTGTTCCAAATGCAAGAAATCTTGATTGTGTTCTAGATGCAGCTTCTGTTTCTGCAGGGATAACCCTAGGGAGGACACAAAACCTGACTTTATTTTTTAAAAAATGTCTCTAAAATGGGCATGTTGTAGCAAGAAAAACAAATGGTCCTTTTCATATTGTCATAGAGGCACTTCTCTAAGTCACCTTTTCAAACCCAGGAGGTCTGATTCTGGGACCTGGGACTCCTTTTCAAGCGCTTCAATTGTCCAAACAAATTTTAGGAGCCATGGTAGTGCAGTAGTTAAAATGCAGCATTGCAGGCTAATTCTGCCCACTGCCAGAAGTTCGATCCTGACTGGCTCAAGGTTGACTCAGCCTTCCATCCTTCCAAGGTCGGTAAAATGAGGACCTAGATTGTTGGGGCCAATACCAATCCCCAAACCCCCAAAACTTTAACCTAAGACTGTCTACTGTTGACCTCACCCCATTCCTAAGTGGTCTGTAAGGGGCGTGCAAAAGAGCACCAGCATGCCTAACGTCCCTGTTCTAATATTCTAACGTCCCTGTTCTAATATTTGTCCTAATATTTAATTGTATTCACTTTATGTATTCAATTCATGCTTATACTTATATACGTTATCTCATATGTACTTGACAAAATAAAAAATTAATAAAATAAAATATGCTGACTCTGTAAACTGCTTAGAGAGGTCTGTAAAACACTGTGGAGCAGTATATAACTCTTAAGTGCTATTGCTATTTTAACAATATCCTTCTCCAATTGCATAGGCAATGATTTGATTATTAATTATGGGGAAAAAATCACGCTCTTTTTCAAAGAAGCCTTCTTTATTTGCCCTCACGTGTGGCAAATAAATGGGAAGGACACTGAACAAAGGCCCCAAATTCAGTCTTGAAAGAGAAGGCCAGGTGAAATGTAGCTGCCATATTAAGATTTTTCCACATGATAGTAGGTACAAGTATTTGATGCCGGAGACGACCAGCCTGGGCCCAAGGGAGGCCTCCTATGCATCATCACTCATGAGTGCCTGTGTCCCCACAAGAGACCTAAGTCCAGCCCACCTTGAAGTCCTTTCTATGCTTGACTTGTTAATTTCCCTTGGTAGAGAGCTCAAGCTTAAAATTTTTATACAATTTTGAATTGCCTATATTGCCTGATTTCCCTGGTGCTTGACATCTGAGGCCAAAATAATATCACAACTGTCCTATAGTTTCTGGTGATGTGCATTCAGGAATCCAGGATCATTAGAGGGTTTACAATCCAGCTTTTGAAGGAACCTGGTTTGGGTCCATGTCGTGTTCTTACTCAAACCTTCAGGCTGAAGCTGGAATGTCTCCATTAAAACTTGTGCCCAAACAGGGTATGTTAGTTACTGGCTCAATCTCATTTTTAACAAGTTTGTCTTGTGTCTTTGACTCTTCAAGACAAATTACAGACTTGTTCATGAAAATTACTTGGTGCCACCTTATGGCGCCATTGTGGATTCTTCCCTGATACTTTGATTCTGGTGGGATTTGATCCGCCCAAACATCTTTCTGACCGGCAGTGGGTCAGACTATGATTCAATGTAAATACTCCTAAGTAAGCCCACTGCTGAGCCTTAACTCAGCTTCTATAACTCAATACATTTTCTCTTCCTTTTCCCCTCATTCCTTCTTCCTCTCTTCCTACCTTTTGTTTCTCTCCTCCTTTTAGCTACACACGTATCATTTTATTTTTATTTTGTTATTTCTTTGCTATAATTGGTTGGACCATAATTGTCTTGATTTCAAGAAACCCTAGCATGACTTCAGCAAGCATTAGACTTCATGTAAGTTAGCATAGTGTTACATTCTCAAAGTGTTTTATACATTACGGGACTATTTGTGCCCTTTCCTAGTTATTTATAGCATTTAGTTTATTCATTGTTAAATTAACTGTAATTTTATAGAATTCTCTTGCATATTAACTCCTGTACTCTGTAATTTTACTTTAATAATTTCGTTTTCATTTCATTTCATTCTCTCAGTATGACTTTTTATTTCTATTTTAGTGCAGCTGTAATGCTATTAGTTCTATGCTGGTCTATCTCCCTTCTCTTTTATACCACAGAAGCATTCTGAGCTACTTTCTCCTTTTCCCCCTCCCCTCTCCTTCCTTCCTTCCTTCCTTCCTTCCTTCCTTCCTTCCTTCCTTCCTTCCTTTTCTTCTTCTTTGATTTAGATGCACCCAACTCCTTAGCTCTAGGCCATTCACAGTATAAAACTAAAATAATATACAATCTCAAAAAGCATTAATGGTAACAAGATGGTGAATCCAGCCAACAAAAGAAACATGCCAAAGACACCGAAAGGGTTCAATCAAGCCCAGAGCTTGGGGAAAGGAACGGGGACTTCCAGCCCCCACTCGCACCCCCCAGAGCATTATTAGGTATATTTCTGGATGGGCAAGCCGTACCCATGAAGGACAAGCCTGAGATTAGAGCTTCCCTCTGGAGTCATGGCTCATCCTTGACCAGAGGTTGGAAGAGGTATCTAGAACAGAGATCTCCAACCTTGGCAACTTTAAGCCTGGCGGACTTCAACTCCTAGCAGCTTTGCTGGCTGGGGAATTCTTGGAATTGAAGTCCGCCAGGCTTAAAGTTGCCAAGGATGGAGACCCCTGATCTAGAAGGCTGATGGCCCAGGAAACCTGACTCCTGCATTCCCATCTTCATCACCACTTGGTTAGATTACAGCGAGACCCTCTACTTGGGTTTGCCTTTAAAAGTTTCTTGGAAGCTAGTCCAGAATGCAACAGCTCACATGCTGATGGTCAATCACCACATGCTGGTATATTCAGAAGGCTCTTGAAGGACTTGAATACTTGGCCCTATCCAACAAAATGCAATTCAGTGATGAGGAAAGTAAGTTTCTACATTTAGGTTAGAAAAACCAAAAGCACAGGTATAAATAACCACAGTTACTAGCTCAATAGCAGTAACTGCAAGAGGGATCTAGAAGTCCTAGTGGAGAACCTCTTAAATATGAACCAGCAGTATGCAGCAGCAGCCCAAAAAAATCAACACAGTTTTAGGCTGTATCTACAGATGCATAGCTCTGTGCTCAAGATCACAGGAAGTAGTAGTCCTGCTCTATACTGCACTGGTGAGTTTATATTTGGAATAGTGCATCCAGTTCAGGCAATCGTAAAGAAAAACAGATGTTGGGCTCCTAGAAAGAGTGCAGAGAAGAGCAACAAAGATGATATGAGGTCTGGAGGCTAAACCATATGATGAATGGCTAAAGAGACTAGGTATCAACCCTGAAGTGAATCTGGCTGAGGCCATCTTTGAGGCTTCAAGGTTGCTACAAGGGTGGGGGAGGAGAAATAGAAAGCTGGGGTTTGTAGCCAAAATAAAAAAAATTCCTGTGGGAACCAAGGACATTCCAACAGGTGCTAGAGAGAGGAGGAATGGAGTAACCAAGCAACCAGCCAGCACCTCTTTTGGACAATGTGACTGATGACTTGGGGGAAGGGGGAACTTTCATTCTTTAATTAGGTGAAAACTATGAGAAATTTCAGAGTTGGTT